>NC_137149.1:135446242-135920757 GCF_951394435.1 Stenella coeruleoalba | reverse complement strand
AATGCCAGTTAATTTCACCTTGATTCATATTTAGCCACATCTCGTGATATTTCATGGGATATTTCAGTATCTAGACAGTAGGAAACTCCCTTTATTCTCAGCAACAGCTTTCATTTGTTTTTTTCCCTTATACATCCTTTGTTTGAAGATATTTTCTCTACCAAATCACCATATTAATTTGCAGTATTTATTTATTAAACAAATACTGTTGATTACCTACTATTAACCAGCACTATTTGAGGACCTGTGGAAATAGTTCTTTTGGAGGTAAAAATATTTCCTCATTTCACAGTAATCAAAGACATGAGCAAATTTCTAACAGCTTCTCATTATTAAATAAAAACCAAGGTTATTATACTGGCTTGATATAACACTAGGCAAAAGCAAATTATCACGGTGATTTGCTTTATTTTTTAGCTTATATATCTTATGTTTCTAAATTTAGAAAATAGCCCAACAGCCTTTCATTACTAACTCCTGTCTCCTAAGGGTACAGAGAATCCTTCTAGGGCAGTTGCCCTGTAGCTTGAAACTCTGCTGATTTTAAACACTAAGGGCATTGACAAAAGTTTATCTTGATCTATTTTCTACTCTATTTGGTTATTTATATAGTTGCTATATTTGGCTGAGCACTCTTAGGAATGAAATCGGACAAAGTAAAACTCTAAAATTGCTCGTGTTAATATCTCTCATAATTTGTCTTCCTATTTTTCATTGTATTCTGAATTTTTAAATACTATTCCTATTGTTGAAACCAAGTTCATGTGCCTGATGCACAGTGAGGTCAGACAAACCTAAACATCAGAATTTGGAACAGAGAAAAGTTTATTGCAAGGGCCAAGCAAGGAGAATGGGCAGCTCATGCTTAAAAAGCCCAAACTCTCTGATGGGTTTCGGGAAGGGTTTTTAAAGGCAAATTTGGGGGGAAGGCTGCAGAGTATGTGACTTCCTTCTGATTGGTTGGTGGTGAGATAATGTGGTGGTGTTACAAAAGTCTCAATCATCAGCCTTCTGGTTCCAACTGGTCTGGGGTCTGCATGCTTATGCTTAGCCTGAAGTTACCATCCTCCACCTGAGTGGCGACCCCAACTCCTGTAGAACTCAAAGATATGTATCAGAGTGCTATGCACATCCCCCAAGGAAGAACCAGGACCCTGCCCCATTGCTACACTATTGTTTCTTGACTGTCTTTCCTTTGTTTCTGCATTCACTCACTTCCCTAATTAGTAACTGTTTGAATCTGCCCTTTGGAGCTCAGGGAAGGTCTAGGAGATGGAAGCCTTTTTCTTACAAACAAGAAATGGGAGACATGGAAAGGCTTTTTTACCCAAGTGGGGGTCCATAGGGTCCTGCTTGGTCTCACTATTCCTTACAATTTTTAATAAAATCCAGTCTACATAGAAACTGTATGCCTGATATTATTATTGTGTGAGATTCTCAAGGAACAAACTGTGTGTGTGTATGAGTGTGTGTGTCTGTGTCTGTGTTTTAGAGGTATTTGACAAAACTCTGTCATTACTCTGGACATTTCCCCAATAAGCATGTTCTTTAAGTCTTACTGACTGAGATTTATGTCACTGTCATGCAAAATTGGTTATATAATTTTAAAATGTTATATATAATAAAAAAGTAGTGACCTTCAAAATCATATAGCCTATTCTCTTTTTTCAAAAAAATTTCAAAATCTTTCATCTTTATTCCTATTTTATCTATGCTTTTATTATATCCTTGCAATTACTTCAGGAATATAATTTTGATGGATCACTTTTCCCTGTATTATCTTAGCAGCATGTGGGAGACTGAACTTTGGAGGCCCCCAGTGACAATGTCCCTTGATAAGTCATACCTTTGTAAGTCCCCTCCCATATCAACTTCAGGCATGGCCATGTGACTGTCTTTGGCCAGTGCAACACTAACACTGAACATTAATTTGTCCTCTTGGAATATTCTTCCTGGATTTCAGATACCATATATATGAGGAATGCCAAATAGCCATGTGGAATGGTCCACATGAAAGAAAACTGTGGTCCCTTGCTGACAATCTCAGCTGTCAACTGTGTGAATGAAGCCATTTAGACCTCTAATTTTTCCCAGGGGCCTACCTGATACACATTGTAAGGGAGGAAAAATTCTCCTCTATCAAATAAGTGACCAGAACAGAAAGTTTTTATATCTTTTAGATAAAGAAACAGTAAATTTGTGAAGAAATGGCAAGACAAAAGTGATTAGGCTGGGGAAGTAAATTGTGGAGAAGTGACTAGGCAGTGTATGGGGTGGGTACAAAACTAGTGGAAGACAAGTGTTATTTTAGTAAGTTTGTATAGATCTATTTCAGTGTCGACTCCCGGTCTCTGGTGGTAGGGGATGTTCTCTTCCTCATGCAGGGAGTGTACCTTTCTCATGGGAAATTTTATGACCTGTTTTAGGTAGAAAAGGATAGGTCAGAGAACCCTTCCTACATCCACTCTTTCTCAAGTACCTTTAGCTCAAAATAGTCAATATACCAAAATGTCATATTTCAGGCTGGCATGTCCTGAAGTCCTTTAACATGAAGCTAGAAGTAGAACTTATGGGAGAAGTTAAGGTGGATGGATCTTTTGGATCTTTTGTCCAAAGAGAAGTTAGGGGAAGCTATGTGAGTTGATGGGAATATTAATGATGAGAGATTAGAGAAAGAAGAGCAGCCAGAAATGTCTGATGAGTACTTCAGTTCAATACTTAAGCAATCAGAAGAGGATTTATAACAAGAGAAGAAGCATTGAGAATGAGAAAAATGCTCATTTAGCAAATATTTATTGAACATATACCATTTTCTAGCCTGGGATAAAGAGTAAAAAATAGAAAAAAATGGCCTCCATTAAGAGTCTCATACTTTAAAGAAGTTCAAGAAACAGGCTTAAGGATTTTTTAACACTCATTAATAAATGGGATCTTTTAAATATCCTTATGATCATACTTTATATTTGGTCACAGGAAGGATCCTGTGCCATCACATCACTGTAAAATGAAGACGCTTCTCTTATTTGTGCCATTATTGCCAGATTCAATTTACAGACATAAAAACCACTCGTGTTCTTGATTGGAAAATGTGAAAGCAATTTACCTTTGGTGAGTTAATATACAGCTGCTGGTATTTATATTCTTATAAAGGTTTGCAGCTTTTTGGAGTTTAAAAAACCCATACCTATCTCTTAGAATATGTGAAAATTTCCTAGGCATATCTTTGATGACTTGAAGACCTAGTCATTCTAAAGCAGATTTTTTCTTTTAAATTAGAGTATAATAGATATGGTTGCTATATCTCATAGAATGCTATTTCTTGGACCTATGTTTCTATGTTCTTCCTGCTTTCCATCTTACCCAGGCATATTGTCAGACACAACTAATGATCAGCAAAAATATTTAAATTATCTTCATAATTAACTTCCTTAATTTATAAGAAATGATTTACTTAGATTTAGAAGGTTATCCAGACATTGTCTTCCCCTCTTCTTTAATTGTTTTTTGAACAAGTACAGTTTTTGGTACATTCTCTAAGTTCCCATGAATCAGACTTAAGAAAATATAATTCTATCATTACTAAATTTCTAAATTGTTCATATTTATGATTTCAAATATAAAAATGCATACATTTGTGTAACACACACATATATTTGCACACATATACATATGCCATGCATATGCACATATTCTTATTCCACAGTACAGCTGAGTCTGCAAATAGTATTTTCTGTAAATTAAAATAATCACACACACACACAAACACACACATACACCCACTTATGTACTAATCTGAAATTAGGGCTTCAAATAGTAAAATGCTATAAAAACCTTAATTGCAGAGGCATTAACGGGAACGTCTATAATGCTAGGAAACTATCCACTGAATAATGCCTCTCCAGAGAGACTTGCTGACTACACACCTGCTTCAGGAAATGAATGCAGAACTCATGCTTCACTTCATATCTTCAATCTTAAAACTGCTTAGAGTCCTCACTCTTCTCATTTTGATATATTTTTTGTATGAGTGACAGGTATATACATGAGAAAATAAAGTGTGTTAAAATAGTCTGCTTGGGGCTTCCCTGGTGGCGCAGTGGTTGAGAGTCTGCCTGCCGATGCAGGGGACATGGGTTCGTGCCCCGGTACGGGAGGATCCCGCATGCCGCGGAGCGGCTGGGCCCGTGAGCCATGGCCGCTGAGCCTGCGCGTCCGGAGCCTGTGCTCCGCAATGGGAGAGGCCACAACAGTGAGAGGCCTCTGTACCGCAAAAAAAAATAGTCTGCTTGGTAGTGTTTTTGCTGATGTATTAATTCATTTTGTTTCACATGCTATATCACCATCATGTCCAACCAGATTTTATGAGAGGGCTCACTGAAGTGAAAATCAAGCCAATGAATCGTTTAATATGAACTAATGAAAACCAGATATAAAAGGCTTTAGTAACTGTTTTGGAGACTTAATTGTCAAGAGGATGTAAATTCTGAGCACTACTAAGTAAAGGAAAAGACTGTAATGAAGAAATTGGGATCACTTTGTGATAATTGGTTTAATTAGAGTCATGTAGCAATGATGTCCTGGATGAAGCCACTGAAATAGGAAGGAGCAAATGTTTTCTCCAAGGTAGGAGAGAGATGCCTTTTGTTTATTTTTATTTTCCATAATTTGAGAGAAAAGCATTATTAGCATGTAATAGTCATTTAAACAAAGCTCAATTCAGAGAATTCTATAAGAATATTTACATTTTTTGATATAGAAGCTAACAAAACGTTTCTAAACTTCTGTTGTGTGTGTTTATGGTATTGATGTGATAAATTTGTGGATTGGCATGCGATTACCTATTACAATGTACAAAGAGGCACCATAAATAAGATAGCTGTAAACACAATTCATTGGTTGTCCCTGGATGTTGAAAAAATATCTTTATTGTATTAAACCAGGCATTATCTATAATAATTGATTCAGTGAAAGGCAAGAAAGTAGATGATAAAACCATGGGGTGAAAGATTTTTAGGGAATAGGTATTGGTATGATGCCAAAGTATAATCCAGTAGAAAATTTACTAAATACAGATTTAAAACATTACAACTTTATGATGAGGATGTCTATAGATAAGACCCTTAAATAGCTCATCAAATTTAGCACCATCACTGATAATGCTTCTTGATATGGGACAGTAAGAAATATATAGCATCACAGGTAATATTTGTGCTGAAATATATAAGATCACTTAGGTAATATTTGTGCTGAATTTAATCATAAGGAAGCAAGCAGGCAATTCCAGAAAGTACAGCACTCTACAAACAACTGGTCTGAATGCTAAAACAAAACCCAAATCCCCCCCCCAAACTGTACAATGTCATAAAACACAAAACAAAAGAAAAATTCCAAAATATGAAAAGGGAAGGTACAGTTCTAATTTAAGAGACAGAACACCAAAGGCAATGATTAATTTTTGGATACAGAAAAAGAAAAGAGATTATGAAATATTTCTTCTGGAGAAAATTGAAATGTATAGTGTATTTTGGATAGTATTGCATTAATATTGATTTTCTTAATATGATAATGGTATTGCAGTAACACAGGTGATTGTCTTATTCTTAGGATATGTATGCTGAGGTAGTGCTTAAGTATCATGATGTCTGCAACTTTCTGTCAAATGATTCATCTCCAAAATACCATCCCCCAAAACACACATACACACACACAAACAGGAAGAGGAAGAGATAAACAGATGTTTATAGTTTGATTTATATATCTAAAGAGTGTATAAGTGTTCATTGTACTAATATTTCAACTTTTCTGTAGATGTAATATCTTCAAAATAAAACTTTGGGGAGTATTGGCATTCCATATGGTATTGCATAAAGATAATTGTATTTAAAAAAAAAAGATAATTGTATTTGGGACCTGCAGAATAGGTAAGTACACACTTCAGTTGAAGAATTTAGATCTATTTACCTTCCCAGTGTTACTAAACTCGGGGTTTTGAATAGTTATATACAGATAAATTAAATAATTCAAAGTGATAATTATTTTCTGAGATGTCACAGCCCAAATTTCTCCTGATATAAAAGACTCAATGATGTCAATTATTTTTGCTCAATATCACAGTTAGGAATTATAGTTAGCTATCTTAAATTATAAGGATGTAAAACATTTCAAAGAATTAGTCAATGCATCTCTATAATTTAGATCAAGAAATATTTTATCTTTGTGAATTTTAGAGAATGCTGAAATAAAAAGAAACTCCTTAAAAAGGCATATTCACGTGCATTTTCTTATATATTCATTTAAACAGCCTTGGCGAATGAACAATCCAGTCATTGAGTTATTTTGCTCACACCATTATTTGACTCATTCTGTTCAATAACTTGATTTCCCTTATTGTTGCAAATGGATACATTTAGATGTTTGTCAAAAATCAACAGTTAGTACTCATGAATATAGAATTGAAAATACCCATCCAGCTATTTATCAAAATAATGAAGTGCCTAAATGTGGTAGTGGCAGTTAATGTGAGTTTGATTACATGGACTATACGCTTTTTAACCTAGCTCATTATCATACAGGCATGCTATGGAGAATTCACATGTTTGGTTCCATAACACACCAATTAAGCAGATACCACAGTAATGTGAGTCACAGGAGCGTTTTGGTTTCCCAGCGCATATAAAAGTTATGTTTACCCTATACTGTGGTCTATTGAGAGTGCAATAGCCTCGTGTCTAAAAAAAACAATAATTCAAAAATACTTTATTGCTGAAAAGTGCTAACCACCATTTGAGACTTCAACAAGTTATCATCTTTTTGCTGGTGGAGGGTCTTGCCTCTATGTTGACGGCTGCTGATGGCTCAGAGTGGTAGTCAGTAATGGTTGGGGTGGCCGTGGGAATTTCTCAGAATAAGACAACAAAAAGTTTTCTGAATCTATTGACTCTTCCTTTCACAAACGATTTCTTGTAGCATGCAATGCTGTTTGATAGCATTTTACCCACACTCAGACTTCTTTCAAAACTGGAGTCAATCCTCTCAAACTCTGCCACTGTTATATTAACTAAGTTTATATAATATTCTAAATGCTTTGTTGTCGTTTCAACAGTCTCCACAGCATCTTCACCAGGAGTAGATTCCATCTCAACAAACCACTTTCTTTGCTTATTGATAAAGAAGCAACTCCTTATCTGTTAGGGGTTTGTCATGAGATTGTAGCAAATTCAGTCACATCCTCAGTTACCAGCTACATTAGCCCCTAACAAGAGAATCAGCCTGTCCTTTGAAGCTATGAAGCCAGGCATTGACTTCTCCTCTCTAGCTATGGAAGTCCTAGATGGCATCTTCTTCCAATAAAGTGCTGTTTGGTCTACATTCAAAATCTGTCTAGTGTAGCCACCTTCATTTATTATCTTAGCTAGATCTTCTGGATAACTTGCTGCAGCTATAGCAGCACTTAGTGCTTCATCTTACACTACTGTGTTATGAAGATGGCTTCTTTCCTTAAACCTTATCAACCAAACCTCTGCTAGCTTCCCATTTCTCTTCTGCAGCTTCCTCAACTCTCTCCACCTTCACAGAGAAGAGAGTTAGGTCTTTGCTCTGGGTTAGTCTCTGACTTAAGGGAATGTTGTGCTTGGTTTGATCTATTTAGACTTTTGGACTAAGCTAAAACTTTCTGCAAAACAGCAATAAGACTGTTTCACTTTCTTATCATTCATATGTGCACTGGATTAGCACTTTTAATTTCCTTGAAGAACTTTTCCTTTACATTCAAAACTTGGCTGTTTTGTGCAAGAGGCCTAGCTTTCAGCCTGTCTTGGCTTTTGACATGCATTCCTCACAAAGCTTAATCATTTCTAGCTTATGATTTAAAGTGGGGGACATGTGACTCTTCCTTTCTCTTGAACACTTAGAGGCCATTGTAAGGTTATTAATTGGCCTATTTCAGTATTGTTCTGTCTCATGGATTAGAAGCATTCAATGTGAGGGAGATAGATGGCAGAATGTTCAGTTGGTGGAGCAGTCAGAACACATACAACATTTATTGATTAAGTTAGCAGTCTTATATATGCATGGTTCTTGAAGCCCCAAAACAATTGCAATAGTAACATCAAAGATCACTGATCACAGATCACCATAACAAATAAAATAATAATGAAAATGTTTGAAATATCATGAGAGTTACCTAAATATGACAGAAAGACACAAAGTGAGTAAATGCTTTTTGGAAAAATGGTGCTGATAGACTTGCTTGACACACGGTTGCTACAACCCTGCAATTTGTTTAAAAGAAATGCAGTATCTGGGAAGCACAATAAATAGAAATGCTATAAAAAGAGGTATGGTGATCCCACCCCTCTCCTCGTGGGCCTCCCAATAATGAGGCCTTGCCTTTCTGGAGGGCCCGGCTTCTTCCTAGTACACCCTCAGTTAACACAGCCTGACCTCTTCAGGCTGTTTCCCTACCTAACCCTGGTCCTCTCCCTGGGACTGAGCTCTGGAGTCTGAGCTTCAGCACCAGACCCCAGCACGCACTGACAGAGTAGTGTCTCAGGTTGGGGAGCACAAGGTGGTGGTTCCGACCCTCTGTGCAGGTTACTCTTCGTTTTGCCTTCCACAAACCTGTTACTGCTCTCTCCTCTTAGGCTCCAAATCTCCCCCTCCTTCCAGTCTGATCTCCCCACTGGTGAGGAGACTTCCCAAGGTGCAGGAAACTTTCCTTCATAGCTCCCTCCCCGGGGTACAGGCCCCACCCTCATTCCTTCTTTTTCTTTTTCCTTTTGTCCTACCTGGTTTCATGGATGTTTTCCTGTCTTTTCGGATGTCTCAGGTCTTCTGTCTGCGATCAGTAGCTGTTCTGTGTAAATCGTTCCACTTGTAGCTGTATTTTCAATGTTTCTGTGGAAAGAGGTGAACTGTGCTTCCTACTCCTCTGCCACCTTGCTCTCTCTTATCCACCTCCTAGAGTAATGAAAATAAAACCAAAAATAAACAAATGGGATCTAATTAAACTTAAGAGCTTTTGCACAGCAAAGGAAACCATAAACAAGACGAAGAGACAAGCCTCAGAATGGGAGAAAATATATGCAAATGAAGCAACTGACAAGGGATTAATCTCTGAAATATACAAACAGTTCATGCAGTTCAATATCAAAAAAACAACCCAATCAAAAAATGGGGGGAAGATCTAAATAGACATTTCTCCAAAGAAGACATAGAGATGGTCAAAAAGCACTTGAAAATATGCTTAACATCGCTAATTATTAGAGAAATGCAAATCAGAACTACAATGAGGTATCACCTCACACTGGTTAGAATGGCCATCATCAAAAATCTACAAGCAATAAATGCTGGAGAGGGTGTGGAGAAAAGGGAACACTTCTACTGTGTTGGTGGTACTGTAAATTGGTAAAGTCAATCACTATGGAGAACAGTATGGAGGTTACTTAAAAGACTAAAAATAGAACTACCATATGACCCAGCAATCCCACTCTTAGTGATATACCCAGAGAAAACCATACTTCAAAAAGATACATGAACCCCAATGTCCATTGCAGCACTATTTACAACAGCCAGGGCATGGAAGCAACCTAAATGTCCATTAACAGAGGAATGGATACAGAAGATGTGGTACATATGTACAATGGAATATTACTCAGCCATAAAAAAGAACAAAATAATGCCATTTGCAGCAACATGGATGGACCTAGAGATTGTCATACTGAGTGAAGTAAGTCAGAAACAGAAAGACAAATATCATACGATATTGCTTATATGTGGGATCTAAGAAAATGGTACAAATGAACTTATTTACAAAACAGAAGTAGAGTCAAAGAGGTAGAAAACAAACTTACGGTTACTAGGGGATGGGGGGAGGGATAAATTGGGAGATATATACACTCTATAGAAAATAGATAACTAATAAGGACCTACTGTATAGCATAGGGAGCTTTACTAATACTCTGTAATGGCCTGTATGGGAAAAGAATCTAAAAAAAGAATGTGTATATATGTATAACTGATTCACTTTGCTGTACACCTGAAACTAACACAACATTGTAAATCAACTATACTACAATAAAAAATTTTAAAAATAAATAAAAAGAGGTATGCCCATATGTGACCTGAGAGAATCCCAGGAATGCAAGGATGGTGTAATGTCAAGAAATTGATTAATATTATATAATTCATCAATAGATCAAATATATTAAAATCAGTTTTTTCAAGAGAGCCCCTAAAACAGTTGATAACATTTAAACTATTCCTATTATAAACTGAATCCATTCTACTAAAGAATAAACTCACCCAGGAATGGGATTCTAAACTAACATTATGAAAAACATTTGCTTCAGATAAACATCTAACATCACTTTTAACAGTACAACTTTAAAGGCATTCCCCATAAAATCAGCAATATATAATGACTGACAGTAATACCATTATTTTTTATACTTTTTTGGGAGTAGATTTTGTAGAATATAATTTAGCTTGAAATAGAAACAAGAACTATAATTTTGGAAATTAGGAGAAGAATCATTACAGAGTATATTAATATATACTTATAAAACAAGTGATTTAATTGAAAAAAGTAGACACAATAGGAAAATTTGGTGAACCATTTTGGTCAAGTATAATAAACAATAGCTCTCATTAAAAATATCAATCAGAACATTATAACATTAAAAAAATTTCATTCATAACACCATAACTTACAAAACATTAAGAAATTTAGCAGGAAATTGATAGGGTATATGTGAGGCAAGTTATAAAACTTCTTTTGATAAATGAATGATTTGAAAAAAACAAAAATTTCCAATAACAGGGAAATAGATAACTACCTAGCCAGCACCTTATTCTCAGACTTCCCAGGCTCCAGAAGTGTGAGAAATACACTTGTTTAAATCCCTCAATCTATGGTATTTTGTTATGACAGCACAAGTGGACTAAAATAGGAGAGAAGGAGAAGGGCACCAAAATCTGCTCTCTGGATCTTTGATATGTTACCCTTATCCACTTGAGAATTTTGGGCCATGGGCAGTCAACAACACCCATGCTCATGGCAAAGGTTAATTCTTCCAATTGTGCAAAATACTATCCTCTCACTGACTCTAGGATGTCTCTCTCCAGCATCATTAATTCACCGCTTTCTACTGTATTTTTACCATCAGCAAATATTCAGAATCCAACCACCCCTCACCTCCCCCACTGCTAATATCCTGGTCCATGCACAGCCTTCTCTCCCCTGGCATATTGCTATTGCTTCCTAACTGGGTTCCCTTCAGATCATGTTGTTCATCTATATAATGTCACCCAATGCCCTTTTAGTCTATTTCACAATAAAAGCTAAAGTTCTTACTGTGTCCTGAAAGGCAGACCATCTGAGCCCCTGCTAGCTCCCTGATCCAGTCTCCTACCAATCTCCTTTTTTTCTCAATCTTTTTCAGTTATTCTGGCTCATATTGTTGATATTTGTACATACCAGGAGTGCTTCTGCTTCAGGACGTTTGCATTTCCCATTTTCTCTGCCTGGAACATTATTCTCCAAGATATACCATGGCTCATCCTCTCACTTTTTTTCTGGCCATTATCCAAATGTCAGTTTTCTTCATGAGGTCTCTTTTCACTGCTGTTGAATGGGTTTAATAGCATCCTCCTGAAAAAAAAAAAAAATTGAAATCCTAATACCTAGTACCTCAGAATGGGACCTAATTTGGAAACAGGGTCTTTGCAGATGTAATTAGTTAAGGTGAGGTTATACTGGAGTAGGGAGGGCCCTTAATCCAATATGACTGGTGTCCTTATAAGAAGACAACCATGTGCACACAGAGACACAGAGGGAACACCATGTGGCTATGAAGGCAGTGACTGGAGTTAGGCTGCTGCAAGCCAGGGAACACCAAGGATTGCCGGCAAACCACCAGAGCTTTGGAAGAGGCAAGGAAAGATTCAGAGGGAGCATGACCTTGCTGACTCCTTAATTTCAGACTTTAGAACTGAGACAATCAATTTCTGTTTTAAGCCATCCAGTTTGTGGTGCTTTGTTACAGCAGCCCTAGGAAACAAATACAGCTGCCCCACCTGAAACTGCAATTCCTGGGGTCCCCTGTCCCTTTAACCAGCTTTATTTTTTGCCTTAGCACTTGACATCATCCAACCTACAATATTCTACTTATTTATTTTGTATTTTTTTTTTCTAAACTACCGCCAAACCCTACCCAAATGCCAGCAACATAAAACTACAGTTCTTTTCTATTTTCTCCGTTACTCTCTTCTTGGCTCTTGAAATGGTTCTTGCTGTTGTACAGATCCTCAAAACATATCTCTTGACCGAAGCAATGAATATATGAATGAATGAGGGAATGAGTCAGGTAATTTGTTCAATCTCCATGGAGAAGAGTAAGAGGTGTTTCCAAATGACACAGTGTTTTGGAAAATTGCTCCACTTACTATACAAAATACTGTAAGTGGAAAGAAGCATTCCTTTTTATAAAATATTATACAGTAATTAAATGTAACTTTTGAAGAGCTTAAATGACATGGGAAGTTCTTTTAGGAAAAATGTGGTTTATAAAATAGTTTCTACAATATAATAGCTGTAAAACAAACTTTTGAATAGACTAGAGGAAATATTCTAAATTTCTAACAGTGGTGTTTTATTTGATGACACTATGTAGAATTATTTTGGCTTTATTATTCTGAAATTTCTGTACATTATGAAATTTGTGTAATTATAATTGTTTTTTTAAAATTGCTTTTATTTCCCTCCATTAGCCTCATGGCTGCCCATGCTTTTGCATAATATCAGGCAGGAGGCCAGGAGTAAAGTTGTGATAATTCCATGATAAACTTTCAAAACCATATCACAGAACTAAGCCACTAAAGTTGCCACTTCTTCTGCCATGTTAAGTTTAGAAACAGAAGCTTCTGCCAGACTTTTCTGCACCAGAGCCTTGCTACCTTCGTTTCTCCAATCCTTTAGCGTGAAGCTGCTATTGGAAGCTCCTTGTTAAATCAGAGACCCCAGCTGATTCAAGAACCTCAAATTTCTAACCACAATCCATACTAACAAAACAGACATGTTATATCCTACCTCTGTCCTCTTGTTAATTTGAATTAAATCTCACGTATGTGATCTAAATAGCAGTACCTGTATAATATCCAGATTCCTAACTGCATGGGAGACTGGGATATGGTGTTTTAAACTCCACTGCCTTTGTGTATTAGAACCTAATTGGAATGCATGATGATTGCGCATTAGATGAAAAATAATTTCTCGTAGTGGGGAGAGTGTTTATTGTAGTCCCATTTCTAATATATATTCAGGGGGAATGGTATGTCCAACATGTGGGAAATGGTGAAATAGAAAATAAGACTTGAGAAATTACCCTCAAGAATTAAAGAAACCTTCTTCAGCTCTGGTTCATAGTGAAGAATATCTTCCCTAGTGTCAATACTGTGAAAGAGATCCAAATTACTGCCAGAGAATATACAGGAGTAGAATTTAATAAAATTGAAGAACAAGTTCTAGTTGGTTCCTTTCATTTATTATGGTCAGTTTTTCAGGTTTGCTGTATGCAAAATTTTCCTTTTCCCCTCATGAAGATGGAACTAAGTCACTCACTTAAAAAGCCATTTGGTCAGATGGGGACTTAATCATTAGATAGATTTTTGAAAAGGAGTCTTTAGGTTGTAATTCAAAGGAAGTGAAGCCATTAGATTAACAGGAATCAGGCCTATGATAAATTGATTTAGGCCTTCATTATAGATGAAGGGGAAAACCAGGAATGACTGCTGAAGATACCGTAGACTAGTCTTAAAATAGTCTAGCCATAGAAATGGTAAAAAACCTTGTAATTTGTGAATAAGGGCATAAAACAGGTAAACTAAGGTAACTATATTCTACTTTTTCCCCTACTACCTTACATCATTTGTGTCCTCAATATTCTTTTGTTTCAACAGTGTAACTAGTTGGCAGACTGGCCAAGGGTGTATGTTCAAATAAAGTGGAGCACTGGAATTTCTTTTAATTTATTTGTTTTTTTTAATCTTTATTTTTTAGTTGAATGTTGATTAGGCATCCCAGGCAGGCTATCAATGTGAAAGATCAGAAAATACTGTATATTATGAAAAATAAATTTGACACTAAATATATAAATTTCATGCATCAGTGAGTGGTGAGTTTAAGATACAAAGGGCTGTGTTTATTTTAGGAGGATGTCCCATTAAATAAAGAAGGACCTCAGGGTTAATAAGAAATTTGAACTTTATGTGAAGGGGGTGATAGAATTAGAGTTTTATTTTAGAACTAGGAGAGGTGCGGCTACAGCCTGAGTAACCAGTTAGACACTGCACAGTATTTTTGGGAGCCACACGCTGAGCTTCACAAATAATAGAGTAGATGTTATGAAGAATAACAACCAACTTGATATCCTGAACTACTCTATGTTATCTGCTCCATACTCTTTTTTTCTTCTCTCTTGACTTCCACAGTTCCTCACTACATCTTGCCTCTAACTCAACTATTCATCTGCCTTATGTATCAGCTTCATGAAAATATAGACTCTCTTGGACTTTTGCTCTGGGTCTCCCTCCAGACTCAGTTTTTAACTTTGTCTCTTAACATGGAGTATTCTTGCAGAAAACTTGAAGCCTAAAGGTTGGGATCACCCGAAGCCTCCTTTACTCACATACATCACGTACTTGATATCTGTCACTGGGAGCTTCAGATCTTCTATGTGTGACAAGTTGGGCTTCCTTACAGGATGGTGGCTGCCTGGATTCACTACTGTACAGTTACTACTTCTCACTTTGTTATTAATAAGTAGCTTATAGGGAGATAGTTTGAAACTGTATAAATACTCTCTCAATCATGACTTTTCCACTCTTCAGCAACTACTGATTTTTGCCTGCGACAATTATAGTTGTAGTATTGTTGCAAATTCTTTTTTTTTTTAACTAAATCTATTTATTTATTTTTGGCTGTGTTGGGTCTTCGTTGCTGCGTGCAGGCTTTCTCTAGTTGCAGTGAGCGGGGTTACTCTTCGTTGCGGTGAGCAGGCACCTCATTGTGGTGGCTTCTCTTCTTGCAGAGCACGGGCTCTAGGCACATGAGATTCAGTACATCCAGCATGCAGGCTCAGTAGTTGTGGCTTGTGAGCTCTAGAGTGCAGGCTCAGTAGTTGCGGTGCATGGGCTTAGTTGCTCCGTGGCATGTGGGATCTTCCTGGACCAGGGCTCGAACCTGTGTCCCCTGCATTGGCAGGCAGGTGTGCCACCAGGGAAGCCCTATGCAGTAGACTTTTAATATTTCTTTTAGGGCAGTCTGCTAGCAACAAATTCTCTCCATTTTTGTTTATCTGACAAAGTCTTCTGTTATAAAAGATAGTTTTCTAGATATAAGATTGCTGTTTCACAGGTGTTTTCTTTCCCCCAGCACTTTGTATATGTCATCCTGCTGCCTTGTGGCCTCCTCTCTTTCTGATGATAAGTCAGATATTGGGTTTCTTTTGGAGTTAATGAATCATTTTTCTCTTGTTGCTTTCAAGATTTTCTCTGTCTTTGACCCTTAACATTTTTACTGTGATGTGTCTGCATGTAGCTCAATTTATGTTTATCCTACTTAGAATTCGTTGAGCTTTTGGATGTGTGAATTGTTTTTAATCAAATTTGGGAATATTTTAGCAATTATTTCTTTAAATATTTTTCTTCTCCTTTTTCCTTCTCCTCTCCTCCTTGTATTCTCTTTATGCATATGTGAGTATATATAATGGTGTCCCACATTTTTCTGAAATTCTGTTAATTTTTTAAAAAGTTTCTCAGTCATGCTATTCTTCAGATTGTCTAATTTTCATGCTCTATCTTCAAGTTCATCAGTTCTTTCTTCCACCAGCTCAAATCTACTTTTGAATACTGATAGTGAATTTTTCATTTATATTATTGTAATTTTTAAACTCCAGAATTTCTATTTTTTCCTTTTTTAATATGATTTCTCTCTTTTACTGATATTTTCTATTTGATGAAACATTGTCATCAGATTTTCCATTACTTCTTTAAATGTGGTTTCCTTTAGCTTTGAACATATTTATAATAGCTTCCATGAGGTCTTTGTCTGTTAGGTCCCCAAGTAGGCCCCTTCAGAGGTAGGTTATATTGCTTGCTCTTCCACCCACTGTGTACAGATCATACTTTCCTGTTCTTTGCATGTCTTGTATTTTTTTTGTTGAATCTGGGGTTTTTAGATAGTATATTGTAGCAACTCTGGATAATTATCACCCTCTCCTAACAGAGATTTGTTTTTATTGTTTGTTTTCTTTTTTTTGTTTAGTGACTTGGTTGGACTGTTTGGTAAAGTCTATCTCCCCTGCAGTGTGCAGCCTCTGATTTCACTCCTTTGAAGGCACAGTATTGAGAATGTGTCCAATCTCTTTGGGATGACAGTGGTTTGCAAAACTCTTTGTCTCTTTCCCTGATCTCTCTGTTAAACTGTCTGTCTCTGTTGATATGATACCCGTAATTGACTGATGATGACAGTGGTAATTGCTGACTGAATGTCCATTCTTCTCACTACGCATAGACCGGGACTCATAGTGACTTCTAGTTGTTCTCTGGTGCTAGGAGAAACAGGGAAGCCTTTATTATGAGCCTTTATTTCATGACATATTTATTTATTTTAAAGCTTATTGGCTTCTCTTTTGAAAATTTAGGCTTCAATGATGGGAGAATTTCCACATAAACTAAGGTAATTTTTCTTTCCAGTATAGAAGTCTTTCAGATATACACACTAGAAACTCTACTAGCTATACCGGGTCTTTGAGGAAAACATTTAAGTCATAAAAGTGCAATTGATAACAGCTGAGATGTCACTTTAGCTTTAAATTACTGTAAGCACCACTTGGTCTGCTAGAGAAGTAATCTTTGGGGAAAAAATTTCCTATTATACCTGTACTAAGTACTTAGTGTTTTTAAAAGGTATACTGTGCATTCATTTAAGATTAATTTAAAGTAATGATTGCAGTGTACCCAATCCTTCTCTATGTATGACACAGTTTGAAGTTTGTATTTTTTCCCCCAAGAATGGTTTGTTACCCTATATAATAATCAGTCTTTTTGCTGAACTTTTTGTATTATAGGTAGAAAATAGTACATTAGATGTTTTAAGTCCTTCTGCTTAAATATTATAGAAGAATAATCCCTAACCATATGGCATATTACATGCATTTTAATGTATTCCTCACAGTGTAAATAGTTATTTTATTCTGCCATATACCCTCTGTTTATTATTATTATTGTTGTTATTATTATTATTATATTAACTTCCCTGAAAGTACTCTTACTCTTCGTTGAGCATTAAATGAGCTAGTTTGAATGTGCTAGAAGTTCTGGCTAAAAAAAAAATAGCCATTTACTTCAAAACATTTTGTCTATAAGGAAAATGTTTTCTTTTCAAGGGAGAAAATGTATTTCATGAGAAATTCCTAAATTACTGAAATTTTACTTCTAGCTATGCATAGTAAGTAGTCTGAAGTACACTGGAAGATATTCTGGAGAGAGCATGCTTATGGAACCATCTATGTTACATTAGCATTGATAAGTTATTAAATGTAACAAAGACCTTGAAGTCCTTTAGTGAGATTTTACTATTCTTTACACATATACTTTTCCCTGGTTAGGTACAAACATGCACAACAGTGAACAGTAAACAGTTTACTAAAAGCATGCTAAATACTTAAATACTTCCCTGTCCTACTGGCAGTGAAAATAGAAAAGAATCATGATAATTTTAAAAATAAACAGAAGACACATTTTTATTTTCAGAAAAAGCTAATGTTGTAGATGAATAAGAACCAACATAATAAATTATTTCCTCATATAGATCTGTTTTTCTTTCCTAAATGTTTCCACAATCTGTCCATTTGCCCAAGTTAGAATTCTGAAAATCATTCTCATTTTTTCCCTTAACTCCACGTGTATTTAATCAGTCATTAAAACCAGTCAGTTTTCTATTTTTAATACTCTAAAATCTAGGTCTTCCTTCTCTACTGTCTGTCACTGACTTGGTTCAGGCCATTACTGTTTCTCACCAGCTTATTAGGACAGTTGTCCCTTCCTGATCTCCCTGCTTCCAGATTTCTCCACTTGAATCATTTACCAGGGAGATATTTATAAAACATCAGTATCATTTTCTGGTCTAAGCAGTCCACGGCTCCCTGTTATCTTCGTGATTAACACACTATTCCTTAGCATGGTGTGCAAGGCCCTTCATGACCCAGCTTCAAGCTTTGTCTCTAGTTTCATCATACGCCCCTTCTCTACTCTCCACACATTGTTCCCCATTCTCCAGATAATTTCCAGCTCTCTAGCTGTACCACATGTCCTATTCTTCTCTTCTCCTTCCTGCCTTCCTGCCTCCCTGCCTCCCTTCCTCCCCTTCCACTATCCTCCCCCTCTTATGTCTGTTTCTCTGTCTCTCTCCTTTTCTCCTTCCTTGTGAAAATTACATCTTCTTTGCCAATAATGGCCCTTATTCTCAATCCTTGCATGCCTAATTCCTAAATTGATACTTATCATGCCACCTGAATTTCCCTGAAGTATTTTACTTCCCACAGCCAGAGTGGTATTTCCAAAGCACCAGTATCACTCCCCAAAGTTATGGGATTCTCTTCTAAATTACACTATTTCTCTATGAATTTACCATTTTTGAAGGCTTTATGACTCTATATTGCTATTGTTGGTTTCTTTGTCTCAAACACATGACTCTGAACTTTCTCAGAGCTAGGATTATGTTTCACAAAAGTTCTAATTCAATACCTGAAACACAGTTGGGGCACAATAAATGTTTAATAGACATGGTACTTTTGAATATATTTTACTGTTAGGAAAAAAATGGTTGCTCTTTTAGAAGTAGTCAGAAGTTTAAATAGTTGTTGAAGCACAAAATAAAATATCAATAAATGTGACTACATAAAATTAATAATCCTTGACATAAAGCACCTGTAAAGAAAACACACACAAATGTGGAAAACAGTATTGAAATAAAGGCAACAAATAGCTATGGACCTTGTGCTCATAGCTGTAGAACTCTGGTGGGCCAACTTAAACTACTTTGAAGTTTATCAAAGTTCTCCACCATTTCTTGAGGCATATGAACCACTGGTCTTAGTATTAAATATTCATGTGAGGTTTTTTGTGTTTGTTTCATTTGTTGTTTTAGTGGAAAGCTTGGACAGATTGTCGAGTGCCAGCAACCAAAGCAATTTTAAACTATCAGGAACTGATACTGTGATTTTCTTCATTTTGTTTAATTGTCCCTGTGGGATCCTGGTACAATCCCGTAGTATCACATTTATCAGGTTATGATATAGTTAATGTTTTTATTCTCTACAGGAATTGTGAGCTCATTGAGGGAACATGTTTGTTTAGTCTTTTTATCTTTAGATCCTGACCCAGAGACTGGGGCTTAAAAGATATCCCAAGGTGTATTTGAATAAATGAATGGAATTCCCAGTTTGCCTGAAATAATGTTATGATTTATGGTATGCTTACAAGTTTTCATTTCATTATGAAAAAAACCCCAACAATACACACTTAGCCATTTGTTCTGTTTTGTCTGTTTCAGATGATTAAACCTTAAGGGAAAGGGACAGGAAGAGGGCAGCATCTTGCACATACTATGTATTTGTTGAAAAAAGTAAACAATATATCACTTTTAGCACCTCAAACTTCCACTAAAGGTTCTAGTTACCATATTGTATCAAGGAAAAATCTATGATAAGTAATTCAAATCAAGTTAAAAATTGTTATCCCCTAGGTACTTCTTCAGCAGGTTGGTCTATTTGTGAGTTTTGGCTCTTATATTTGGACTGTGTTGTAGTAAAACTTGTATCATGGAAAGAATTTTATTGGTTTGATGAACTATTTAGTCATATTACCACAGGATTTTAAAGTATTTTGAAAGATAAAAGACAGTGTTTTATATTCACCTTTATGATAATCTATGGATTTTACCATAGATTGGTTGGTTGATAGCTGTATTATAGGTTAAATTTTGTACTCCCTCCATCCACCAAAAAAAAGAAAAAGATATGTTGGAGATCTAACAACCAGTACCTTATTTGGAATACAGCTTTTTCAGAGGTAAAGTCAATATGAGGTCATTAGATTGGGCCTTAGTCCAATTTGACTGTTGTCCTTATAAAAAGGGGAAATTTGTACACAGAAATGCACAAGGAGAATGTCATGTGAAGACAAAGATAGAGATTGGAGTGATACATCTACAAGCCAAGAAATACCAAAGATCGCTGGAAAACCACCAAAAGTAGGAGAGAGGCAAGAAACCGATTCTTTCTCACAGCCCTCAGAAGGAACCAACCTTGCCAATACTTTGATCTTGGATTTCCAGCCCCCATAACTGTGAGACAATAAATTTCATCCAGTTTGTGATACTTAGTTATACCAGCCCTTGGTAAGTAATAAAAGATGAATCCAGGGCTTCCCTGGTGGCGCAGTGGTTGTGAGTCCGCCTGCCGATGCAGGGGACACGGGTTTGTGCCATGGTCTGGGAGGATCCCACATGCCGCGGAGCGGCTGGGCCCGTGAGCCATGGCTGCTGAGCCTGCGCGTCCGGAGCCTGTGCTCCGCAACAGGAGAGGCCACAGCAGTGAGAGGCCCGCGTACCGGAAAAAAAAAAGATGAATCCCAAAGTATCCCCATATATCATTTGTTCATAGAGGGGGTCTGCATTAGTTCAGGTCTTCTGAGAAACAGATGCTAGGAAGGGATTGAACAGGCAAGGTCTTTTAGTAGAAGAAATACCTGTTTGAAAGAAAAGAGGGAGGAGTCAGGTAAAACTAGGGCAGCTGGGGAAGGCTAGGAGCGTCATCAGATCACCGTGCAAGTCTGACACTGGGTGAAAGGAAGATGGAGAAGACCATGGACAGATAGATCCTAGATTGCCCTGCAGTCTAACGAAGGTTCAGGTTGGCAAAATCATTGTACTGTCTTCTAGTCAAAGTTAGCTGTCAGGGATATCTTGGGTTTTCCAGGAACAGGTTGGCTTAGTATTCTTGCCATTCTCATTCACTGACTTTGAGTAGCTGTGGCAGCTCCTCAGCTCAAATGAAGTGATGGATTTCCAAATGCTATTCAGGACCCTTGGTTAATTCCACTCCCTGGGGAAGGAGGTCTGTGAAGAACATGCTCATGGCCCTCAGAGATGCTGCTCAAGTGACTGAAAAATTGATCCAGAATTCAGTCCTGGAAAGAAAATGAATTAAATGTAAATGTCTGTATAAGAATAGAAAAAAATCAGTCATCTAGAATATAGGTTAGGGTAGACCAGGCTGTGAAAATAAAGGGTCAACACAATAGAAACTTTTGTTGCTGACAAGGCAGGTTAGTGATAGGAAACTTGGCAGTGGGGGTGAAGAAATTGCTCTTCTCTGCTCCTCACAAACAAGGAGACACACAAGCAACAGTAACTACTATATTAAATATGTGGCTTCCAAGGGTGCCCTAGCAGGGAGATTGGAGTCACCACCCTAGTTAGTCAGAAGAGAAAAAATATGGAGAGATATATACAGGAGATTTTGATGATCAAGGCCTTGAAGTGGCACTTATTTTTTCCACTCACTTTCCATTGGCTAAAAGTCAGTCACTGGACCCAACCAGTGACTGCAAAGTAGACTGGCAAATAAATATACATGAACTACATGTCCCAAAAAAGAGAAAAATGGATCCTGGTGTACAGCTGGCCATCTCTACCACACTTGCAAAAGATCAGATATCAGTATTTGATCAAGTGACATCAAGTAAAAAAAGATTCCAAAAGAGTGACTGAAATTTTCAGTTGTTATCCAGCTGTTTGGCATTATGCAAGTATAGAAAATGGTCATTTACAATGCTTTTAAGATTAAAGGTACCTACAGTATTTGGAGACACGTTACTGTAACATAAATAAAGTAAATAAATTAAACATACACCAAAGGATTACTATAATTCCTTGCTTCATAATTTAATAATTTTCCCCCAGTTTTTACAAATAAAAAATGCAATTAAGTATTCTAGAAATAGAATTACAGATGGTTCAAATGAAAGTGTATGGAGGTGGATAAACCTGACATGTTGAATCAGTCCTATAAATAAATTTCTCTTCAGTTTTGTTTTACTGGGTTTTGGTTTACTAGGTTTTTAAGGGTGTATTTTCAGGCTCATCTTTTTTTGGGTTATCTGTATTCTTGGTATATATGCATTCATAGGCTTGTAATAAAGTTATAGGGGACTACAGGAATCCAAATTATATTTTTAGTAACAAAACAGTAAAAAGATAATTAGGAATAAATGAGGACTTATTATCAGTGTAGAGATCTTTGTAGAAAACAGTATTAATCAAATCTGAACAAGTCTCAAAGTTCACAATGTGCCTGGCTATCTACTTCTCCCTATTCCCTACCCCATCCTTGCCCTACTGTGTACAGTGAGTATTCTGCTGCCTGTAGACAGCCTTATCATTTCCTGGATAGCTCTGAAGCCCAGCCTGAAATAAAGCCTAACAAGTATTAGTGCGGTGCATATTGTCAGGTGGACCCAAATAGGAAGGCCAGCGGTACTAATTAGATGAATGATCTTGGGAATTTGCAAATTCCTCAAACTCTCTATACCTCAATTTCTTTATGTATAAAATGGGAATGACAGTAAGTCCTCATAAAATTATTGTAAGGAATAAATGAGATAATCTATGCATAGTGGTCATCATGAAGCTGACACATGGTTACTGTTCAGTCATAAATTATTACCATTATTATTAATATTATATAGGTATGTTATATATATATGTATCTTATGGATGAATATAATATATAGATAAATTATATATGTACATATTTTTATGTACATATATAATTTCTTAAACCTTCTATTCTGCTACTAGTGGTATCCGGAAAATAGTTCTCAGTTTAGGATGAAATGTTTGAAAATTCAGTTGACCACTTAGTGTTTCATCTACATTACCAAATGCAGGTCCCTAAATAAGTTTGTAGGAGATTGGTCCCTCTGTTTAGTTTTTGGGGAGGTATAAATTTCACACCGGTCTCCTAGGTTTTGGCCCTATGATCCCTGAAAGTCAGATGGCACTTGCTCTGCAGCTGCATTTTTATGAAACAGTTTCTGGAGGCCAGACAAAGTTCAAGCACTTCTCCTTAATTTACAACTGGTCCCAATAGTCAACCGTACTGCGTCCTATCAGAAAAAGTTTCCATCTCAGAAGAGGCTGCCAATGGACTGGAGTTACTAAGGTCCAATTTTTGGAACTACTCTTTCATTTAAAATCCTTTTCTGGGTCACTTGTTCTGCCCTGAGAGTGTCCTGAGTTATTACCCTAGTGTCTTCCATGTAGCTTGGTCTCCCTTCATCTTTTTGTAAAAGACACCAGTTTAGAAAAAAAATTATGTATATCTTTTACAAGTGTTATTATTGTATTCTCAATATAATTTTTTTTAGGTAATACCTTTCCATATTGTGTTTTTAAAAATCTGTATATCAGATTTAGTAACATCTCATCTCTAAATTCATATGATAAATGGTGATAAAGTCATGCCTTTGTTTACCTCATGTTCTAATGGTTACAATAAATAGTAACATTGTATTCTAACTTTGATATAATTTTTGATAAAAATTTGAGTTGTAAAAACAAAAATGACATGCAATTTTCCTTTTATGTTCCCCCCAAAATGTGATATACATATTTTTAAAGTAAGAACACATCTGTCCTTTTATATACTATTTATTTTAATATCATTCCACCTTGAAACTGCTCACATCTTAATTTGAGGAAAAAAAAATTATGCCTTTTGCAAATACTTTTCTAAAAAAATTTAAAAAAATTTTTTTAACATCTTTATTGGAGTATAATTGCTTTACAATGGTGAGTTAGTTTCTGCTTTATAACAAAGTGAATCAGCTATACATACACATATATCCCCATATCTCCTCTGTCTTGCATCTCCCTCCACCCTTCCTATCCCACCCCTCTAGGTGGTCACAGAGCACTGAGCTGATCTCCCTGTGCTATGCGGCTGCTTCCCACTAGCGATCTATTTTACATTTGGTAGTGTATATAAGCCCATGCCACTCTTTCACTTTGTCCCAGCTTCCCCTTCCCCTCCCCGTGTCCTCAGGTCCATTCTCTACATCTGTGTCTTTATTCCTGTCCTGCCCCTAGGTTCTTCAGAACCATTTTTTCTTTTTTTTTTCCTTTTTGGATTCCATATGTATGTGTTAGCATATGGTATTTATTTTTTCTCTTTCTGACTTACTTTACTCTGTATGACAGACTCTAGATCCATCAACCTCACTACAAATAACTCAATTTCATTTATTTTTATGACTGAGTAATATCCCATTGTATATATGTGCCACATCTTCTTTATCCATTCATCTGTCGATGGACACTTAGGTTGCTTCCATGTCCTGTCTATTGTAAATAAAGCAGCAGTGAACATTGTGTTAGATGACTCTTTTTTTTTTTTTTTTGTGGTACGCGGGCCTCACACTGTTGTGGCCTCTCCCGTTGCGGAGCACAGGCTCCGGACGCGCAGGCTCAGCAGCCATGGCTTACGGGCCCAGCTGCTCCGCGGCATGTGGGATCTTCCCGGACCGGGGCACGAACCCGTGTCCCGTGCATCGGCAGGCGGACTCTCAACCACTGCGCCACCAGGGAAGCCCAGATGACTCTTTTTGAATTATGGTTTTCTCAGGGTATATGCCCAGTAGTGGGATTGCTGGGTTGTATGGTAGTTCTATTTTCAGTTTTTTAGGGAACCTCCATACTCTTCTCCATAGTGGCTGTATCAATTTACATTCCCACCAACAGTGCAAGAGGGTTCCCTTTTCTCCACACTCTCTCCAGCATTTATTGCTTGTAGATTTTTTGATGATGGCCATTCTGACTGGTGTGAGGTGATACCTCACTGAAGTTTTGATTTCCATTTCTCTGATGATTAGTGATGTTGAGCATCCTTTAATGTGTTTGTTGGCAATCTGTATATCTTCTTTGGAGAAATGTCTATTAAGGTCTTCTGCCCAATTTTGGATTGCATTGCTTGCTTTTTTGATATTGAGCTGCATGAGCTACTTATAAATTTTGGAGATTAATCCTTTGTCAGTTGCTTCATTTGCAAATATTTTCTTCCATTCTGAGGGTTGTCTTTTCACCTTGTTTATGGTTTCCTTTGCTGTGCAAAAGCTTTTAAGTTTCAAGAGGTCCCATTTGTTTATTTTTGTTTTTATTTCCATTTCTCTAGGCAGTGGGTCAAAAAGGATCTTGTTGTGATTTATGTCATAGAGTGTTCTGCCTATGTTTTCCTCTAAGAGTTTTATAGTGTCTGGACTTACATTTAGGTCTTTAATCCATTTTGAGTTTATTTTTGTGTATGGTGTTAGGGAGTGTTCTAATTTCATTCTTTTATATGTAGCTGTCCAGTTTTCCCAGCAACACTTATTGAAGAGGCTGTCTTTTCTCCACTGTATATTATTGCCTCCTTTATCAAAGATAAGGTGACCACATGTGCGTGGGTTTATCTCTGGGCTTTCTATCCTGTTCCATTGATCTATATTTCTGTTTTTGCGCCAGTACCATACTGTCTTGATTACTGTAGCTTTGTAGTATAGTCTGAAGTCAGGGAGCCTGATTCCTCCAGCTCCATTTTTCATTCTCAAGATTGTTTCGGCTATTCAGGGTCTTTTGTGTTTCCATACAAATTGTGAACTTTTTTGTTCTAGTTCTGTGAAAAATGGCAGTGGTAGTTTGATAGGGATTGCACTGAATCTGTAGATTGCTTTGGGTAGTATAGTCATTTTCACAATGTTGATTCTTGCAATCTAAGAACATGGTATATCTCTCCATCTGTTTGTATCATCTTTAATTTCTTTCATCAGTGTTTTGTAGTTTTCTGCATACACAGGTCTTTTGTCTCCTTAGGTAGGTTTATTCCTAGATATTTTATTCTTTTTGTTGCCATGGTAAATGGGAGTGTTTCCTTAATTTCTCTTTCAGATATTTCATCATTAGTGTATAGGAATGCAAGAGATTTAGTAGCAAGATACAAAATATTTTTCTTTTTTCATCATATGAGTATTAATTCTTTCAACTGATCATTTATTTTCATTTTACTACTGTGTGCTAGGATATTATATTGGGTATTGTTTTTCAATAGAAAAGACAGAAACTACCCATATTTTCAGAGAACATATACTCCAGGAGTCCATGAATCTAAAATAGCTATCTTTAAGTGGAATATATTTCATTTGTGAGATTATTTCTTCTTTCATTAAGTAATTATTGAGCATCTGTCTGTGCTATGTGCACTATTTCTTAGGTTGGTGGAATACAGTGGCCAATAAGGAAGTCAGTTATTACTATTTTTCAAACCCATCCTAGGCAAAATCCATCTTTTCCCCTATGTGCAATAGAATTCAGAATACACAGAAGTTTAGTTATACAGGACTAGGGCATTGGAGAGATGGGAGGAGGAGCGAGGCTTCCACTGATTCTTTTGCTACACTACGTAGCTCTCCTTCCTCCCTATCATCACCATTTTCCTACTTTTGGGGATTTAGGATTAAAATGGCAAAGTAGGTTTCTCTTCCCAACTCAGTTCCTCTCTGGCCATTTTGGTGGAGTGGAGCAATGAACTCTGCAAAGCAAATCCCTGGTTCTTCTCCTGGAAATGACGTAATACCACACCAAAAACTTCAATGGAGAGAAAAGTCCTGTAAGTGTCTAGAAAACCACTTCATTTCCTGGATTATCACTTATGAACATATGAGGTGACAGCAACGCTTTTATGAACTTCCCTCTAAGCATTAAGAAAAGAAAATGATAGAAAAAGTTCCTATTATGTAATGCTAGGTGCCTCATTATAAGCAAATGGGAGCACTAATCTCAAAGAATAATAATTGTTGAGGGTGTCAACAAATTAGGACTGAGGTGATCTCAAATTGGACCTAGTCTTGATTATTTTAAAAGGACTAGTGGAGAATGCTATATTGTTAGAATTTAATATGACTAATAATTTAATATGATTAATAATGATGTCAAGAATCAGATGTCAATGATGTCAAATGATGAAGGTCCAGCTACTTAAAAACTTTCCCACTGGAGGCATTTGTCCACAAATTTCCAAAGCTATTAAAGTTTGTATTTTAGCTATCTAAGAATAACTCATATTCTCAACTTACCATATTCCATTTGTTAATTAAAAATAAATTACATTGGAGAAAGCCAACAAGAACAAAGTTCTGATATTCACTGATTTTTTGATTTGGGTGAACTTTACCCTTAGAAAAATAAGGTAATATTTTAAATAAATTTAAACATTAGTGATATCGCATGTTAAATTCTGACATAGGAATACTATATTATTTTTCCAACTCTGGTCTCACATATAAGTTAAGTATATTTATGTGAAGTTTATACCAATGATAAGATTATTGTGTATATATATGTGTGCCATATATATACATATATGCCATATATATATAGATAGATTCAATTTGACTGCAAATTAGTACAGCAGATACAATGATATAAATAATAGTATAGGGTCTCTTCTGTACTCTTTCTTTTTTTTCTCTTTAGAACTGGCAGACAACTGTTCTCATGTATTATAATTGTTCTCTAATTATTCATAGTTGTTAAAGAGAGGTAAGATTAAATAAACATGACCTTTGGTTCATCTCGTTTAACTTATAAAGTTAGAGTTCATTTTTAGGTCCAGGATGAAAGGGTACCACAGTTGACAGTAATCTCTGACACAGATTTGTGGAGCCAAGTAACACTGCATCTCTGTTAATGATAGTGACTTAAATTAGCTATGCTGGAACTTAGTGATGTTTAGGAAAATAGACAAGGGAATTACATTTCCCTTTAAATTCAGCAGGAAAAAAATCACCCTACATTCATAAAATGTTTCTCTGAAAATGCTAATCTCTCAAGAAAAATATTTTTTCCCTGGGCTATTTATTTTCAAATTATAAAGTGAGTTAAGAAAGACATAATTATATATGCTTGCATGTATAGTCATATTAATATATATCATATAGATATATACATTCATACTGGTATACTAAAAATCGTAGTAGTGGCAGCATCAGAGATGTTCATTAAGTCATCCACTATATTTCTTTGCTGAATAGAAGTTGTTCTTCATAGTTTGTTTCCCAATCCTTTGCCTACTTCATGTTAAGTTACTCAGCCACAGGGACTTTGAAGATTTCCTTTGAAAAAGTGTCCCATAGGCTGATACGTTAGTATACAGAGATGTTCCAAGATTCTCAACCTAAATTTTCTTTTACTCAATTTTATGTTGCTGTTTCTAGTCCTGCTTTATTTCTACTATCTTAAAATTGTTTTTAAGATGATCATTACCCTTATATCAATCCAGAGAAACTATAATTATAAGAGCATCCTAGTTGATTATTATTTTGCTTGCTATACCTATGAAGTTATTTGCATTATTTCATTTTAAAACACCTTCTTGCCCCTTAGTCACGCTTTGTGATTTGGGTAAACAGTTTTCATTACTGCTAACAAGTATTAGTCAAATAATTTGTTCTTGTTGTACTTTAAAAGTGAGCCTTATTTTGGAAATCTTTCAGTTCTTGGCATTCAGAAATCCCTATGTGGTTCAGTGGTTGTGGCTTACGAGGTGGGATCTCAGTCTTCCTCAGATCTGTATCCCTTACTTTAAGCAAGTGTGGAAATGAGGTACTTAGTGAGACCGTTACTGAATGAAATCAAAACCTTGTCCTCTCAGGGTGAGGATCTATTGAAAATACAGCGTTTGTTATTAGAATTTTAAAGATCAAACCTGTTCTTTCTTGAAAAACTGGCTCCTCTGTTAAATTCCATTTAGATTGTCTCCCATTTCAGGTCTCCCATTTCATTGCTTCTTGTATTGGATTTTAGCTCCATAATTTTTATTTATGTTCACTATTTAAGCATTCTTTTTTCCTATATCACTGCCCATTGGAAGATTTTGAGATAGTCTTGAGCAGTGCAATTAAAAAGGGGAACCAAGGATAAAATTGTGGGTCATGCCAAAATTTAGAAAAAGACCCTCTTGGCAAACAGAAATAAACTGAACCAGTAGTCATATAGGTTATCTTTCTAGATTTTTTTTCTTTCTCAGTATTTAAGTGATGAATTATGTTGAGATTAGATATTTAGTTACTAAATTTTGTACTTAAGTTCCATATAAGATGGAATGAAGCTATATAATTTTCAGAAAATATCTCTGTTTACAACTGAAGGTATTACCCTGCTGAATTAGCTCAAGGTCTTACAGATTTTTTGTATTATAAATTTCTTGCCCATTCTGGAGGATCTTTTCAGTTTCTGTGTATTCAGAACTTGTGGCAACTATGTGGACATAGCTACAAACTCTTTGTGAATATTGATGCAGGCACTGTATTACCACTATGGTCATGATAGTACTTAATAATAATTTCTGTTACAACTTTATTATCTCATTGGGTGAATCTCCAGCTTTTGGACCCACAAAACTTAGAACATCTCAGATAATATCTTTCACAAGGTCTTTGTGGTCACTGATAATGACACTATATTACCAGGGACCATGTGACACTAAATAATAAATATACATGGAACTCTTAACCCCAATCATTGACTTTGGATGAGAACTTTAGATTCTCCACAATTCTGACACAGGACTATGCCTTTCAACATCTTTCAAAATGTATTGTTTCACCAAGTATTTCATTATTTCTGTAGTCTTAACAAAAAATGTGTGAGATTGCTAGAGGGACAACCTAAGGCAGTACATGGAATTCCACTAAAAGATTTCTGCTTAATATTGTTTGTTCTTGGCAATGCGCAAGGGATTTCTCTTCCCCAAACAGCACAAAGTCTTTAAGTTTCAACTATTTTTCTTACAGGGTTTCCCCAAAATTTCAAATTCCTCTTTTTCTCTATCATCCAGGGCAATGTTTTAACAATCTTTTACAGTTACAGTGAGACCTTGGGATGATATCCATCTACCATAAGTATGTAATTTGGTGTTTTTTCCCAGAAAAGTTATTCCCAAAAAGGAATTCCATAAATTCTATCTTCTCAATATAACTACACATAAAATAAATAAAATCTAAGATAAGAGTGAGATTCAGTTTACAAGCCTTTGATATGATACCATGCCAGGCACTGAAAGAAAATAAGGTTAAGGGACTTCCCTGGCAGTGCAGTGGTTAGGACTCTACACTTCCACTGCAGGAGGCATGGGTTCGATCCCCTTTTGGGGAACTAAGATCTCACAAGCTGTGTGGCACGGCCCGAAATAAATATATAATAAAGTTAAAGGAGAGCAATTTCTGTCTAGTTTCTGTTGCTGCATGAAAAATTAACCCAAAACTCACTGGCTTAAAATGATTTTTATTATCTCACAATTCCTGTTTCAGGAATCCAGACTTGGTGTAGCTGGGTCCTCCTACTCAGGGTCTCTCACAAGGCTACGATCAGGTGTCGGCCAAGTTCGCAGATATCTCAAGTTTCAAGTACTGTAGCATAAGCTTCCAAGTTCACTAGTACTCCTTGGTGGGATTTAGCTTCTTGTGGGCTATTGTACTGAAGGCCTTAGTTTCCCTACTGAGAGGTCACCCTCTCAGTTCATCACTAAGTGAGCTTCTCCATGGGGTAGGGCAGCTGGCTTCATCAAAGTGAGCAAGACAAAGACGTAGAGGGCCATTAGGAAGTCACAGACTTTATAACATAATCCTTTTTGCCATATTTCGTTTGTTAGAAGCAAGTCCCTAGGTCCAACTCACACTTAAAAGGAGGGTGTTACACAAGAGCGTGAATACCAGGAGTCAGGGGTTATTGAGTACCGTCTTAGAAGGCTGTCTACCACATTTAATTGTACCCAGGATTAAGAAAATGCTAGGTAACCAAAAATCTAATATAAAATATAAATCACTCTTTATAACAGTTAATGGACTTTGTTCCTCATCTTTCCATTGGTATGAAGTACCTGCTGAATATTGAGCATTGCTATTGCACTGGATGCCCAAATCACCAGCCTCTTGCCATATTGAAGACTAAAGTTCTCATTCCTCCAGTTGCTATGAGTGTTGGTGGATGACACCTCTCTACCGTGTCTTTTTGGAAATTGTCCTCAGTTGACTACAACTGTATTACCAAAGGTCACTCCCCTTCCTGGGGATAACCTACATCTAATGACTAATCAATGCTGAGTTTTAAAGGCCCAGCTCCCTTGCCTCAGTGTTGGACAGCTCTGAAGCCCCATCTTACCCTGCAGGGCTGCTTTTAGATTCAGCTAAAATCTTTGTTGTAACCTAATAGCTGTCCAACTCCTCTCTCCACTCAACCTGGCTTATTTCAGTGCCTTATAAATGGTTATCCCTTGAGCACTCCTCAATAAACTTTCTGGATTCAAATCTGTTAACCTACAGTCTAATTCCTAGGAAGCCCAACCTGTAACAGCTATACTTTAACTTTTTCTATGTAAGGGGAAAATAGCTAACATATAAATATTGAATATTAACATAGAGACTGTAGAGATTTTATTTACTTATAAACCTCTTAAAAGGGATGTTTGAGATTCTATAAGAATCTCAAGCCGAGATGTCAGAAATGTGCACTGTGGCATACTGCATAATTTAAGCAGAGTTCGAGAACATGCCCTTGATGTTCACTAATGATTATATAAGACATAACCATTTTTATTTACTATAAAAGCTATTTTAAATCTAGTTCATTATATTCTTTCTGTCCCTTATAAATGAAACTTTGGTTGCAAAACCTTCACCCAGTATTAGAGGTGAATAAGTTTATTTCCTCTTATGTACTGATTTGCTTCATATTTCTAACTTAGACCATGGGGCAAATTTTTACTTTTCTGTGGGAAATCACTGGGACAAACGAAAAGAATACACAAAACATCAAAACCCTTAGTACTAAATATGGAGATTGTTTGCAAGTAAAGATTATTACATTATATATCAATCACAACAATCCTTAAAATATGATTACTATACATTATAACTTTCCTACTTTTTAAAAAAAAGATTTTTAAAAATATTTATTTATTTATTTGGCTGCGCCGGGTCTTATTTGCGACATGTGGGATCTTCACTGTGGCTTGCAGGATCTTTAGTTGCAGCATATGGACTCTTAGTTGTGGAATGTGAGATCTAGTTCCCTCACCAGGGATCAAACCCCGGCCCCCTGCATTGGGAGAACGGAGTCTTAGCCACTGGACCACGAGGGAAGTCCCTTAACTTTCCTACTTTGTAAAGATGGAATCCACACAAATCTTTACAGTGCAATGCGGCAATTAAGATGATGAGAGATGGAAGAGAGTCTAGAAAGTGTCCTCAGGCAAAATTGAAATAAAATACAGAAGAATTAGACTTGAAACATGAGAACTGTTAGGGTTTACAATTTTCTTGTGATTCTTATCCTGGACATTTTGCACTCTGACCCCTTCCTCACTCTGGCTGCTTTGCTCTGAGCTCGATGGAGGAGAGCTGACCTCTGAAGTTTTCATTTTCCAGTCTCCTGTGTCAGCTGACTTGCAGAGAGAGACTGGAGGAGGCCGAGACGCTGGGGGAAAGGGTGCATCTTTCCTTCGCTCTCTGTATTGGGAGGTGTCTTCAGCAGCAGCTGCTCCTCCTCGGTGGCTCCAGCTCCACTCTGCCTTTCCTGCAGACTGAGCTCAGGTAGCACAGCCAGCCTCCTAAGTCCTGCCAGCCTAGCAGTGGAGGCTGCTCTCTGCTGTTGTTAATCTTTGGTTTGTCCACCATCCCTTTTGGCTTTGCACCTCTTTTTTATTACCTGGGCAGTAAAGGCTCTACTTTATTTCCATCTAATTTAAATGCATAGCATGGTTTATGGCTGTATTTGAATGGCCACAACTACCTGAAGTATACTCTTGTTCATTATAACAAGAATTCACAAATACAAATGTCCGTAAGAAAAAAAAATTAGTCCTCAAAATAACCTAATGTGATGTTATTACCCATATTTTTACAGAAAAGAAAGGCAGGATCAGCAAGGATAAGTAATTTGCTTATGATCACATATCTAATGCATAGCTAACATGAAGAATGTGGCCTCTAAAGTCAGAAGACCTGGATTTGAATCCTGACTCCACCTCTTATTAGCCAGGCAAATTACTTAACCAACCTGTGGTCAATTTTCTCATCTATAGGATAGGCATATTTGTCATATCTACCTCAAAAAGTGTTCTGAAGATTAACTAAAGTAAAAAACGTTAAAGTTGCTACAGCAGTTGCTGGCACATAGTACATGCTCAAAAAAACTAGCTATTATTATTAGCCACGTGGTTTCTGTATTGTTTTAATTACTTTGAAAACACAAAACAAGTTACAGTGATTGCTCCTGTGGCTTATTATGGACCAATGTGCAAGTTTTGAAAAGAATTCATTTGAAAAGAAACATTTACAAATGTATAACATGACATCATACTGAACAATAATTTCTAATTTGGTTAAAAATCTAGTCCTCTACTACTGATTATCAGAACAGTTTAGAAAAGCAAGATTGATTTATTTTGTGGCATAAGCAAGAATTTCACAATGGCCTAAGGCACCAAATGATCGCAAACCATCATCCTGCAATTAAAATGGCCAGAGCTGACCCTCTCTTTATTAATCATTGATCTCTGGCTTCTGAATGCACCAGTGAATTCAAGGTCTGGATGTGTATGACTCATGCTAGCTCTGTGCCATTAAACTGTTTTATAGGAAAAAATGATTCTTCGATGCATTGAGCCTGGCACTTGAGATTCTTTTTCTAATTTGAAAATTGGCAGTTCAGAGTATATTTAAATGGAAAATGCTACAATTTGTGACCATCATCCAGCTGATAGAAACAATGTTTTCACCTGTACAAAAAACACTGTGGCCAGAAACTATCATGGACATGGACAAATATTAATATTCTATATATAATATTGTTAGCACATATTTTTTGTAATATTTTTTATACTCAGCATTTACACTTGGTAACATTCTCAACAGTATAAAAATTATATGAATGAGTTAAATTATGCTATTTATTTGCAGTCATGTGAAGAATAAAACAAGCAAATGCATATATTGTAAACAAGGATTTTCTACTAATTACCATCACAACTGTATATTTTATAATATTTTTGAGGCATGACTGTGTCTCTAAACAATACAAAATTCAGTGGGGGTAAAATAATCTGAGTAGCTGGACAGATAATTGTACCAAATATTTTAGTTTTTGTTGTTTACTTTAATACTCATTATATGTTTTTTATCATCTGTAAATCCTTATTGCTTTCTATTAAAATTTCTCCCAATTTTTTTCTATTCTATAACTATACCTTTAATAAGACTACAAAAGCTAAACTATGGCAATCTCGGTTATTTTGACAATTGAATAAATATTTAGGAGATTTTGAAATTAATTTCATACTGGGGTACCATATTACCATTAGATATTAATTTTAAACTTGTGGGTATATGTATGGCTTTTTTGCATTATAATACTTTATTTTCTTAGCTGAATCTTGACATATAAATGGATGAATATAGTATTTTTTTTCTGTTACTTTTTTAATTGACTTAAAATTACACTAAAAACACCTAGACCAGAATTATTGTCCTTTATACATGCTTTGTCTTTGAAGTTGTGATAGAGCTGTTTACTGATATCATTTTAATCCATGAAGTTTCTTTATTAGTGATAATCTGTTATAAAAATGTATACTATCTAGTCTTTATTATGCGAATAGCCAAAGGGATATCCAAATTCACTGTCAATTTTGAATTAAACTTAAGTTTTTAAGTCAGTGTCTTTGAAAGGAAATATAATGCACATCTTGCCTTCCCATATTCCAGGCTTTTAAACTAAATGTGTAAGCAAACATGATTTATATTGGAGTAGAAAGATGTAGGCTAAGTTTACACTCAGTATTTCTAAGGATGAAATTTATGAGCACTTATGAGCACGGGGAGGGTTGAAGGAAACGTTTTAAAGAATATAATTTTATTCAAAATTTTAAATTTAGAAAGGAAGGAACTACTCTTCAATAATTCAAAATAAAACATAAATCTTTTGTGCAAATATTTTTATTCATCATGTATGTGGGTTAACATAATTAATGGCAGATTAACTGAAATGAGTGTGACATGATGACATACCTAAATACCTTATGTGAGATTAAACAACAGATATTCCCTTACTGCTCTTCTTATGCCAATCCTTCCATTTGAAGACTCACCCATCAATAAGGACATCAGTTTCAAACAAACAAAAACCTTAGCTGAGTCTAACCTCTTTTTAAAAAAAAAAATTTTATTGGAATATAGTTGCTGTACAATATTGTATTAGTTTCTACTGTACAGCAAAGTGAAGCAGCTATATGTATACGTATACGTATATCCCCTTTTTTTCGGATTTCCTTCCCATTTGCGTCACCGCTGAGCATTGAGTAGAGTTCCCTGTGCTCTGTAGTAGGTTCTCATTAGTTATCTATTTTATACATAGTATCAATAGTGTATATATGTCAACCCCAGTCTCCCAATTCATCCCACCCCCACTTCCCCCTTGGTATCCATACATTTGTTCTCTATGTCTGTGTCTCTATTTCTGCTTTGTAAATAGGATCGTCTATACCAATTTTTTCAGATTCCACATATATGAGTTAATATACAATATTTGTTTTTCTCTTTCTGACTTACTTCACTCTGTATGACCATCTCTGGGTCCATCCACATCTCTACAAATGACCCAATTTCATTCCTTTTTATGGCTGAGTAATATTCCATTGTATATATATATGCCACATCTTCTTTATCCATTCCTCTGTTGATGGACATTTAGGTTGCTTCCATATCCTGTCTATTGTAAATAGTGCTGCAACGAACATTGTGGTGCGTGTGTCTTTTTGAATTATGGTTTTCTATGGGTATATGCCCAGGAGTGAGATTGCTGGGTCATATGGTAGTTCTATTTTTAGTTTTTTAAGGAACCTCCATACTTTTCTCCATAGTGGCTGTATCAATTTACATTCCCACCAACAATGTAGTCTAACCTCTTTATTGGACAAGTGGGGAAAATACCTGAAGTCAAGAGGGACCGAATAGCTTTCCCTGAAACATTTGGTATACAGATCAAAAGTCTGCTCTTTGTGAACTGAATATAGGCCAACTCAGCAATGTAAGTCACCTATCATAAGTAAATTAATTCTTACAATTACATGTAAACTATCGAAGCTTCTAACATGGATATTTACATCTAGGTAGAGATGGGTTCACATTCAGGCTCTGCCCATTAAACTATTAGATTTTGATCAAGAGCCTTACATTCCTGAGAATTCATGTACTAAATATATAATTTATCTAAAATGAGGATCACTAGATATTTAAGAATTAGAGAATTACAGATTCTAATAAAGTGAAGTGCCAGCAGTGCCTGGTTCACAGTTGTGGCTCAGTAATTGGTCATCTGGGAGAATCTACCATTTAAAGTAAATATAGAGACGATCATAAGATGTAGAAGTTACTTGGTTTATTTTATATTTCCCTACATTTCCTGAATTATTTTCGAATTGTATGATGTATTAACTTCATCTTTTACATGTACCTCAGAGGTCATGTTGATATTTACATTTCTAGTCCTTTACAAATTTGGTGACCCCTCACTGTGTCTTTATTTTGTCATTATTGATAAAATATGCAGAGTGTATGCATGCCATAGAACTATATGTATTCTGGACTAAAAATTATTTATTAATAGCTGTTAAAACCCATATCTAATTTATGATCATTAAAACCATACTCTACAATGAGACTAAAACTTTTGGTTTTAAAAATGATTACTATTATGTGTTATTATTAATAATAGTAAAAACTGTTGATCATGGACATATAAACTTGGGAGCTAACTCATGTCCTGGAGTTCTGCATAAATTTGATTTTATTAGTTCTGAGAATAAGGTATATCCTCAGGTATATCTTAGGATGAAGATGCCATAAGGGAAATATGAGGATAATTACACCCTGACAGCTTCCTTGGTGGGATTGTTTCCAGCTCAAAGAGACCTAATCGGAGATTGTCAAGTAGAATTCACAGCAGTAGCTCAAGAATTCAATAATGTATATCATATATACCATAGACACACATAACATAAGTAACATATAACATTGCCCTTTGAATCATATTTTGGAGAAAAATAGCGCTGGATAATTTGTGATCTACTGCCTCTGTGAAGATATGATAAAGTTAATATCTTTTTTATTCAGTCCTCTTTAACTCATATGTTGGGGTCTAGTGGCTGCCCAGCAGACATTCTTGAGGGCTAGAGCAGCAGCTACTGGCTTAACAGTGGTCCTGATGGGAGACAAACAAGGTCACACACAATTTCAGCAAACACCTTCTAATAGTAATAACAATAATATTTAATGTTTGTTAATTATTATGAGTTAAGGACTGTGCTAAACGATACAAATGATCTTATATAACCTCAATGTAAACATACAAAATAGGCCGTATTATTATATTACCATTTTACAGAAGAAAAAAATGATACTATTATTAACCTAACAAAAGGTCTATAGCTAGAAGTGGCAGAAACAGGATCAGGTCTATCTACTACCAAATCCCAAGATCTTGGTCACTACTGTACTGCCTCCTGCCCAACCTGTCTTTACTTTGTTATTTTTTTAATGAGTATTTTCTAAGTCAGGAGATAGATACATGGAACTGTGCATTACCTTGATGTTCAGTCTGAGATATCCCTGGTGAAATTGATTCTTGTCTGTTCTGAAGCGTAGCTTCTGAAATTTCACTTATTTAGGATACAATAACGACATATTTATTAAGTTCTGTGCTGGAGGCTTCTACAGGTATTTTCAGACTTGGAAAAGTGTTTTAAATTTTCTAAGATTTTGGGATATGATGGAATATAATTTTTTGAGCAAAGACTGCACTATAATTTTCTTCACATGCATGAACTAAAGACATAAAAGATGCAGACAGTATAGGAATCAAAGGAGCATCAGAGTAGAAAAGCTAGTGGAAAGTAAAAATTCACCTCCAGTAAATGAATGGCTGATCCATCACTCCTTTTCTTTGAAGTTTTGACCTGAAAGAATAACAACAAAAAGAGACTGAGGAAGGAAAAAACTTGCTTCCAAAAGAGTAAAACGAAATATGTCAGGTAATTTCCTCCTTTTTTAAAAACCCCAAGGAAGCCAACTTATGGCTGGAGGACTTCTTTTAGGTTCTTCAATGAGACTAGAGGGAAACCATTTTTAAAATAGGTCAGTATCAAAGAAGTGTCCCTAGATTCACTCATGACACAAGTCTGATCATGTACTGTGATTATTAATGCCCTCCAGAGCAAACTCATTTGACAGTTCCTTCAGATATACAGAGAGATGTTTGGAATTACTTAGAAACAGCCTCTTTAAAGATAGTGGGTCTGTCTCGGCTCTGTGAAGAATGTTAATCGCACTCATTTGAGGAAATTTACTGACATGATGCATATAAATGGAATTCAGTTTACTGAATTATATGAACCCTTGAGACAGGCACAAATTTATAAACCAACTGAGGCTTTAACAAAAAAGCAAAGGAAAGTTAGTTATAGATATTCCATTTATTTATCAAATATTTACTGAGCTCTATGTTTGACAATATGAGGGTGGCTTAAAAGAGGGAGTAACCCCAAAGTTTTGAAGAATCAATAGGAGTTTTCCAGAAATATGAAGGTGAATCAGAATTCTAGGCAGAGGAAAGAACAGGGAAAAAGCGCAGAGAAATAATGAAGGGTCCAATCATTACATGAGGATCTTTAATCAGCTACAGTATAATCACTTGGAGTATTTGCTTAAAATGAGGTTACAGTGTCTTCCTTGCCAAGTGAGTCATACTCAGTGACAGCAGAAGGCAAGAATTTACATTTTACTAGGCACACCTAGGCTGTTTTAAAAGGCATGCCTAGGTTGTTTTTATAAGATTTGAGAATTGTTGGAATAGATGGTAGAAGTATTTGGACTCAAGCAACAGAATTTCACAATCTGTTTTACACTTATAAAGAATATGCTGATGGCCTATGAATAATGAGAGAGGTTTGAAAATGAAGGAAAGTAACCTGTTAAAATTCTGATACAGTGATCCTTACTTCCCTTTCCCTTTACAGTCTGCTTTAATCAGACTGTAGTTCCTAAACACTTGTCAAAGTTACCAAGAAACTTTAGCTTTCCAAATTGCTAATTTTCAACCTACATCTCAGCAGCATTTGAAAAAATGGAATACCCACTCTAAAACATTGAATGTTTTTGGTCCCTAAGAAACTACCTGGTATTCATTTTCATTTGCTTCATAACCCTCTCTCTCTACTTCTACTTTATTGCATCCTCCAGAATCTTTACCTCTTTTTTTTGTCTTTCAATATTTACTCTCTGAAATAGTAGCTTTAAATTATTCATATAATTAGACCTCAGATATCTATCTCCAGACCCTTTCTTTTCCTTTTACTTTATACTTATATGTTCAGCTATCTACTCAAAATCTCTGCTTTGATGTTTAGATGGAGTTTCAAATGTTTATGCTTTAAGGGAGATCACTCTAGATCCAAACTTGCTCCTTCTCTAGTATTACTCATCTTGGGTAATGGCACCCCTACTCCATCGGGCCAAATACCTAGTAATTCCTCCCTTCCTCCCTTCCTCCCTCCCTTCCTCCCTTCCTTCCTCCCTCCCTCCCTTCATCTCTCTCTTTCTCTCTTTTAGTTTAATTTTTTTTTTTTTTTTGTATTTCATGGTTGATCCATCAGCAACTCCACTGGAACTTCCCTTAAACTATATCCTGAATCTTACATCTTCTCACCAACTCCATGGCTACCATTCTAGTTCAAGGCGCCAGCATCACCTATTGCCTAGACAATAGCAATAGACTCCTACCTGATCTGCCTGTCTCTATTCTTGCCTCATATAGTAAATTTTTCATAGTGATCCTGAGTGACCTTTAAGAACGTAAAAATGCCACTATCCTCCTCAGAATCCTCCAATGGCTATCTTACTCAAAATACAATTTAAAGACCTTACCAAGGCTCACAGGGTCTTCTGTCTCTTCTGCCAATATATTCTGTAATTATATTGATACTTTATTTCCACTGCTTCAGTTGCGGTGGACTTCTTGCTGTTTAACATCAAGCTTGTTTTTCTTCAGAGATTGGAATTATGGCTTCCTCTAGTTGGTATGCTCTTCTCCCAGATATCAGCATGTTATTCTTCTTTTTATTCGGGTCTCTGTTCATATATAAGTTCCTTTGAATGTCCTTTTTATGAGCACCTTACTTAAACAGTTCTCTCGCCTCTATGTTACCCTATACTCCCCTACCATGCTTTATTTTATTCACAGCGTTATCACATTTAAATTGTATCATATAGGTATTAACTAGCTTATGTATTGTCTCTCTTCCACATGAGAATATAAACTCCTTAGAAATAAGTACTTTATCTTGTTTACTTTTTCTTAAGCACTGGGCTCAAAAAAAGCATAATAGTAGATAGAAGGCAGACAAAGAATATTTGTTAAATGAGTGAATCTTTTATACGTAAAATGTTGAAGGCTTAACAATGGCATTATGCATAAGGGTGGTGAGAAAAGAAGAAAGGATGATTCTGCTTTGTGAAATTGTCATTGTACTGACATTATGTTATATTGTACTATAATATGGTAAGATGAAGAACTAGAAAACATGAAAAATTTCAACATTTCTATTATCAAAAAGACAATAAGAAGGGTAAAATGGTTAATCTATTCAAAAGAATGAGATGTCATCAGCAGATCTGGGTTTGAAGGGTTCTTGAAAGTGGAGTTGCTGTGACAGAACAGGAGGTAAGAGAAGAAAATGGGCAGAGATGAGCTGAACAGACACTTTAGGCATAGAGATTGACATTAAAAATCAAGACTGTTTGGGAAAACTACAAATAATTAATCATACTAAACCACAGGATTGGAGATTAGGGAAGATTGCAAGGTAAGAAATAAAGGAGGAAAATGATCACATCCCAGGTATTTGTAGCTTTGAAGGCCATACTTAAATTATTGGGGATTAATCTAAGTAAGGGATGGGTGATATTAAAAGAGCTTTAAGCAAAGAGAAGACAGTGGATGTTTGTTGTTTTTTGTCACTACGGAACCAAAAAATTTTGGGGAGTCCCAAATAGCATGGCAGGATTTTAATCCTACCACGGTGGCTGAAATGGGACAGACTGTACTTCTCATTGCTCCCTGGCAGCCAAGGCAAGGACATACGGCTTAGCCAACTGGATGCTTTGACTGGGGATTTTGATTCCTGAGGAACAAACAATATTCACAATGGTAGTGGAAGAATCAAGAATTCAGGACTATGGTGGCCCATGAGTGTGAATTGCAGCAACACTATGAAGTACTGAGCGCAGCATTATTAGTCGTTGGAGCTTTAAAAGGCCTTTTCAGCTTTCTGTATTTTTTGATAAGAAGGTGAATGTTACAAGTCTCAGAAGCCAGCAAAATCACAGATAGATACACATGGGGGAGAATTAGGGAAGGAAATATATGATGTTTGAAGATCGAAAGATAATTTTTATGAAGTTTTAAAGTTTTGTGAAACTTGCTGATAGGGGAAGACGATATTAAATGGTATCCTAGTGGTTATTAAATGGTATCCTAGTGGTTTCAACAACTGAACTTCCTAAATTTGAGCACCAAGTTTTGTTATATTCATGGTGGTCGACTCATATTTGGTAAATGTATGTCAGATTAGATTAGTGTAGGCAGTTCTATATGATGGTTCTAACATAAAATTTTGATTGTCCAAGTTGATCAAAATACTTGGAATATTGTCATATTTACACTTCATGTTATATAGAAGTGAAGCTTAAGTGAAGGGCTCATCTCTTCAGGGTGAATGAACTTTTCCAGTTAACCTGTATTCAAATGGTTCATAAAGAATTCTTAGAAAAATTTAAATGAATTTGACTACAATCCCTTGTAGGACTGGATCCAGTAACAATAATATAAGTATAAAGTAGTCTTTAAGGGATCTCATCATACAATTAACTTCAATTAATACAAAGATAGAATTGAATAATTTAATATTCAGCTTTTTGAGTAATAATATGATATTTTTAATGATTACACTGCTAGAACATAGATCTTTTATCAAAGTTTTATCTATTAATTTAATGATTCCTTTTCTGTATTTATGTTAACCCTAAATAACAGCTGATCTAAATAGCCTGAATTTACTTAAAATTTATGCTCAGAATTTTAAATACCATAAATGAGCTCATTTGCTTACAAACATTATGATCTACTGTATATTACCCCACCCATCCAATATTTTGGACATCTTTAATGTCTACTGCATTGAAAGCAATTTAATGAGCATCAGTGGAAAATTATTATCTGGCAAGAATAGAGTTTTATAATGCTATTCATATCATACAAACTCTGTAAAAGCATGACATTTTATATTATTTGAACATTTTTTATGTATTAATTATAGCTAAACTACTTTGGATAGTTCATTGCAAGCTTTCATCAAAAGAGACTAGCAACATTTAGACGTAATTCTAGAGGTAAAGAAAACTGAAATTTCAATTCAGTTGTTAGAAGCTTTGGCATCTTATTATTTTCATACAAAAAGGTATTGTGCAAGAAGCAGTTGTCTTCTAAATAAACTGACTATATTCATGGTTTAGCAGATCAGTTACTTTGCAACTGATACTGACTACAGCTAATATTTGAACTTTAAGCACTGTGATCTCAGGATTTTACCTAATGGCACACGTGAATCACTCAGGGCTGAGGCAAAAACATGCAGAATGTACTCATTAATGATTCTGTTTGCATTAAAGAAACATTTTTCAAGGAAAGCTTCATGAAAGGGTCCAACCATGACCTTAAGATATGAGATTTTTCATAGAATACAGGGACTGGGGAAAATTCAACATCCTGTAAGGAAGCTCATTAACCAAATGGGTGATATAGCACATGGCAATAGGACTCGCTAGGCATTGGTGAACCAAGCTGAAAGTTTGATAGTGGAACATGCTACACATAATTAAATATGGATCCTTCCTAATCAATAGTGAGGGTATAATTACTTTTCTCAAGGTTAGTTAGGCAGGGTTATTTAAGGGGACAGAAGCCAGAGTGAAGGAAATCAAGAAGACAAACTAGAGAATCACACATTTTGGAGTTGAGAAGGCTATTAGGAACTTCGGCACACTTGAAAAACCAGACTACAGTTTTATCAGTAGTCTCATTAGGGAACTATTAGACAAGGTCAAGAAGGCCTGTGAGAACTGCTGGATACATTTAAGCAATGCCTCCCTGCTTCACCAAGTTGCTCAGTAATAGCTGCAACATTTTCATGTCTTGAGAGGTATATACAGAGAGACAGAGAGAGAAGCAGAGAGAGAGAGAGGGAGAGAGGTTTCAGGGAATTGTCTCACATAATTGCAGGATGGCAAATTTGAAATTTGTGGGGCAGGTTAGCAGGCTGGATCCTCAGGCAGGAGATGATGCTGCTGTCTTGAGGCAGGTTTTCTTCTCAGGAAAACCTGTTTTTGCTCTTAAGGACCTTAGCTAATCGGGTGAGGCACACTCACATTATCAAAGGTAATCTTCGCTTAAAGGATTGTAAATCATTAGCTACATTGCATATCTACAAAGTAACCTTCACAGCAACGCCTAAATTAATATTTGATTAAAAAACTGAGTATTATAGCCTAGACAGGTTAACTCATAAAACTGACCATCACAGTATTGCTTGATATTTCAAGAAGGGGAAAAATAATCTAGGTCTGGGATCTGGTGGATAGCGTCCTGATGAGAGTCACTAGTGTGGAAATTCAAGGTAGTTCCTCCTGTTTCCAGAACTAAGGTTATTTATACACTCAGAGGCCCTCAGTTGAGGAGGGTTGAATCCCTTTGCAGAAGGATCTTGCAACTTGGCCAAGTGTGTATACTCTTCCTCCAGTACTTCACCAGAAAGGTCATTTATTAAGATGACAGCTTATTTGAGAAAATACCCAGATCTTCCAGGAATTGGTAGAAACATGGTTCTGAGGAGATGCTCATGCAAAACTCTACCATAGTCCATGGTAGTATGGAGATAAATGGAGTCTTGACTCAGGGTTATTGTAAAATAGGTCTAGCAGACCCACAGATATCCTGTCATTGTTTTTCTAGTTCCTTATGCATATTTAGCAACAGGATCTCCACACTGGTTCCCTGACTTATGAAATAATGATTGTAATGGAAGGAAGAGTCAAGTATAAGTACCTGGAGTTGCCTCCTCTCACAAACTTATTAATGTAATGAACCAATACTAATCCTCTTTCCAGGGAGGGATTTTAGAGATTAGTTTCAGTGTAAAAACTTAGAAGACACACAGGTGGCGATTCCTATTATATCACCTCCTAATGTATACGATTAATCTATGAAGAAGCTAAATGAGATTTTGAGAAAGACTGTGGATAATCACAGACTTAATCAGATGGTGATAACAATCTCAACTATAAGGTATTATTTTTTGGAGAAAATCAACTCAGTTCCTTACACCTGGTATGTAGCATTGACTTAGCAGATACTCAATTCTATTTTAAAAAGACAATAGACAGTCATTTGCCCTTACCCAGCAGTGGCAGCAATATCCTGAAATCTGTCATAATAGAGTCTGCAGGAATCTTGATGATCTTGATAATCCAAAGAACATCATACTAGTCCCTATGTTAATGGAATTATGCTAATGAGACCTGGGCATCAGAAACTAGTACATACCCTAGATGCCTTAGAAAGACACATGCTTGCCAGGGGTTAAAAAATAAACTCCAGGAAAATTCAGGTGCTATTAGGAGTCTCCAAAGCAACAGAGCCAATAGGATACATATCCAGAAGAGAGAGAGATTTATTTTAAAGAATTGGCTCACCTGGATGCCTGCTCACTTTTTATTGATTCCGTTAAATCTATCCCTTTAAATATTGTTTCAATGGAGGCTTTACGGTTAAATCATCTGAGTAGAAATTTGTTTCCTGCAAGACTCAGATCCAGAGAGTATGTCTTTCTGTCTATCTGTCTTTGTCTCATCCAGGCCTAATATTGAGATGAGTATTTGTAAGGCAGTCAGTGAATATTTGTTGACTGATAATTATCATAACAACCACCATTTATTGAGCTTGAACTATCCAGCAGAAACTATGCTAGGTATTTCACATTTATTTCACTTTAGTCCTCATATTAACCCTAAAAGGGTTTTACAGGCAAGAAAAGAAAAACTCAAAAAGGTTAAGGTGAAACAACTAGTAAGTAGTGGCGTAGGAATTTTACCTAGATCTGTTTGTAATAATATTCCACCATGCATAATAAAAATCCATTTATTTTTTTGCTATTAATTTTGAGGTAGGTATTGTAAATAAACAAAAAAATTCCATTCTTTTCCACATGATATATTCAACAAGTATGCAAGAAAGTCTAATTCCGTTATTTGTATTTTTTCCAGTTGCAGGGTTTTTTTGTTAATTTTTATTGGAGTATAGTTGCTTTACAGTGTAGTTCCATTATTTCTTGAACACTCAGTCTTTTTGCCCTCAACTTGCCACAAAATGTAGGTGATGTACTTGTCCCCAAATTATCACCACTAATTCACTGAGATTGAACAGGTAGCATTTAGAGCCACTTCATTAGTATATTTGCTTCACAAATGGAATTTGTGCTATACTGGAAGAAATGTACTGTACCTACTTCTCGAGAACTCTCTTAGAATTTTTTAATACCATCACTAAAAATAGAGAGAGAGCCAATACGATTTTTAAGACATGGGGATATTATAGGAATTCCACCATCTGGCTCTACAAATTCTGAGGAAGAGTAAGACCTATTTTTCTGGTTTAATGTGGGAAATCTAGTGTTATGATTCCAAAATATTTCCAGGCCCTTCCTATAGACTATTATGTTTATTTGTAATACAGTAATAATTGTTTGTATACAGAGTCTTAAAAGCTATCCCATAGCTGCTGTCTCGTCACATGATACAATAGATAGTCATGAGTAGAAATGGAATAAAATCACCAAACCGCTGTCTCCTTTCCTGAGAAGTAACATGACTGTGGAGAGATCAGGACCATGTCTTTAGCTTCTCAGACCTGAGCAGAGGATCAAATTGGGAACTGACAATAAAACGTTCATTTTTTCCAGAAGACCTGGATCCATGTTTCCACCAGGGTGGTAGATTAAATTATGTCCTGAAGGATATGAATGACATCTACATAAGAAGGCACAGAAAAGTCCATTTTGAGTTGAGTACCCCACAATCAGCAAGCCTGTTTGAACAGAGGACCCACACAATAAGTGATTAACTATGCTTTACCTCATTTAAATTTAATCTTAGTTCTACCCTTCTCTTCTTCCATTTTATATAATCTTGGCACTTTATTTTTAAGAAAGAAGTTGCATTTCCAGGTGCATTTTCTTCTTTGAGCAAAAGTTTGGAATGAATTCAGCTTTTTTTTCCTCAAGATTTACTACATTGCGATTTCCATTAATATAACAAACAAGAATTTACAGATTTATGACAAAGCATGAAGGGGTAAAGTGACTTGTTCCAGGTTAGGGAGCAACTCAGAAACAAAATCAAGGAATTGCAGAAGGTAAGGAAATACTCAAAACAAAAGGCTGGTAGCATGTTAAAAGGATGTGGGAGATAATGTAAAAGTACTCCGAATGGCCGAGGCAGAAATAATTCAAGCAACAAAATAAAAAAAAAAATGCTCCACAATGGAAAATGAATATCCATAAAACAAATCTCTATACTAATATAACAAATGATTCAACAAATAACTAAATGAGGAAGAAGATACAAATTTCCTATACAGAAGAATTCCAAATAATTTATGTACATTTATTACCCACAGTCTCCAGGAGATGGAAATTGACACCCCCAACCTCCCCTTCCTGATGTACTGTGGACTGTGCTTAGTGACTTGCTACCAAAAAGGACAGTATGAAAATAGCTGAGAAACAAAGAATGACTTTACAGTGGAATAAGCTGGCAAATACTACCTTGACCAGGTGATCCGGATAAAGGTCATGAGTGATAAGTAATGTATCCTTGGTACGATGTGCTAAGAATGGCACTTCACTTCTGTCATCTTCCTCTAAAAAATCTATAACCCTAGTCTAAAAAATGAGAAAACCATCAGACAGACCCAGTTTGAGGAACATTCTTCAAAATATCTGACCGGTACGACTCAAAACTGTCAAGGTCATCAAAATCAAGGAAAATATGACAAACAGTCATACACCAGAAGACACGTGATGACCAAATGCCATGTGCTATCCCGAATGGGGTTCTGGAATAGAAAAGGACATGAGGAAAAAACTGGTGAATTCCAAATAAAGTGTGGAGTTTAGGTGATAATTATATACCAGTATTGGCTCCTTAGTTAAGACAAACATTTTGTAGTAGTATAAGATATTAAAATAGGGATATCTGAACAAGGGGCATATAGGATCTCTCTGTACTATCTTTGAAACTTTTCTGTAAAGATGAAACAAATCTAAAACTAAAAGTTTATCTTAAAAAATCAGAAAAAAAGAACATCAGAGAGATTACTAGAGGTCTTTACTGTCCTAACCAAATTTTTATAAGATAGGTTTTTTAAAAAAATGTATTACTGAGTAAACTCTTTACAAACTCGCAGTTTCCATTGTTCAGCACATTCTAGTATTAGAAAAGAATGTTTATAGAATGAAGTAAGTGAAACAGCACTCAGCACATTGCCTTGTATAAAGTAAACCCTCAATAAATGTTTATCAATTGATTGAATAAGATTGCAAATTATTTTTCACCTTGGCTTAAGGTACTTATTACTTTGTTCTGGTTTCTTATGTAATAAATAGATGGGTATAAGTGAGAGGCTTTTAAAAATATGGAAGTATTAATCCCTAAAAACCATGCTAATAAGAATCAATAAATAATATAGTAGGTTAGTCATCCGGTGAAGTAATTCATCTGGTGAAATGGTCTCAGTTTATCCTGGAGGAGATTTGAGAAAGGTCTACGTAATCAAGTTGATTGGGAAGTAGGCTCAGGAGTGCATAACGGGAATAGAATTGTTATGAAAGAAAAATAGGTGGATCAATGACATTAACATTCCTGAAGACAGTATAGTTAGCCAAAGTGTGAAGAAGACAGACCCTGAGAAGGATAATTTGTCAGCATTTCCCCAGCACTCTCCACAGATGCCTCAGGCTATCATAGCTTGATGTCATTAACTATCAGATTCATTCAGCTAACTCTCCTTGCTCTGATTAATTTTATTTCCCTTGTAGATTTTTCAGTAGAAAGAGAATACTCTAGGGTCACTTTGCTAGTTATAGGTCTCATGGTAAATTCATAGATTTGCATTCTGGTTTACTCACTAGTTTCTTAGGCATTTGGTTAACCTAGTTTTCTTTTTTCGCCAAATACATGTAATGTTATTACCCACCTTATATACTAGTCTCGAAATTAAAATAAGTGACAAAATGCATATCTTGTGCTTAGTGAAATGCCTTCTATAAGCAACCATTAATTTTTGAGTCATATTGTTGATATTATCATTGTTTTGTTGTTATTGAATCCTTTTCCATCTCCATTCTGAATTGGAGCCATTCTGACAAAATTGAATTCTTTAACCTGAAAATCTGAGAATTAGATAATGGAACACTTACTCTCTTGCTGGCCTGCCTAAGCAGTGGATTGGTTTCCCCTCTTACTCCTGTTTCTACTCTCACTTTCAACACCAGCACCTGAGGATTATATACCTATCTCACAACAGCTAGTAATGGTAGGTAGGCTACTTTATAGGGATCTCTTAATTTATCACTGAAATGAGGCACCTCTGGAGTGGAACATAAAAACTATTTAGCCAGCAGATTGGGCAGCTGTGATAACTGGCGTATGTGATTTAAATTTGAGTAAAATTGTGTTTAATTGAAAATTTGGTCACTACATGAAACTTTCACTGCAAAGGTTAGTACGACATTGAAGGACTGCCAAGGGTGCCAAGAATGTAGAAGAAAGATCCACTTAAGTTAATATTTCATGAAGCAGTCAGTGTTTTATATGGCAGAGTTCTAGAAGATATGTTCCAGAACCACTTTCATCAGAATCACCTGGGGCATTTGTTAAATTGCAGATCCCTTGGCCTCAAAGACATTCTGTTGGACCAGAATCTCCCTAAGGGGAATCCAGGAATTTGCAGCTTTTGCAAGATTCACAGGTAATTCTTATACACCCTACAATCTGAGGACCTGATTTTGCTTTATAAATTAAGAGAGCATTTCCTAATCAGTGTGCTCACAGATTTTATTCTTGGTGTTCATGCCTTTCCAGAGTCTTAAGTTAAATCTTAGTAGGCAAAAAGAGGGACAATATCAAGTATTGTGCCTTGCTAATCAACATTTACAGTAACATATTTTTAGAATATGTTTCGTAAACTGAAAATTGTACTCTGCATTTTTAAATAACAGGTATTTTAATTACAAAAGACTTTAGTTGAGAAAGTTTAGTCTATTTGCATATAAAGGGGTTTCTAGATGCACAGCAATTCTACTAAGCCTAATTTTTTTGTTTTGTATTTTCATTTGTCAGAATCCTTCTATATATGAGGTGGGTTTTCTTTCAATAAACAGTTTATGGGACACATATCAGAATCAAGCTCTATCAGCTTAACCTCACTGATAGCTCTTTGGATTGGATTAATTTTCCTAGATTTGCTTTGTTCAGTGTCCAGTATTTGTGGTCCTGGTGATACTTCTATGATGCCTGATACATGTTTGTGTTTCCAAAATTTACAAACATATCCCAGGGAAAATACACCAGACTGGTTTATTTGCAGTTAAATGTTCATCCTAACACCAGTCCAGTGGAACCCATTGCAACAATAAGCCAGTGGAAACAATCATCCAAATGATTTCTCTCTGGTCACACTGAAGGAATATAACTTTGAGTCACAGAAACCTATGTATCACCTGTATGACTTTGAATACATTCTATGGGCTTTCTGAGCCTCTGATTACATACCTATAAAATGGATTGAACAATAAGATAATATTTGTAAGTGCCCATCATATACCAGTTAAACAGAGAATAGTAGCTAAAAGAAAGCAGCCCTGAAAATAGTAGAACACAGATGGGAGGAGGCTGCCTCTCCTGGGGCTTTGCTTTATAGACATGATGCAGAACTCTTCATTTTGCGAACTGGACATCCAGACTCTTTGTGAGTACCAGAACTATTATAAAAGAGAAGAAGAAAAGAATAAAAGTCTCATTTTGTGGCGCAGCTAGAACTCATAGTCATTTTGTGATTTTTGAATTGTAAAGTGAGTAAGAATGTTATCTACTTCAAGAAACATTTCCATTGTACCATGGTTGCATGAATCTAGAATTCTTAATAAAGGCAGTGTGCTGTGAGAAATACCTCTTGATGCAGCTGACCTTACATTTCCTGTGCTACTTTTTATTCTTTGACTTCACATTTCCTGTCTCCCCCTTTATACATAATGAATAAAAATTGTCTCTACCTTTTATATTATTGTGCACATTATCATTTATTAACATTTTTATCTTCACAAAAAGAGAACAAATGCCATTTTCCATGAAGAAGAGGAAGAATTAAGGGTTTTTAAGCCTTAAAAATATTTATAGCTATTAAAATCATTACTCTGCCTTCTCAAAAAATAACCATTTTAAAGGAAAGGGTCTTTTAACTGTCTCCTGATTACACAGTGATAACAGGTTACCTAATGAAATATGTTAATATAATTGGTTTGGTGACTTTAGTTTTTACAAAATAAGGTGAGTTAAAGGTAATATTTTCATGATATTGAACTGGTGAAGTTTTTACAGTATTTTTTGAAAAATCTGTATGCCCCCCACCCCTTAACTCAGGTTCAAGAGGCTGCAGGAGACTAGAAAACCCACTCAGAAAAAGTGTGCAGTGTTTGAAAAAAGGCTTAATGTATCAAAATAGAAAGAAGGCCTTCAATTTGATAATTAGTAAAAATATAAATTAGAATGTAAGTTATTTTCAATAAAGGAAATCTTGTTAACCCACATTGAAATATGGGCCCATAATGTTAGATAAAGTTAGAACAGAAGAAGGAACTGAACCTATGGGACTCTGAGAAGAAAAAAAAATATTCTGGAAAAACTCCATGGAAAGGTACTAGCTTGAAGATTTGGATTAGAAGATTTTCCAGTTTTTTCATTTTGTTTTTATTACATGTTTGTACATGAACTTTTTTCCAATTATTATTTCCTTAGATTTTCAGAACTAGATTTATTGCATTAGAGAAAAATATAAAGCTGTTGCTGGATGTCACTATGAAAACATATAAACATGTTGCATAGAAAAATGTTTAAGCATAATGTCTGAGAATGCCTATCTGACTATATAATCATTAGTATTTAGCATTACCATTTAAAAGTTATTGCAAATAATTAGATGGATAAAAATTGCCTCTTTTTCCTATTTTTGTTTGATTGCTAATAAAATCTCATATATTTATTTGTGATGTCAGTTTATTTATGAGCAACACCCATTTGAGAATTAGCATTTGTTTTCATGAATCTCTGAGTTCTCTTCATATATTAAAGGTGTTCATTTTTATCACTCAAAATTGTTGCAGATGTTTTCTCAAGTTTGTCATTTACCATTTAAAGTAGTTTTGATAATTTTAAATACAAAAGTGTAATTTTTTATAAATTTAAATGTTCTCTTCCTGAAAACACAGAAAGAAAGAAAAAAAAACACCCTGTATTTCTGTTTCCCAGTTCCTGTGTGACCAGTTCTGGCCAATGGAATGTAGATAGATGTTATATATACCATTTCCTGGCTTGGCAATGAACTTTTCTACACTATCTTCTTTCAACTTCATCATTGTGACTGAAAGCAAATGACTTCGAGGTAGTAGAGACACGTAATGGTGAAGTCACAAATCTGAGAGTGCTCAACCTGTATCAAGGTGTACACATTAATAAATTAATTTTTGTAATGTTAGGTCCTTGATATTCAGAGATCATAGTTACCATAGGTTAGTCTAGCTTGCCCTAATATGTTACATTTGCTATTCTACAGGATATCTGTTATCCAAATCTTTACTATGAAAATTATTCATTTATCCTTCCTTCCCAAGATAATTTCCCAGAATCCACTTTTATTTGCGATTTGTTTCTTCAAAGTACATGAATGTCGAGAGTATCCTTGTGATCATCTCAACATTCTAGCATTGACTCAATTGTATATCACCATATGCCAGGTTAGAGGTTGATGAGATATCATTCTCCATTTTCCAGTCCGTGACCATGTTTAAGGAAATGATTTCTATCAATTCTTTTTCCTTCTCAACAAATATGGACTGTGATGATACCTACATGTGATTTGAAAATAAAGGGAAATTACTTTTACAAATTGTAAACAATATGGTAAAGATCAAAGAAAGCCCAAAGCAGAAGATTATAGGTAGGAAGACAAGTTAATATGTATTTGTGTGGAAGTCACCTAGAAGAAGCCAGTCAGCCTGAGAAAATAGATAGTAAGCTTCAGAGGATAACAGGAGTGATTCCAAGAATATTGAGATCACATAACTTAATGAGGGCTTGGGAGAGGTGATTGGAAGAAATAGAAAAGAAAATACAAAGGACTATTCACAAGTCAGCAAATCTGGCTTAAAGGACTATAGAGCACCTCAACACAGAGTCATCTGGAGCAGAGCCATATCCTGTCTGCATTCTGGGTATATGGAAATTGGATGAATTTGGACAGTGAAGTTTATGCATCAATTGTATGTTCCAAGTAATTTACTCTTCTTTGTACCATATTAATCTTCATGATTAATGTGTTGTCATATTTTGAAATTCTTTCACCTTTGAAATTTTAAAAATGCCAAGATTTTACTATGATAGCAAACTTTTCTCTTCTACTTCTTTTATTTTGATGTTCCCAGTGTTCCCATGAGTACACGCTCTATAGCAGACTTCCTGAGCCCAAATTGGCTTACTTCTACATTTACTATTGTTGTTGTTGTTGTTGTTATGTGACCTAGATTCTGTGATTCATTTCTTATCTTTTAATCTCTTGTAACTTGTTCTCCAGCCATGCCTATCCTAAATCAGGGTAGAAATACTATTTTATTTGACTCTGCATTTCTGGTACCTAGCATCCTAGATAGAATCACAGGAAAGATTAATTCTCAGAAGTTATTGAAACAATTTTTGTCAAAATTTAGAGGGAAAGATTCCAGGTTAAGATACTATAGCTCTTCTGTATGTCTAGAATCTTAGGAAGTAGGGGGAGGAACAGAAATGTAAATTATGCAGTATTTCACAAATCAGGAGGAATAATTTTCATTACTATTAAAGGACAACACTGCTGTATTTGAGCAACATCAAAAAAATAATGAAGGTTTAGAAATCAGGAACACACAGTTCTACACTTAAAGGCCTAGGGAATGAGAACCGTCATATTTATAATGTAATGTATGTGATATATTTTGCAATTTGGTGAAACAAAAGAGTATTCTCTGACTGATGCATTACGGGAAGTGCAGCTTGGATGTCCTAAGCCAGGCTAGATAATGGCAACATAAAACTTGAGCTTGCTTCAATTTATCTCTTTTTGGACAGGTCAGTCCCTGGCTTTCTGTAAACTGATCAGCTTAGAAAAAAAGAAAAGACTCAACTAACTAACGTCCCTGAGATATTGTAAATTTCTAGCAGACAAAATACTGTTTTATTCTATTCCTCATATAACCTAACAAAAGCAATAATAGGTGCTTAACAAATATCTGTTTGTTTCATTTCTTTGGTTTAGCACAGTGCAAGGCAATGTGGGAGCTTAGAATTAGCACAGGACTGGATCTCTCATACCAAAGGCATTTAATCTTGCTAGGAAGACAAGAATTTAGAAGCATTTGCTGAGAACCAGAGGAGTCTTAGTTCTATTCAGAACTTTCTAAATGACCCTGAACTGCGAGCATAATGATCTTACATATGCGTTTTACTGTAGCATGTTGTTTGTTTCTCCTTAAAAGCCATGATAAAATACTTATGACTTTTAATGTTTATGTATTAGTCTACAGGTTGAAAAATGAGACTAGAGGCCACCTGCAAAGACTGATAATTTTCCATTATTAGAATTCTTAGTTCTAATCAATATTATGCCTGTATGTTATCTCACTATCGATTTGTCTGTTTGTTTTATGTTATCAATATTCTTAAAAGAACTCTTCAGGATAGTTGTCTTAATTTAGCATCTAAAACAAGAAGAAAAATCACGATATATTTTTTCTCTTTTAAAAAATATGTGATTACAAACTAGTGGTTACCAACGCAGAGAGGAAAGGGGGGGGAGGGGCAATATTAAGAGTAGGGGAGTGAGAGGTACAAACTATTAGTTATAAAACAAGCTATAAGGATATAATGTACAACACGGAGAATATAGCCATTTATAGTTTGTAATAACTATAAATGGAGTATAACCTTTAAAAATAAAAATATGAAATAATTTTTGTCACAAGTTTAAGTATATGATTAATCATAAGGTTTATGGTGAGAGCTTATTAATGAAGTGAAATCAACACTTAAACTTAATATTTTTTTCTTTTTTTGCGGTACGCGGGCCTCTCACTGTTGTGGCCTCTCGCGTTGCGGAGCACAGGCTCCGGACGCACAGGCTCAGCGGCCATGGCTCACGGGCCCAGCCGCTCCGCGGCATGAGGGATCCTCCCGGACCGGGGCACGAACCCGTGTCCCCTGCATCGGCAGGCGGACTCTCAACCACTGCGCCACCAGGGAAGCCCCAACTTAATTTTTGACATAAGATTTCATATATTTGTGTGTGTTCTCCATGTAAGCTTACTAATATTAAGGAAAACAGAATTTACATGCTACTTTTATAGTTTTGTGACTATAACATGTATGTTTCGTGTTCTGTGAAGACTTGAAGGCCATATCTAGCTGTTAAATGGATAAATAGATATTAAACATCTGAAGAGAACTTTGGTTTAGGCAAAATAGCAGCCACCAAGCCCAGAAAGGATTTCACACATTTCTATCTTTCCTCTCACTCCTCTGTGCCAAGACTCCAGGATCTCCAGTGATCTCAAGAAAAACAGGACATTTCCAGTGACTTGCAAACAGGATTTCTGTTATTGAATTTCTAACACAGTTGGCCCAGTTGTTAGTCTGGGCAGTAACCTGGACTAGTAAAAGCCACTCTAGAGAAGGAGGTGGAAGAGGAAGATCAGGAGAATCAGGTTAAATAGGCCTATTGCTTTGTGATCACAGAGGAAGGAGGAAAGTAAAGTTCGTTGGTTTTACTCTTCTCACTGAGTGTGGCTGTGTGCAATTTGGCTTTAGATATCTACTCAGCTAACAAAAATATAGTGTCTGTTGTGTTTCAAGACCACAAAGCACTCTTTGTGGAAAACATAGTAATAAGCTGTTCCATTGTGCTGGTAACAAAGTTCAGAACAATCTACAAGCATTTCTTTCTCTGTACTCAAAACCACCCAGTAGAGAGGAGAGATGGGTGGATTGCCTAATTCCTCAAGAACCATATTTTAAATCAAAAGGACTTATTTAGACAATGTTAATTTGTTTTTGTTGCTGTTATTGTTGTTAATGTAGTTATTATATAAAAAAAAAGCTTTGGTAATGTTTCTTTGAGAACTGATCAGTCATAAAATTGATAAAAATAAAAGAGTTAGCCGTTTGCAACTGATCTTAATGGTTATATGGCTGTTCTGTTCTTATGGCTGAAACATCAGTGAACACATGGTAGTTAACGACAGCTATCAGTGACTTAGCTGAGTGAAGACAACTTCAGCAGTTTTCCACATGTTCCATGGTCCATTCTTGCTTGAAAATCTCTGCTTTCCTACTCCTGCAAGTGATCTGTCAACTAATGTGTTTTATGAAGACCTGATATTTGTTTGGCATACATTCAAGAAGTAAATTTAACATGGCATAAACAAAAAGAGGTTTTAATAGTCATTGTAGGCAAAGAGAATTCCTCCACCAACAAACTAAATTTCATACTCTTTAATAAATAAAATAGTCAAACGCTATAATTTGTTTCCCAGTGTAGAGATTGTCACTTAGTTTTGCCTGTAAAAGCAGGATATCTTCTGCTTATACTGTCTTTGAAAAGTGATTTAATATTAAATATTTGAGGATTTGCTACCAAATTTGCTGATGATAGTAAATTCTTCAAAGGGAGTCTGTTTTCCTCTTGGTCGGAAAAGAAATCTTATTTTATGCATTTAATGCCTCCATTTTATTTCGCCCCACTCACTCCACAATAGAGGGAACATGATACCAAGAAAAACCATTTGGTGTGTATATTTATTTGAAATATGTGGAGCTTCATTTTGTATTTTACATACAAAGTTATTGATTCGTCCATCCAAATTCACGCATATGTTTGGAATAGGGCATGCATTGTGTATGTCAGCTAAGTTCTGAGATTGGGGCCGACACTGCTATTTTCTAAAACACATAGAGAAATGTGTGTAGTTCAAACTTGAGATTAATAATCAGGAGTAAAGTCCTCATCAGCACAGAATATCCTGACTTCAAAGGTAACATATAATTTCCACGCTATAAAGGAATTTTGTCCTATGCTGGTATAAAAGGGTGAAGTTTGTTGTTCAAAAGTTGTTCTGAATCTTGGGAGAAGAAAAATAGTGCTGTTTTGAGGTACAATTACATGCAAAACCAAAATGACTTCTTCCAGCATTTTGGACATGACATTCTTAGAAGTGATCGTGTGATTTTAAAAATAACTTTAATCTTAATTAATAATAAACAAACCAAGAGGTAGAAATTAAAGTAACAGCAATAAATTACTCAAGTTTGAGAAATGTTAGGAATCATTATAGGGTCTAATAAATAATAGCCTATAACAAATATCAAGTTATCTGTTGATAGAGAACATGAGATGTATGAGGGCTGTGCAGTTCTTCTGAGTTTACAGAAGTGAAAGCTAATCTAAGACAATTTAGTTATATTTATCCCTTTGTATTTGTGCTTTAAAATATTTACAATTATTTATGGTTCATGATTTTCAAGAGTCATAAAATGATTTATGAATAGGTAAATATTATCTCTGGATTAAAGAAGAGAAATTTAATGAGGGATTCAATATAAGGGTTCTGCCCAAATTAAACTAGACTAAGGCATGAATAAATGGAATAATGATATATGATACCCATTGTGTGAAGGTTTCTCTGTGTATAAAGTAATGCTATATTTTGAACAATAGCATTTATATTAGAACCACAAATATCCAATCTGATTGCCTTCTGGGCTGGGAATTCTTAACCAGTGGTATAATCATCCTGATAAAGTTGTTCAAATTAAACCATGTTTGGGGGACTTACTGATTTTTACCATAATGCCACAGTTTTGTTGCCATGTAACCTTTACTTTGGCTCTTGTTCCAGCTATTACAGAGCATAATTCTAATTGTTACTTCATATTGATTAGTTTTGTATGTGCTATAAGTTTTGTTTAATCTTGGGGCTAAGATATCAGGGCATAGGGTAATTACCATCATTTTACAAATGAGAAGACTTAAGTTCTGAAATTTAGCCAACATACTCAAGATCACAAAAGTAGTATATGATAGAGTCAAGATGTCTGTTTGACCCCAAAGCCACAGGGATTCGCATTACATGTATGAAGAGAAACAGGCTACAGCGAGAATGTGTTGGGAGAGAAAGTGTTTCTCTACATTCCATAAACAAAACATAATTGAGATCTTAACAGTGGAGTTTTTTTCTTTTTTATGCCCCTATTTATTTTATTGTTTTTGCTTAGAACTGAATTGGATAAATAAAAATTTACTATAAAAGAAAGACCAACTTTTACCCCCAAAGCATTTTATATATTCCATGCTGATATCAAAAGGATTGCCTTATGGGAAAGAATAATGGGAAGGCAGAGAGGAACAAACATTTCATGTTTAGAACCCACTGGGAACTTCAGAAATGTGAAACAATGACTTCAAGTGTAAGATAATTCCTCCCATTCTTCAGTTGGTTTTATTGGCTCAATACTCATGTGTCTAGTTATATGAGCACCAGTTTCTCACAAATAAGAATCTGTGTGGACCTTAAAAAAATTGTGTCTAGAGTGAAAAGATTATCACATGCTTCTCCTAGCACCAAACATACACATGGGCTTTTTATAATGGAAAACTTACTTGACTGCATTCCATCAGCATAAGATCTGCGCAGCCACAGGAAAAATTGATTCCAGTTTGGATGCAATAAACAATGTCTTAATTTTGGTTTGTGATTTACAACTTACAAAGTGTTCTTTTATACATTGTCTTAGTTGAATTTCCATTTTACGGAAAAAGACAGTGAAGCTTAGTGTTACTTATAAGTTTTGACAGGGTTTCGTCTGTAATGGCAGAACTCATATGAGTTTTAGAAGTAAGAAATTTAACGAAGATTATTTTTTTAACCTCAAGCCCAGAGTTCTTCCTACTCTATAATGCTAAATCATTTTAGTTAGGCCATGATCTTTAATGAGATTCCTTTCATAGTGTTTTGTTCAGTCAGTGAAAGTTAATATTAATTCGTTTTTGGATTTAATTGTTAAGCAAAATGTAGTGAGATTTTCATATACCAGGTATTGTGTTGAGAAGAGTAGGTGTAACAAAGGAGGAGGTGCACAATTTAGGGAGAAATGAGTGAATTAGTGGGAGATGAAAAAGTTTCTGTAGAGGAAACTGCCCTTTGTAGTTAATGCATGAATAGTTTACAATTGAAGACCTAAGAAATTATTCATAGAATCCGTGTAACACTTAGAACCCGAATTTTGTGACAGAAAATGTTTCATATTATTTTCTAAAAGGAGAATAAAGGCTTTAACTGAAAAAAAAAAAAAAATAAAGGAGCACTCCAATATGTTAAAGCAGATTTGCTCTGCTTGAAAGGATTGACTTGATTACTTGGTCTTCCCCTTTTACCTATAATTTTCCCTGGGGCCAACTGCTAAGAACTCTCTGGAAAACATCTAATTGCCACCAACTCTGGATGTATGATGTGTTTCTATACCATGCTCTGAGAGCTCAGATCAGTCAGTTTTCAACAGAAGTTAGTAGCTATGGGAGTTTTGACTCTCCTCTGAACTTGCTGAATGTGGCTGGCAATTGCCATATTCAATCAGTATAAGAAAATCATGATTAATGCAGAGTGTTGTATTCAATATGTATAAGAGGAAAAAAAATGTTGACCTCTGGCGACTGGTTACAAATAACTAGAAGAAAATAAAAATCAATGAAAAAATTAAGGATATATTTCAATCCTGAATTAGGTCCCAATATTTCACTCATCTGATTTACTTTCAGTCTTGATGTTCTTGGCATATTTGCCTATACCTTAAATAAAGATCCTTCTTTCCTGCCTTTATCTCTCCAACCTAGACTCTTAAACATAGTTCCTGTCTGCAGAGTCTTCAACCTTATATCTCTTTGTTAGTATGCTTTTTCTGTGTATACTAGCTCTCATTTATTGAGCACATACTGTATTCTAAACACAGGGCTAAATGCTTTGTATTCATTTTGGATGCAATCTGCTTAATATCTCTGAAATAAATCAGATAAAGATACTGAAGCTTTTAGACTTTCATGAGCCCTAATAGCTAATAAATTACAGAGCTGGGATTAAAGTGCAAATCCATCTGGTTCTAAAGTTTTGGCAGAGACTGCTGATTGCTCCCCATTATCAGACCTCCCCTTCTCTATGTTAATGGAAGTTTCATATGAGTAACTATGTAACAGCTTTCTTTGCTGCAAGGAGAGGTCATGTGACTGGGTTCCACTACGGGCCATGGTAGCACAACTTCTGAGTTATGGTCATAAAGAGAATGTGCTCTCCTCTATTTTTTCTCTTTTGCCACTGGCCAGAATACCTTTATGAAGGAGGGAGCCAAAGCTATCACAGCTTGCTTGATCCTCGGGATCAAAGCTGCATCTTTGGGATGCAGAGCCATAAGTCAGAAGATAAGTAGGCCTTCATCATCATCAAGTTGCCAGGTAAGCCACCCAGACTTATGAACACCATATTTTTTTGCCTCATATCAGTCTAACATCCATCAAGACTAACACAAAGGCCCATGCCTTAAGACTCATTCTGAAAGTAAGAAAAATCAGTATTAAACAAAAAGCATTTAATAATCTCCTTTAGGGGGATCACAGAAATGGTTTGAGCAGGTTTTGATAATTTTATGCAAGGAGAAAAGGAATCCAGGTTTTGGAACATTCATGGTTAACAAGAATAATTGGGGCTTCCCTGGTGGCGCAGTGGTTGAGAGTCCGCCTGCCGATGCAGGGGACACGGGTTCGTGCCCCGGGAAGATCCCACATGCCGCGGAGCAGCTAGGCCCATGAGCCATGGCCACTGAGCCTGCGTGTCTGGAGCCTGTGCTCCGCAAAGGGAGAGGCCACAACAGTGAGAGGCCCGCATACCGCAAAAAAAAAAAAAAAAAAAATAATTGGCGGTTTTAATTTGGATGGGTAAATGAGGGTTCAAGAAGCAATTTGAATCACCCAAAACAATTTTGATTCAAGGAATGAGGGTGAAGTATATAGTATGAAGATGCTGGGGACAGTCTGCCTAGGAAAATTATAAGCAATTGGGAATAGTTAGAATGTAGTTTCAGAAATGAGATTGGGTGTGAAAAGAATCAAAATTTTCTACATAACCCATGTTTCTCTAGGTGTGTTACACTGTTTCTGAGTCTGTCACAAAACTAATTTATTTTTATTCCATTAAGATATAATAATTTTAATGAATGTGCTGACTACTTGTTCCTCATTTTCATACCTATTAATAGTTCTGTTAAATATTTTCTTTTAACATGAATATTAACAGCTAACTTCTTTCCAATATCTTAAAACTATTACATTTTCAAAGTAGCTCACTATTTTTTTTAACATCTTTATTGGAGTATAATTGATTTACAGTGGTGTGTTAGTTTCTGCTTTATAACAAAGTGAATGTTATACATATACATATATCCCCATATCCCCTCCCTCTGGCGTCTCCCTCCCACCCCCCTATCCAACCCCTCTAGGTGGTCACAAAGCACCGAGCTGATCTCCCTGTGCTCTGCGGCTGCTTCCCACTAGCTACCTATTTTACGTTTAGTAGTGTATATATGTCCATGCCACTCTCTCACTTTGTCCCAGCTTACGCTTCCCCCTACCCGTATCCTCAAGTCCATTCTCTAGTAGGTCTCTGTCTTCGTCTTGCTCCTAGGTTCTTCAGGACTTTTTTTTTTTTTTTATTGCACATATGTGTGTTAGCATACAGTATTCGTTTTTCTCTTTCTGACTTACTTCACTCTGTATGACAGACTCTAGGTCCATCCACCTCACTACAAATAACTCAATTTCACTTCTTTTTATGGCTGAGTAATATTCCATTGTATATATGTGCCACATATTCTTTATCCACTCATCTGTTGATGGACACTTATGTTGCTTCTATGTCATGGCTATTGTAATTAGAGCTGCAATGAAAATTTTGGTACATGACTCTTTTTGAATTATGGTTTTCTCAGGGTATATGCCCAGTAGTGGGATTGATGGGTCATATGGTAGTCCTATTGTTAGTTTTTTACGGAACCTCTGTACTGTTCTCCATAGTGGCTGTATCAATTTACATTCCCACCAACGGTGCAAGAGGGTTCCCTTTTCTCCAAACGCTCTCCAGCATTTATTGTTTGTAGATTTTTTTTTTTAATTTTTTTTTTTTTTTTTTTTTTTTTTGCGGTACGTGGGCCTCTCATTGTTGTGGCCTTTCCTGTTGCGGAGCACAGGCTCCGGACGCGCAGGCTCAGCGGCCATGGCCCACGAGCCCAGCCGCTCTGCGGCATGTGGGATCCTCCCGGACCGGGGCACGAACCCGTGTCCCCTGCATCGGCAGGCGGACTCTCAACCACTGCGCCACCAGGGAAGCCCTGTTTGTAGATTTTTTGATGATCACCCTTCTGACTGGTATGAGATGATATCTCATTGTACCTTTGATTTGCATTTCTCTAATGATTAATGATGTTGAGCATTCTTTCATGTGTTTGCTGGCAACCTGTATATCTTCTTTGGAGAAATGTCTGTTTAGGTCTTCAGCCCATTTTGGGATTGGGTTGTTTGTTTTGTTGATATTGAGCTGCATGAGCTGCTTGTAAATTTTGGAGATTAATCCTTTGTCAGTTGCTTCATTTGCAAATATTTTCTCCCATTCTGAGGGTTGTCTTTTCATCTTGTCTATGGTTTCCTTTGCTGTGCAAAAGGTTTTAAGTTTCAAGAGGTCCCATTTGTTTATTTTTGTTTTTATTTCCATTTCTCTAGGAGGTGCGTCAAAAAGGATCTTGCTGTGATTTATGTCATAGAGTGTTCGGCCTATGTTTTCCTCTAAGAGTTTGGTAGTGTCTGGCCTTACATTTAGGTCTTTAATCCATTTTTTAGTTTATATTTGTGTATGTTGTTAGGGAGTGTTCTAATTTCATTCTTTTACATGTAGCTGTCCAGTTTTCCCAGCACCACTTATTGAAGAGTCTGTCTTTTCTCCATTGTATATTCTTGCATCCTTTATCAAAGATAAGTTGACCATATGTGTGGGTTTATCTCTGGGCTTTCTATCCTATTCCATTGATCTATATTTCTTTTTTGTGCCATTACCATACTGTCTTGATGACTGTAACTTTGTAGTATAGGCTGAAGTCAGGGAGCCTGATTCCTCCAACTCCGTTTTTCTTTCTCAAGATTGCTTTAGCTATTCAGGGGCTTTTGTGTTTCCATACAAATTGTGAAATTTTTTGTTCTGTAAAAAATGCCAGTGGTAGTTTGATAGGGATTGCATTGAATCTGTAGATTGCTTTGAGTAGTATAGTCATTTTCACAATGTTGATTCTTCCAATCCGAGAACATGCTATATCTCTTGATCTATTTGTATGATCTTTAATTTCTTTCATCAGTGTCTTACAGTTTTCTGCATATAGGTCTTTTGTCTCCTTAGCTAGGTTTATTCCTAGATATTTTATTCTTTTTGTTGCAGTGGTAAAAGGGAGTGTTTTCTTAATTTCACTTTCAGATTTTTCATCACTAGTGTGTAGAAATGCCAGAGATTTCTGTGCATTAATTTGGTATCCTGCTACTTTACCAAATTCATGGATTAGCTTTAGTAGTTTTCTGGTAGCATCTTTAGGATTCTCTATGTATAGTATCATGTCATCTGCAAACAGTGACAGCTTTACTTCTTTTCCGATTTGGATTCCTTTTATTTCCTTTTCTTCTCTGATTGCTGTGGCTAAAACTTCCAAAACTATGTTGAATAATAGTGGTGAGAGTGGGCAACCTTGTCTTGTTCCTGATCTTAGTGGAAATGGTTTCAGTTTTTCACCATTGAGGACAATGTTGGCTGTGGGTTTGTCATATATGGCCTTTATTATGTTGAGGAAAGTTCCCTCTATGGCTACTTTCTGGAGGGTTTTTATCATAAATGGGTGTTGAATTTTGTCGAAAGCTTTCTCTGCATCTATTGAGATGATCGTATGGTTTTTCTCCTTCAATTTGTTAATATGGTGTATCACATTGATTGATTTGCGTATATTGAAGAATCCTTACATTCTTGGGTTAAACCCCACTTGATCATGGTGTCTGATCCTTTTAATGTGCTGTTGGGTTCTGTTTGCTAGTATTTTGTTAAGGATTTTTCCATCTATGTTCATCAGTGATATTGGCCTGTAGTTTTCTTTCTTTGTGACATCTTTGGTTTTGGTATCAGGGTGATGGTGGCCTCCTAGAATGAGTTTGGGAGTGTTCCTCCTTCTGGTATACCTTGGAAGAGTTTGAGAAGGATAGGTGTTAGCTCTTCTCTAGATGTTTGAGAGAATTCGCCTGTGAAGCCATCAAACAGTCATAGGATTTTGTTTGTTGGAAGGATTTTTAATCACAGTTTCAATTTCAGTGCTTGTGATTGGTCTGTTCATATTTCCTATTTCTTCCTGGTTCAGTCTCGGAAAGTTGTGCATTTCTAAGAATTTCTCCATTTCTTCCAGGTTGTCCATTTTATTGGCATATAGTTGCCTGTAATCTTTCATGATCCTTTATATTTCTGCAGTGTCAGTTGTTACTTCTCCATTTTCATTTCTAATTCTTTTGATTTGAGTGTTCTCCCTTTTTTTCTTGATGAGTCTGGTTTATCAATTTTGTTTATCTTCTCAGAGAACTAGCTTTTAGTTTTATAGATAGTTGTTATCATTTCCTTCATTTCTTTTTCATTTATTTCTGATCTGATCTTTATGATTTCTTTCCTTCTGCTAATTTTGGGGTTTTTTGTTCTTCTTTCTTTAATTGCTTTAGGTGTAAGGTTAGGTTGTTTATTTGAGATGTCTCTTGTTTCTTAAGGTAGGATTATATTTCTATAAACTTCCCTCTTAGAACGGATTTTGATGCATCCCATAGGTTTTCGGTCGTCGTGTTTTCATTGTCATTTGTTTCTAGGTATGTTTTGATTTCCTCTATGATTTCTTATGTGATCTCTTGGTTATTAAGTAGTGTGTTGTTTAGCCTCCTTGTGTTTGTATTTTTTACAGATCTTTCCTGTAATTGATATCTAGTCTCATAGTGTTGTGGTTTGAAAAGATACTTGCTACGATTTCAATTTTCTTAAATTTACCAAGGCTTGATTTATGACCCAAGATATGATCTATCCTGGAGAATGTTCCATGAGCACTTGAGAAGAATGTGTATTTTGTTGTTGTTGGATGGAATGTCCTATAAATATCAATTAAGTCCATCTTGTTTAATGTATCATTTAAAGCTTGTGTTTCCTTATTTATTTTCATTTTGGATGATCTGTCCTTTGGTGAAAGTGGGGTGTTTAAGTCCCCTACTATGAATGTGTTACTGTCGATTTCCCCTTTTATGGCTGTTAGTATTTGCCTTATGTATTGAGGTGCTCCTATGTTGGGTGAATAAATATTTACAATTGTTATATCTTCTTCTTGGATTGATTCCTTGATCACTATGTAATGACCTTCTTTGTCCCTTGTAATAGTCTTTGTTTTCAAGTCTAGTTTGTCTGATATAAGAATTGCTACTCCAGCTTTCTTTTAATTTCCATTTGCATGGAATATCTTTTTCCATCCCCTCACTTTCAATGTGTATGTGTCCCTAGGTCTGAAGTTGGTCTCTTGTAGACAGCATAAATACGGGTCTTCTTTTTCTATCCCTTCAGCAAGCCTGTTTCTTATGGTTGGAGCATTTAATCCAGTTACATTTAATGTAATTATCGATATGTATGTTCCTATTACCATTTTCTTAATTGTTTGGGTTTGTTTTTGTAGGTCTTTTCCTTCTCTTGTGTTTCCTGTCTAGAGAAGTTCCTTTAGCATTTTTTGTACAGGTAGTTTGGTGGTGCTGAATTCTCTTAGCTGTTGCTTGTCTGTAAAGGTTTTAACTTCTCCATCAAATCTGAATGAGATCCTTGCTGGGTAGAGTAATCTTGGTTGTAGGTTTTTCTCCTTCATCACTTTAAATATGTCCTGCCACTCCCTTCTGGCTTGCAGAGTTTCTGCTGAAAGGTCAGCTCTTCACCTTATGGGGATTCCCTTGTGTGTTATTTGTTGTTTTTCCCTTGCTGCTTTTAATATTTTTTCTTTGTATATAATTTTTGATAGTTTAATATGTGTCTTGGTGTGTTTCTCCTTGGACTTATCCTGTATGGGACTCTCTGTGCTTCCTGGACTTGATTAACTATTTCCTTTCCCATATTAGGGAAGTTTTCTACTATAATCGCTTCAAATATTTTCTCAGTCCCTTTCTTTTTATCTTCTTCTTCTGGGACCCCTATAATTCGAATGTTGGTGTGTTTAATGTCTCTGATGTCACTGAGACTGTCTTCAGTTCTTTTCATCCTTTTTTCTTTATTCTGCTCTTCAGTAGTTATTTCCACTATTTTATCTTCCAGGTCACTTATCTGTTCTTCTGTCTCAGTTATTCTGCTAATGGTCCCTTCTAAAGGATTATTTCGTTTATTGTGTTGTTCATCACTGTTCGTTTGCTCTTTAGTTCTTCTAGGTCCTTGTTAAATGTTTCTTGTATTTTCTCTATTCTATTTCCTAGATTTAGAGCATCTTTACTATCATTATTCTGAATTGTTTTTCAGCTAGACTGCCTATTTCCTCTTCATTTGTTAGGTCTGGTGGGGTTTTTCTTTCTTCTTCATCTGCTGTTTGTTTCTCTGTCTTCTCATTTTGTTTATCTTACTGTGTTTGGGGTCTCCTTTTTGCAGGCTGCGGGTTCGTAGTTCCCGTTGTTTTTGATGTCTGTTCCTAGTGTCTAAGGTTGGTTCATTGGGTTGTTTAGGCTTCCTGGTGGAGGGGACTAGTGCCTGTTTTCTGGTGGATGAGGCTGGATCTTCTCTTTCTGGTGGGCAGGTCCACATCTGGTCATTTGTTTGGGGGTGTCTGTGGCCTTATTATGATTTTAGGCATCCTTTCTGCTAATGGGTGGGGTTGTGTTCCTGTCTTGTTAGTTGTTTGGCATAGGGTGTCCATCACTCTAACTTGCTGGTCGTTGAGTGGAGCTGGGTCTTGGAGTTGAGATGGAGATCTCCGGGAGATTTTCGCTGTTTGATATTACATGGAGCTGGGAGATCTCTTGTGGACCAGTGTCCTGAACTTGGCTCTCCCACCTCAGAGGCACAGGCTTGATGTCTGGCTGGAGCACCAAGACCCTGTCATCCACACGGCTCATAATAAAAGGGAGAAAGAAAAGAGAAGAAGAAGATAAAATAAAATAAAGTTACGAAAAAAAAATAATTATTTTAAAAAATTATTTTAATAAAAAAAAAAAGAAAGAAGAGAGCAACCAAACCAAAAACCAAATCCACCAACGATAACAAGTGCTAAAAACTATACTAAAAACAATAAAATAAAACCAAAGAACGGACAGACAGAACCCTAGGATAAATGGTAAAAGCAATGCTGTACAGACAAAATCACACACAGAAGCATACACATACACACTCATAAAAAGAGAAAAAGGGAAAAAATATATATGTATCATTGCTCCCAAAGTCCACCTCCTCAATTTGTGATGATTCGTTGTCTATTCAGGTGTTCCACAGATGCAGGGTACATTAGGTTGATTGTGGAGATTTAATCTGCTGCTCCTGAGGCTGCTGGGAGAGATTTCCCTTTCTCTTCTTTGTTCGCACAACTCCTGCGGTTCAGCTTTGGATTTGGACCCGCCTCTGCCTGTAGGTTGCCTGAGGGCATCTGTTCTTCCTTCAGATAGGATGGGCTTAAAGCAGCATCTGATTCGGGGGCTCTGGCTCACTCAGGCCTGGGGGAAGGAGGGGTACGGAGTGCGGGGTGAGCCTGCAGTGGCAGAGGCCAGTGTGACGTTGCACCAGCCTGAGGCGTGCCGTGCGTTCTCCCGGGGAAGTTGTCCCTGCATCACGGGACCCTGGCAGTGGGGGGCTGTACAGGCTCCCGGGAGGGGAGATGTGGATAGTGACCTGTGCTTCCTGGTGGCAGCAGCAGCAGCCTTAGCGTCTCATGCCTGTCTCTGGAGCTCCTTTAAGCGGCGCTCTTAATCCCCTCCCTTTGCGCAGTAGGAAACAAAGAGGCAAGAAAAAGTCTCTTACCTCTTCGGTAGCTCCAGACTTTTTCCTGGACTCCCTCCCAGCTAGCTGTGGCACGCTAGCCCCCTTCAGGCTGTGTTCACGCCGCCAACCCCAGTCCTCTCCCTGGGATCCGACCTCTGAAACCTGAGCCTCAGCTCCCAGCCCCGCCCGCCCCGGCAGGTGAGCAGACAAGCCTCTCGGGCTGCTGAGTGCTGGTCGGCAACGATCCTCTGTGCGGGAATCTCTCCGCTTTGCCCTCTGCACCCCTGTTGCTCTGCTCTCCTCCATGGCTCCAAAGCTTCCCCCCTCTGCCACCCGTAGTCTCCGCCAGTGAAGGGGCTTGCTAGTGTATCTAAACCTGTCCTCCTTCACAGCTCCCTCCCACTGGTGCAGGTCCCATCCCTATTCTTTTGTCTCTGTTTTTTCTTTTTTCTTTTGCCCTACCCAGGTATGTGGGGAGTTTCTTGCCTTTTGGGAGGTCTGAGGTCTTCTGCCAGCATTCAGTAGGTGTTCTGTAGGAGTTGTTCCACATGTAGATGTATTTCTGATGTACCTGTGGGGAGGAAGGTGATTTCCACGTCTTACTCTTCCACCATCTTGAAGCTCCCCCGAAACTCACTTTTCAGTACTCAATATTTCATTGTCTTTAGTATGCAGCTATTTTTCATTTAAATTGATTATATTTTGGGGAGATTTATTATCATTTTGAAATAGTAAATATGAAAATGTTAAAAATAAAATAATCATATTTAGCATCATTTACAACTAATAAGAATCATAAACTGAATTAATTTATTAGTTTTCTAGGCCTGTATCGGATATGATCCAGTGCCTTTAAACTCACTCAAGAGTCAAAAACATGTTTGGAATCTAAGCCATAAAATTCCTTGAAACTTGTTTTAGGAGGAAGGGGAGTCACTCAAAGAAAAAAAAAAAAAGATCAACTTGTCATAGTGGACCCTAGATCATGCTGAAGGGGTATGGGTGATTGAACATTCCCTCAGGAGGAGAAATTTACTCATTGGAAATTCAGAGAACGTAAGTTTGTTTCTCAAAGATTGGTGCTACTGTTTGCTATGCTGTTTGCTTTACAGTTTAAATAAAACATACATGAAACATAGCAACTCAATTATTTGAGCTCTACAATAATTTTAAAGATATGAAATGTTATTGGAAATGCTATAATAACCTGAAGAGGTAAATATGGTAGAATGCATGATTAAAATTACTTTTCCCACTTGTTTTATTTCTCTGCTTTCTTTTGCCCTCGAATGTTTGGAAGAGATCAACTGCAATGAAAATCCTTCAAAGGCTTCCCAACTCATTCAATTTAATAACCAGTCATTATAAAAGATAGATGCTAGGTTCAGTTTGGCTATGGGGGAAAAGATCATTCTGGTATAGGATCGATGGACCATATTGAAAATTGCACTTCCCCCCAAGTGGCTGCATCAATATACAGCCCATCCCACATCTTCTTCTTTCAATATGCCTTGGATGCTCCTCTACTGAGAGGCAGAGTCTACGTCTCCTCCCCTTGAACCTAGGCAGGCCTTAGTAACTTCTTCAACCAATAGAATACAGCAGAAATGATGCTGCATGACTTCCAAAGCTAGATCTTAAGGGCAGCATAGCTCCCACCTGGCTTGCTCTTTTTATTGGAACACTTCCTACCATGTTGTGAAGAGGCCCAGACCATATGGCGAGGCTACATGTGGGTGCTCTGGCTAACAGCACTAGCTAGGTCTTCAGCTGAGAGTCAACATCAACTATCAGACTTGTAAGTGAATAAAAAACTTTAGATGATTCCAGTCCCTGGACTTCGAGTCTTTCAGCTAAAGCCCTAGACATCATGCTTTCCCAACTTCCATCTGACCAAAAGAAACTAAGAGATAATAACTGATTACTATTATTGTAAGTAATCTAAATTGTTTGGTAATTTGATGGATAGTAATAGCTACCTAATATATATGGTAATTGGCTACTAACCTTGGCTACCAATAGATTTTGAACACCCTTCGATGTATCTCCTGCCTTTAGAGTAACACTGCTAATAACTCTGTTCTGATAGTGCCCAAACAATGGATTTTTTTAAAAAGTTTTAGCTTCTTAAACAAACAAAAAAGCCAAATAAACTAACCATTAGATTGTTTGGAATACATGTTTTGAGGTTATGATTATTAAGAAGTACAGTGAATATTTTTGGCAAAATGTCAGATATCATATTTTCAACACAAGATTTTCCTTTAAGTTAAATAATTTCACTGAACACATCATCTGATCTTTTAGTTTGATATATTTATATATTGGCCTCCAAAAGTCTGTTTCAGAAATATGTAATCATATTGAAAAAATTTGTTTCTCTGTGATTATTTTTCTAATTGCTTCATAATGTAAGTATGTACATCTCATTTTGAAATGAGTTAAATCCTGTTTCGGGTGCCAGATGGACAGAAGTGGTAGGTGCAGTTCTGTTTTTAGGCTGAGAGCGGATGCAGCACTGAAGGTGTGAATCACTCTCCTCCTCACTGTCCTGTTTCTGAACATCCTGTGCAACTGTTCTGCTCTGGAGGATTCCCCCACTGTCGGCTTTCCATTGAGGCTTCCAGGAATAGGCATTCATTTTAGCATTTAAGGGCTTCTGATCCCCCAGCAATTGAAGTTAGGCCCCCAATTTATTTTTGCATACATTTATATGCTCAAGGACTGAGGAGGAAGTGTCTAATTACCCTACATTCATTTTCTTTACCCAGTTTTGATGGGGGAATTTAAGTTGAGGAGTCTCTTGTCTCCTTGATCTATTGAAGACTTCCTTTCCTTTACTGTAGGGCATGAAACGTGTGTTATATGTTTTCTGATGAACCACATATTTTTATTTCATTAAGTATTAAAGTTATTAAAAAAATAACATGTTTTCAGTGGCTTAGAGTAGTAACATATCCCTGGTGGGGGTGTAGCTAATTAAACTTTTCTTTTTATAGATTCAAGTTCCAGCATTTAATACAATTCCAGCATTTAATAGACTCTGTTGTGTTGGTTAAGCCCTGTAAGGCCTCTGTGACAGATGCCTTTAGTGTCCCACCAATATTCCATGCCCTTGCCACTTGGTCAGGCAACGTTGCTTTGCTGTGAGCTTTCTCTTGCAACTACATAACATTGTCTCTTGTTTGGCTTGCTGAAAGTGCAGAGTAATGAATGGTACTGGGACCAGGCCTCAACCAGTGACTGACAAGAATTGATATACGATTATTCCTTGCTCCTTGGAGAGATTAAGTCTGAGGTTATGTGTTCTACACTGTCTCCCAAATGTCATTATGAGGATTAAGCTTCAGTTATCCACAGCGATGGCTGGCTGGATAATGTAGTCCCTCATTGGCATTTTCCCTTCCTTGTTTCACATCCACATTCTCCTGTGGGTTTTCCCTTCAGCCTTCCAATGAACCCACTCGTTCTGAATCCTTGTCTCTGGGTCCGCTTTTGGGAGAAGGCAAAGTAAGTCGTCAGTCATTCTACTATTACTTGGTTAATTTCAATGTCTTTGTTTAATTTCTCTAGGTGATTTTTTAAAAATAGGTATTGCTTTAATAACTTTTTCATTTTGCTGGTCAAAAAGCCCAGTAACATTTATTGTTTAATTTTAAACAGGATATCAATTATTTTCCATTAAAATGTGTGTTTCCTTAATATTCCTCCCTTTATGGGTTGGCTTTTTCTTTTTTTTTTGGTTTCTGCTTGGGCAATATTTTCTTACCCATTATCATTCGTAACCTCTTTTTTGATAAGTTTTCTTCTTTGAGTGTATTTTGCTTTGTTAGAATGTCTCAGTGAAAGTCTATTTTTATTTTTTCATTCAGGCTAAAGCAGCCCTGAAAAACGCACCCAATCTAAAGGTGATATGAAAGATCAAGTTGATAATTGAATATTTTTCCAGGTCCACCACCTTCCCTGCTACCCAACCTGATGCTCTGTGGGAAATAAATTCTTCTATCTTTTTCTTTCCCCACAGTAGGCCTCAGTAGGCCCATGCTGCTACTGTGTGTTTGTCTTGAGGGGCATGGTGGTGTCTTCAGATAAATTCAGCTCTGTGTCATCTCTTCTCACCTCAGAACCTGTGCCTTCTTGAAGGCTTTTCTGGATGAGACCCATAGGAACTATAATATTAGCAGCTGGTTAGTGGTTGTTCAAAGTAAAAAATAAAGTAAGGGGGTAGTAGGCAGGACGAGAAAGTTTACCTATAAAATAAATGCAAGAGTTATGGAACCTGGGTGAAGAATTCACTAAAGAGTAAAGTTGCAAGTAAAGATTTTGTTCTACATTCTTTATGAGGACCAGCTCTCTATGGGTGGCCATCCTGTATTTTGGAACTCAGACTCATATTGAAGAAGTCAATAAAGGCCAGTTTCCCAGAGGAACAATCTCAGTAGTGCCAAAGCATCACTTGGGTGGAAAAATGAGGTAGCAATAATTCAGCTTATGATGAGCCAGTTGAGTGGAATATGTTGTAAGAAATAAGGTGTTTACCAGTTTATTAAAGGATAAAGTTGAACAGCCAGGTGAAAAGATACATACGGTGAGGTCTGGGAGAGCCCAAATGCAGGAGCTTCTGTCCTTGTAGCCTTGGGGTGCATCATCCTCCTGGTGCGGATGTGTTCACCAACCTGGAAATGCTTTGAACCCCACACTGTTGGGATTTTATGAAGGCTTCCTCACATAGGCATGATCAATTATTAACTCCATTTCCGTCCTCTCTCCCCACTATGGAAAAGTTGAAGCTTGGGAAATAGGGCTGCAAATCCCAACCTCTAATCATGGCTTGGCCTTTCTGGTGACCAGCCTCCATCCAAGACCCCTGGAGTCATCTCATTCAAGCAAAAGATGCTCCTAGTACTCTTACCACTTAGGAATTTACAAGGGTTTTAGGAGCCCTGGGTCAGGAACTTGGGATATATATATATATATATATATATATATCCCACATATTATGTGTATATATATATACACACATAATATATATATATTTATATATATATAAATATATATATATAAATATATATAATATATATGTAAATATATATACATATATATACACACACACATATATGTTTCTATTATCTCACAGATGATGAACTGCCTTCTAAAGTGCATATATCCTGGGAATTCCCGGGTGGTCCAGTGATTAAGACTCTGTGCTTCCAATGCAGGGGGCATAGGTTCAATCCCTTGTAGGGAACTAGGATCCCACAAGCCTTGTGGCGAAAAAAATAAATAAAATAAAATGAGATAGTATTTTAAAATAAGTAAAAATTAAAGTGCAAATGTCCAATTCACTGCTGGTTTCTGGCTTTGCTTGCAGAAAGCATGTGAATTGGGGCCTGAATCAAATTTTTAAGGATCACAGTAGAGAGGTAAGCACTGCGATTAATACTTTTTCTCACAAAGTACCCAGGCTTTCTTTTTAATAAATGTTTAGTAAGTATTTAAAGAAAACCATTTTCAACGCATGTCAAATTATTAGCCTTTCCCAAGTATCCATCTCTCAGTCTGGGTCTGTGGTCTTCTGACATATATTTTGTTATTGTGTATGCTACCACTGACTCTGTCTCTTTGAGTTCACCTTAAATTATTAATAGAAGGGAGTAAGATATAAATTTTAAATTAATGATTTTATCAATATTACTTATATATTTTTTTTTACAGAAAGTAGTATAGCTTTAAAGTAAATGCATCAACACTTCTTTCATTCAAGATCCCTGCAAACTCTCCATGCTGTGATTAAAAGTAATATTTGAGGCAGAGCTGGAACTCCTGGCTCTGGGTCTCTTCCCTCCGCCATCACTGAACTGCCCCGGAACCCAAGGGGAGGGCAGCCCCACTGAGGCTGCCGGCTCTGGAGGGGCCCCAGCAGGCAAAGCCGCGACAGTCCTGGGGACCGCGGGCTGGTTTCCCAAAAGGCAAGAAACTCCCCACGTACCTGGGTAGGGAAGAAAAAAGAAAGAACAGAGACAAAAGAATAGGGACGGGACCTGCACCAGTGGGAGGGAGCCGTGAAAGAGGAAAGGTTTCCACACACTAGGAAGGCCCTTTGCGGGCGGAGACTGCGGGTGGCGGAGGGGGGAAGCTTTGGAGCCATGGAGGAGAGTGCAGCAACAGGGGTGCGGAGGGCAAAGCGGAGAGATTTCCGCACAGAGGATCGTTGCTGACCAGCACTCAGCAGCCCGAGAGGCTTGTCTACTCACCGGCCGGGGCGGGCGGGGCTGGGAGCTGAGGCTCGGGCTTCGGTCGGATCCCGGGGAGAGGACTGGGTTTGACTGCGTTAACACGGCCTGAAGGGGCTAGCGCTGCCATGGCTAGCCAGGAAGGGATCCAGGAAAATGTCTGGAGCTGCCGAAGAGGCAAGAGACCATTGTTTCAGGGTGCCCGAGGAGAGGGGATTCAGATCACTGCCTAAATGAGCTCCAGAGACAGGCGCGAGCCTTGGCTAATAGCGCGGACCCCAGAGACAGGCATGAGATGCTAAGGCTGCTGCTGCAGCCACCAAGAAGCCTGTGTGCATCCACAGGTCACTCTCCACACCTCCCATCCCAGGAGCCTCTGCAGCCTGCCGCTGCCAGGGTCCCATGATCCAGGAACAATTTCCCCGGGAGAACACATGGCACGCCTCAGGCTGTTGCAACGTCACACTGGCCTCTGCCACCGCAGGCACACCCCGCATCCGTACCCCTCCCTACCCCCGGCCTGAGTGAGCCAGAGCTCCAGAACCAGCTGCTCCTTTAACCCCGTCCTGTCTGAGCGAAGAACAGATGCCCTCAGGCGACCTACACGGGCCAAATCCAAAGCTGAGCCTCAGGAGCTGTGTGAACAGAAAAGAGAAAGGGAAATTTCTCCCAGCAGCCTCAGGAGCAGTGGATTAAATCTCCACAGTGAACTTGATGTACCCTGCATCTGTGGAATTCCTGAATAGACAACGAATCATACCAAATTGAAGAGATGGACTTTTGGAGCAATGATATATATATATTTTTTTTCCCTTTTTCTCCTTTGGTGAGTGTGTAGGTGTATGCTTCTGTGTGTGATTTTTTTCTGTATAGCTTTACGATTACCATTTGTGCTAGGGTTCTGTCTGTCCGATTTTTTTTTTTCCATGTATAGTTTTTAGCGCTTGTTATCATTGGTGGATTTGTTTTTTGGTTCGGTTGCTCTCTTCTTTCTTTCCTTCTTTCGTTTTATTTATTACTTTAAAACAATTTTTTAATAATTATTTTTTATTTTTATGTTAATAATGTTTATTTTATTTTTTCTTCTTCTTTCTTTCTTTTTCTCCCTTTCCTGAGCCGTGTGGATGACAGGCTCTTGGTGCTCCAGGCATGTGTCAGTGCTGTGCCTCTGAGGTGTGAGAGCCAAGTTCAGGACATTGGTCCAAAAGAGACCTCCCAGGTCAACATAATATCAGATGGCGAAAATCTCCGCGAGATCTCCATCTCAACGCCAGACACGGCTCCACTCAACGACCAGCAAGCTACAGTGCTGGACACCCTATGCCAAACAACTAGCAAGACAGGAACACAAACCCACCCATTAGAGAGAGGCTGCCTAAAATCATAATAAGGGCACAGACACCCCAAAACATACCACCAGATGTGGGCCTGCCAACCAAAAAGACAAGATCCACCCTCATCCACCAGAACACAGGCACTAGTCCCCTTCCCCAGGAAGCCTAAACAACCCAATGAACCAACCTTAGTCACTGGGGACAGGCACCAAAAACAACGGGAACTACGAACCTACAGCCTGCAAAAAGGAGACCCCAAACACAGTAAGTTAAGCAAAATGGGAAGACAGAGAAACACACAGCAGATGAAGAAGAAAGGAAAAACCCTAACAGAACTAACAAATGAAGAGGAAATAGGCAGTCTAGCTGAAAAATAATACAGAATACTGATAGTAAAGATGATCCACAATCTTGGAAACAGAATGGAGAAAATACAAGAAACGTTTAACAAGGACCTAGAAGAACTAAAGAGCAAACGAACAGTGATGAACAACACAATAAATGAAATAATCCTCTAGAAGGGACCATTAGCAAAATAACTGAGACAGAAGAACAGATAAGTGACCTGGAAGATAAAATAGTAGAAATAACTACTGAAGAGCAGAATAAAGAAAAAAGAATGAAAAGAACTGATGACAGTGGCAGACACCTCTGGGACAACATTAAACGCACCAACATTCGAATTATAGGGGTCCCAGAAGAAGAAGATAAAAAGAAAGGGACTGAGAAAATATTTGAAGAGATTACAGTTTAAAACTTCCTTAAATGGGAAAGGAAATAGTTAATCAACTCCAGGAAGCACAGAGAGTCCCATACAGGATAAATCCAAGGAGAAACACGCCAAGACACTTATTAATCAAACTATCAAAAATTAAATACAAAGAAAAAATATTAAAAGCAGCAAGGGAAAAACAACAAATAACACACAAGGGAATCCCCATAAGGTGAAGAGCTGACCTTTCAGCAGAAACTCTGCAAGCCAGGAGGGAATGGCAGGACATATTTAAAGTGATGAAGGAGAAAAACCTACAACCAAGATTACTCTACCCAGCAAGGATCTCACTCAGATTTGATGGAGAAATTAAAACCTTTACAGACAAGCAACAGCTAAGAGAATTCAGCACCACCAAACCAGCTTTATAAAAAATGCTAAAGGAACTTCTCTAGGCAGGAAACACAAGAGAAGGAAAAGACCTACAATAACAAACCCAGACAATTAAGAAAATGGTAATAGGAACATACATATCAATAATTACCTTGAATGTAACTGGATTAAATGCTCCAACCAAAAGACATAGACTGGCTGAATGGATACAAAAACAAGACCCGTATATATGCTGTCTACAAGAGACCCACTTCAGACCTAGGGACACATACATACTGAAAGTGAGGGGATGGAAAAAGATATTCCATGCAAATGGAAATCAAAGGAAAGCTGGAGTAACAATTCTCATATCCAACAAACTAGACTTTAAAACAAAGACTTTTACAAGAGACAAAGAAGGGCATTACATAATGATCGAGGGATCTATCCAAGAAGATATAACAATTGTAAATATTTATGCACCCAACATAGGAGCACCTCAATACATAAGGCAAACACTAACAGCCATAATAGGGAAAATCGACAGTAACACAATCATAGTAGGGGACTTTAACACCCCACTTTCACCAAAGGACAGGTCATCCAAAATAATAATAAATAAGGAAACACAAGCTTTAAATGATACATTAAACAAGATGGACTTAATTGATATTTACAGGACATTCCATCCAAAAACAACAGAATACACATTCTTCTCAAGTGCTCATGGAACATTCTCCAGGATAGATCATATCGTGGGTCACAAATGAAGCCTTGGTAAATTTAAGCAAATTGAAATCGTATCAAGTATCTTTTCCGACCACAACGCTATGAGACCAGATATCATTTAGAGGTAAAAAATCTGTAACAATTACAAGCACATGGAGGCTAAACAATACACTACTTAATAACCAAGAGATCACTGAAGAAATCAAAGAGGAAATCAAGACATACCTAGAAACAAATGACAATGCAAACACGACGACCGAAAACCTATGGGATGCAGCAAAATCCGTTCTAAGAGGGAAGTTTATAGCAATATAATCCTACCTTAAGAAACAAGAGACATCTCAAATAAACAACCTAACCTTACACCTAAAGCAATTAGAGAAAGAAGAACAAATCCCCCCCCCAAAATTAGAAGGAAAGAAATCATAAAGATCAGATCAGAAATAAATGAAAAATAAATGAAGGAAACAATAACAAAGAAATAAAACCAAAAGCTGATTCTTTGAGAAGATAAACAAAATTGATAAACCATTAGCCAGACTCATCAAGAAAAAAAGGGAGAACACTCAAATCAATAGAATTAGAAATGAAAAAGGAGAAGCAATAACTGACACTGCTGAAGTACAAAGGATCATGAGAGATTACAACAAGCAACTATATGCCAATAAAATGGACAACCTGGAAGAAATGGACAAATTCTTAGAAATGCACAACCTTCCAAGACTGAACCAGGAAGAAATAGGAAATATGAACAGACCAATCACAAGCACTGAAATTGAAACTGATTAAAAATCTTCCAACAAACAAAAGCCCAGGACCAGATGGCTTCACAGGCGAATTCTCTCAAACATTTAGAGAAGAGCTAACACCTATTCTTCTCAAACTCTTCCAAGATATACCAGAGGGAGGAACACTCCCAAACCCATTCTAGAGGCCACCATCACCCTGATACCAAAACCAAGCAAAGATGTCACAAAGAAAGAAAACTACAGGCCAATATCACTGATGAACATAGATGCAAAAGTCCTCAACAAAATACTAGCAAGGAGAATCCAACAGCACATTAAAAGGATCATACACCATGATCAAGTGGGGTTTATCACAACAATGCTAGGATTCTTCAATGTACGCAAATCAATCAATGTGATAAACCATATTAACAAATTGAAGGAGAAAAACCATACGATCATCTCAATAGATGCAGAGAAAGCTTTTGACAAGATTCAGCACCCATTTATGATAAAAACCCTCCAGAAAGTAGGCATAGAGGGAACTTACCTCAAAATAATAAAGACCATATATGACAAACCCAGAGCCAACATCGTCCTCAATGGTGAAAAACTGAAACCCTTTCCACTAAATTCAGGAACAAGACAAGGTTGCCCACTCTCACCACTATTATTCAACATAGTTTTGGAAGTTTTAGCCACAGCAATCAGAGAAGAAAAAGAAATAACAGGAATCCAAATAGGAAAAGAAGTAAAGCTGTCACTGTTTGCAGATGACATGATACTATACATAGAGAATCCTAAAGATGCTACCAGAAAACTACTAGAGCTAATCCATGAATTTGGTAAAGTAGAAGGATACAAAATTAATGCACAGAAATCTCTTGCATTTCTATACAGTAATGAAGAAAAATATGAAAGTGAAATTAAGAAAACACTCCCATTTACCACTGCAACAAAAAGAAAAAAAAATATCTAGGAATAAATCTACCTAGGGAGACAAAAGACCTGTATGCAGAAAGTTATAAGACACTGATGAAAGGCATTAAAGATGATACAAATAGATCAAGAGATATAGCATGTTCTTGGATTGGAAGAATCAACATTGTGAAAATGGGGCTTCCCTGGTGGCGCAGTGGTTGAGAGTCCGCCTGCCGATGCAGGGGACGCGGGTTCGTGCCCCAGTCTGGGAGGATCCCGCGTGCCGCGGAGTGGCTGGGCCCGTGAGACATGGCCGCTGAGCCTGAACATCCGGAGCCTGTGCTCCGCAACGGGAGAGGCCGCGGCAGTGAGAGGCCCGCGTACCGCAAAAAAAAAAAAAAAAAAAAAAAAAAAAAAAAAAACATTGTGAAAATGACTATACTACCCAAAGCCATCTACAGATTCAGTGCCTTCCCTATCAAACTACCACTGGCATTTTTCACAGAACTAGAAACAAAAAATTTCACAATTTGTATGGAACCACAAAAGACCCCGAATAGCCAAAGCAATCTTGAGAAAGAAAAACGGAGCTGGAGGAATCAGGCTCACTGACTTCAGCCTATACTTCAAAGGTATAGTAATCAAGACAGTGTGGTAGTGGCACAAAAAAAGAAATATAGATCAATGGAACAGAATAGAAAGACCAGAGATAAACCCACGCACATATGGTCACCTTATCTTTGATAAAGGATGCAAGAATATACAGTGGAGAAAAGACAGCCTCTTCAATAAGTGGTGCTGGGAAAACTGGACAGCTACATGTAAAAGAATGAAATTAGAACACTCCCTAACAACATAGACAAATATAAACTCAAAATGGATTAAAGACCTAAATGTAAGGCCAGACACTATCAAACTCTTAGAGGAAAACATAGGCTGAACACTCTATGACATAAATCACAGCAGGATCCTTTTTGACCCACCTCCTAGAGAAATGGAAATAAAAACAAAAATAAACAAATGGGACCTCTTGAAACTTAAAAGCTTTTGCACAGCAAAGGAAACCATAGACAAGATGAAAAGACAACCCTCAGAATGGGAGAAAATATTTGCAAATGAAGCAACTGACAAAGGATTATTCTCAAAAATTTACAAACAGCTCATGCAGCTCAATATCAAAAAAACAAACAACCCAATCCCAAAATGGGCAGAAGACCTAAACAGACATTTCTCCAAAGATGATATACAGATTACCAACAAACACATGAAAGAATGGTCAACATCATTATTCATTAGAGAAATGCAAATCAAATGTACGATGAGATATCATCTCACACCAGTCAGAATGGCCGTCATCAAAAAATCTACAAACAGTAAATGCTGGAGAGGGTGTGGAGAAAAGGGAACCCTCTTGCGTTGCTGGTGGGAATGTAAATTGGTACAGCCACTATGGAGAACAGTATGAAGGTTCAGGAAAAAGATAAAAATTGAACTACAATATGACCCAGCAATCCCACTACTGGGCATATATCCTGAGAAAACCATAATTCCAAAAGAGTCACGTAACAGAATATTCATTGCAGCTTTTTACAATAGCTATGACATGGAAGCAACCTAAGTGTCCATCAACAGATGAATGGATAAAGAATATGTGGCACATATATACAATGGAATATTACTCAGCCATAAAAAGAAATGAAATTCAGTTATTTGTAGTGAAGTGGATGGATCTAGAGACTGTCATCGAGAGTGAAGTAAGTCAGAAAGAGAAAAACAAATACCGTATGCTAACACATGTATATGGAATATAAAAAACAAAACCAAAAAATGGTCATGAAGAACCTAGGGGCAAGACGGGAATAAAGACCCGGACCTACTAGACAATGGACTTGATACGTGGAAGGGGAAGGGTCAGCTGGCACAAAGTGAGAGAGTGGTGTGGACATATATACACTACCAAATGTAAAATAGATAGCTAGTGGGAAGCAGCCGCATTGCACAGGGAGATCAGCTCGGTGCTTTTTGACCACCTAGAGGGGTGGGATAGGGAGGGTGGGAGGGAGAGAGATGCAAGAGGGAAGAGATACGGGGATGTATGTATATGTATAGCTGATTCACTTTGTTGTGAAGCAGAAACTAATACACCATTGTACAGCAATTATACTCCAATAAAGATGTTTTAAAAAAAGAAAAAAAAATCTTTTTCAGATTCTTAAAAAAAAAGTAATATTTGAAGTTATTGAAAGAGATCTATTAATAAATAAAACACTTCCAGAAGATTTTCTTACTGTCTTACCTTTTCTGATGCTCCTGTATCTTTCCTTAAAATACGTAAATATTTATAACTCTTAACAGAGTTTTTATCGATATGGTGCTTTTTCAGGGCTGAGGCAAGAAAATTCCTTGAAGTCTAAAGCAGAATATGCTTGAAGGAGTTTTTTTTTTTTTTTGGAACTGAAGAGCTTATGAGCTTGGAATTGTAGCAGTAATGCATATACAGTAAAAATACAATTGCTACCCACTCCCCTTTCAATATTCGTGCTGAGAATTACTAATCATTCAGTCAAATGTCAGTGAGCTTGTGCTTTTCTAGTCTATGGTGTGCAGATCAGGGCTGATAAGAATACTTGTGATAATTAAGACAGAGTAATGATAAGAATACATTAATGGAAACTGTCAAAAACAATGTGCTAAACATCTAATGTTACATGCAATCTGTCGGTATTTCTGATGAGGTGTCTAACCACATGATGGTGGTCATAGGTTTCTTTCATCATGTAACGAGTAATGAAGTAATCCTCTGGCTGTTGTTCATGTTTGATGAAGCATTTTTGATATTTTATCTTCTTGTTTTTGCCCCATTTTCTTTTTCGCCTTTGATCTTCATTCTCTTCCATGTAATTATATTTCCTTTTATTAAAATTGACTTGCAAAGAGAAGACCATGAAGATACACTCTATAGCTGTCAATCACTAGACCAGAAAGTTTCTAAATGACAATAGTTGATTCAGCACATTAGCTTGTTGGAATTATCTGCATGGCAGAGATGTCAGTATATTGTTTCCAAGCTTGATTTCTACCTGCAAGGAGTAGCAGAGCATGCCCCTGATTCTTTTGTATTCCACAGGAGAGCAAACAAGTGGCATAATAAATTCTTCCAGCCTTTGTATTTTACCTGATGTTTACTTTGCACATTGCTTAAAAACATGCCCTTATTTCACCTCTTTAAAATCTATTTGCCTTTTCTTTTTTATCTTATAAGAAAAATAAGATTATCTTAGTGCAAGGTCATGGTGCATTTCATTAAACACTCGTAATATTTTTCTTTTCTCAGCATCCACAAAGTGGTGAAAAGTTGCCCTATTACTAAAAGATTGTCAGGCTCTGTACATATAAAGAATAACCCGCTCTTACCAGGTGCTGAGGGAACTGGAACTGTGCAGATGGCTTTGACTCAGTAACTTTACTGGTCAGTGACATATATTATTGTATCTAGGAGAGATCAAGCATAAGCGTGACATCTTTTGTGCTATGATATCAAAATAAAGAAAGCATAGATTTGGTCTTTAATGCATGAAAATAACTATGTTACCCAAGAGAATTCAAAGGCAAAAATTAATTCTCAGATTTTCACAAATGACCAAGCTGGCTTTTTCCTTTGGGTTCCCTGTCTGTGTTTTTAAGTTACTTAATTAGCAAGATCAGGATACCATTTCGGGGTGTGAAGGATCAAATTAGGAAATTCCTGGCCTTTTCTTTATATTGCTGTTTTTTAGCAGTCAGTACCAGCCACCTGCAGGAATGGCCACTATTGGGCCATGGCTTCTTTTGCAGTGACATTTGCTCAATAAATTTTTTCATGGTAATAATTGAAAAAAGTCAAAATGGTGTGAAGAAGTAAATGTCATATTCCCACAATGCAGTATAATTGGAATTCATAAAGGCTCAGTGACTCACAAGACAGGTTAATTAAAGCCTCCATGTGGCACGTGGAAGTTAGTACAAAATTTGCTTGACCATATTATTTACTGACTGCATAGAAGGAATCCTTTATTAAAATGTCTAGCAAAGACTGTGATTTTAGTATAAAATATCTATATTATTGCTACTTATTTTCTTTTGGGTTGTTTTAATCCATTTCCCATTGCCAGTCAGTAGTATTTTAAGGGCTAGTTTTTAATATAAAAATTTTTGTTGCAAAATGTCACTACAATCCCTGTCTCATAGAAGTTGCTCAAACTGTACCAGGAATGGCATGCAAGTTCCACAACATAAATGAAGAAAAAGCAGCTGGTGCTAGGAAGAAAAAAACGTTTTGTGGAGTTGGAAAACCATATCGTCTTTTAAGTCTGACGATTGCTGATCTCTCATCCTTACGTGTTCCTGTGGAGCTCTAAAAAAATGGACCCTGCTATCTGGAATTAACTTTTCTGCTTTCTTAAGACTAAGGAACAAATTGCAATAAGCATCTCCAAAAGACAGAGCGCATTTAAAAGTATTTGGGGCCATCTTGAACCACTGGGCAAGCAGAGCGGCGGCTCACATTCTTTTAGCCACTAGGGAGCAACTAGCTGCTTCTGGTGTTCTGCCTAACTCTCCGGACAGCTCAAAGGAGGCAAGGGCAGGAAGAGGAGGGGCAGTCCTTTTGAGCCTCCTCACTGAAGGCTGCTTACCTGTATACCATAGGTGGTAGCATTACTGTTCCTTTATTCTGCCAAGACAGGCAAATAAATGAAAGCTGTATAAAATATTATCAAACAAATCGGAGACTTTCATTTGTTTCAAAGAAAAATTAGTTTGAATCTTGGTCAAGGATGATGCAAGAGCTTATTTTATTACAACCCAAATTAAGAAATGATGTCCAATTTTAAATCCTGAAAGTAGATAGCTTCCAAGTTATCCATATAGCTATATACACACACACGCACACATACATATAGCACTATACCTATAATATATAAAATATATGACACAGTCTCTGACACAGAAGAAAAAACTGTATATATCTTTCTATCCATCTATCTCCATATTTCTTTGTGTCAGAGACTGCAGATTTCCTTCCCTAGTGCCCTTTCTTTAGATATTTTTAGCCTGGCACATAGTCATGCAAAGTAAAGATGACTTGTCTACATGCACAGGCAGAACAATTAAGGAAATTTTTCTGCTGCTTCTGAAACTGAAACCAGTGCGCCTTCCAGCCAAGGACTCTAGAGAGCGACTTTTCATCTGTTTTAAACCATTACCATTTTTCTGTTACTCTCAGCTGGGCAGAATCTCACTATTAGACTGGTGGGATCATCATGAAACAATTAGGAGGTTGGGTAGAGTAAAGTACTTTGGATCCATAGTCAGAAGTTGAGGTCTGATTGTTGCCTTTGCCTCTTGCCAAGTATATGTCTTTGGGCAACTCACTTCATCTCAGTTGCTCCATTTGTAAAACGAGGTGGTAGTTCCTACCTGACTGACTAAGGAATACATGAAATGGTGAAATGTTTGAGATAAGCAATTCCATCCCCACAAAATGGTCAAATATCAGCTAGCATGCAAATGAACATTGGAGACATCTACCTATACATTTAATAAGAAAAAAACACACAAAAAATTTTATCTGAACATTTTAGGTAAGTAGATTTGAGTCTTTTTATAAAATCAAATTAATATATCTTCTACTTTATTAAAATTTTACTTTAGGTAGAATCCCAGCCTCTTAGAACCTCAGTATTAATATGAGCTTTTTGATCATTTAACTTTACCTTGCACTTAGCTGACCACCACTCTGACTTAATCACTATTTGCTAACAAAAATTTATAGATTGGGCTTCCCTGGTGGCGCAGTGGTTGAGAGTCCGCCTGCCGATGCAGGGGACACGGGTTCGTGCCCCGGTCCGGGAAGATCCCACATGCCGCAGAGCGGCTAGGCCCGTGAGCCATGGCCGCTGAGCCTGTGCGTCCGGAGCCTGTGCTCCGCAACAGGAGAGGCCACAACAGGGAGAGGCCTGCGTACCGCAAAAAAAAAAAAAAAAAAAAAAAAAAAAACAAATTATAGATTTATTTAAGATTCCAATAGAATAAAGGTGAAAAGTTTGTTTGTCTCTATATCACACCGGGAAAATTACTACAAGGGCAGTGATTTCATTATATGTAATAGAAAATTAATGACAAATCTGAAGCCACATTTGATAGAAGCTTTAGAGTATTTATTCAATAACTATATATAAGTAGAGTGTATATCTACCTTATAATGCCCAGAAAATATTAAATTGCCTTAAAATATCTAAACAAAAATAAAGTTCCATAATATCAAAATAAAAAACATATAAATTATGGGTTACACACAAACTAAGATGCTAATGGCCATATTGACTTTCCCTCGATGCTTAGCCTCTAGACCTAGATGCTGTTATTACTATTACTTTATAACAAGTTATTGCTATTATTTTATAATGTATATGTATCACATATTGTTTCAAATACAACTTCACTTAAGTGTATATGTTTAATAAATCTTTGAGAACACAGAGCTTATGTTTTTATTGTTTACTAAATTGGCCGTTTATTTCTAAGAAAACATTAGAGCTAGAGACTTCAAAAGTACATTGCCCCCCAAAATTAAAAATAATCATAAAAATCACTTTTAACCACATGGCAAATATTATGCTTTGGTCATAATATGCAACTTGATTTCTGACAACTTTTCTGTGTCACCTTGAGTTTCAAAAATTCAAGGAATAACATAAGAAAAAATATCTTGAACTAAATTATCTCATGGGAGTTATGATTAATATTGAGGAGGTATTAGAAGAAATAAGTAAAACAGCTGCTAGTTTGTTGAGGGGGAGAGGTGACTGGGAAGAGTGTGTATAGCAAAAGCACTGTGCCTCTACCTTCCCACTGTGGGAAGGAAGCAGGGCTGAGGTATATGATTATATGACTATGCAGAGCTTACCCTCAACATTGATCATAGTGTACTCTAAATTCACTGAGTAGGTGAGGTGGAACTGAAATTTAGCCGGTGTTCCATTGGCCAAGTCCTGGCAGGGGACTCTGGTGTGCTAAGAGTGTACTTTTCCCTGATTTCCACAGAGATAACATATTGGCTAACAGAGAGCCTGGAGAGAAGAAGATGAATGGTAAACTAAAGTCAAATTTTTTATTCATATCATGAAATGGACATTATAATTTCCAAATTAATACTCTGTTCTTGACTAACCATGACGATAGTATGGTCTGTAAGTGGGCAAAAAGGTAATTTTACACACAGAAATTGTCATCAGAAGGAAGGGCAAGATTACCACCACTGAATATAAAAGGACAGTGAAAGACAAAAATAAAATGCAACTTTATTATAATATGTATTTCATTCTTGCGCAATGTATTGTTTACAATGTATTGTTTACAAGAGATAGAGCGATGAGAGAGAGAAGCATAATTAAATAAGAGAGTCCCTCTGCCCTACTGTCTCATTCACTCTTTTTCCACATCCTCTCCCCTCCATCCACTAAGGAGGCCTTTTAGAACAATAAGTTGTCAAGTCAATGTGATGTTTATGGAGACAGGTGACCAATATGAACAAAGGATAAGCTTTGTTGTTGTTGTTTTGGGTGGTACTTTCTTTTGTTGTGTTGGGATGTTTTGTTTTGTTTTCAGTATATTAGTTTTCTTGTGTTTGCTCCAATTTGAAGAATGTAGGAATCTACTATGTTATATCAGGATGGAACCGTAAATTTATCACTCTAGCTTAGATTTCAAGGGATTGCAGCAAGATGGAATTATGACAGAGGCCAGAGCAGAGGAGTTGCCAAAGAAAGTGGAATGGAGACCGAGGGAGAAATTGTTTCTAGGCACCCATTCAAGTTGGATTCTAACTTGGAATCAGTAACTTATTACTTTGCACCATCCTCTGGATTCTGAGTTTGGCTGTGATCATCTGACTGGTAAGACTGTTATTTCTGCTAATAGGCAGTAACTACATATGCTTCCCCAATTTTTTGAAGTATATCTTTATCTGTATGGGTGTACAGATAGATGGATAAATAGATAGATAGATAGATATAAATAGATATGGAGTGATATATAAATTTAGATAGATAGGGATATACACATAGATATTTCTAAGGAACGTATTAACATTTGTTTTATTTATATTTTCTCTACTATATAAAGCAGTGTTCTCTTCAGTTCTGTTCACCAGTGAGTTTGTAAACGTGCTGCCGTATGAGAAGTGAGCATACATGAAAATAGAATTTACGTAGTAGCTTGGGTTGCAATCAGCTAAGTTGACTTAGATGGGTCTATACCCTTTTTTTTTTTTATATACCCATTTTTAAAAGGTAAACCCTCTGGAGAAGTTTCTAGACTTTATCATGTCCAATGTTTATGGAGTAGAACACAGTAATAGGAGAAAAACAGTGAGAATATGTGCAGAAGTGTGAAGAAATGAAAAGTCTTCATATTTGTGATGGAAGGAGATTGTGAGGAATTCTCTATGGGCTGAAAGGAGGGAAGATGGAGATAAATTTGGAAGGAGGGCATTATTTTACTGTTATTTTAAGAGCTCAAAATCTTAAATTATGTGTATTTTTAGTAGGTATGACTTCTCCCTATTGATGGAGTAACCACATTCACATGTTCTGTTAGTTTGCTCTCTTAGCTAGTTCCTAACCTCTTATTAAAACCTCGGGTGGCGACAAGGGCATAGCCAGTGCAACCTTAGCCAATCGTCTGGTATACATGTAGGCAACTATCTAGGAATGCACAGGGTGAGTGGTAGAGGGCTACCTCACCTATAGCACTGGCATAGGTGTGAGGGTGCTACCAATTTAAACAATGGCTGATAAGGCGGAGTGGATTAGGGATCATCCAGGCTTATGTTCTTAACCCTGGCATCCAAGCTGTGCAGTTGGGATACAGGATTTTGTGACAGGAATCTCCTAACAACAGTATGTCTTACTGAAGAATCAGGCAGCCAGCACAATTTTTTTTTTTTTTTTTTTTTTTTTTTTTTAGCCAGCACATTTTTTTACTCCAGGAACTCTACTCTTGTTCAGAGCAGACCCACAGGCATTGGCTATAGGTTTAGGAAATAATCCCTATAGAAAAACTGGGACAAGAGTTAGGTTGTGAAAACTGTAGCCAAAAAGCCTAAGCTTCATAGAAAGCTGCTTGTCCCAGAAGAAGAACTGAAATATAAATCAGTGAATGGGAAGAAACCCACTCCTCTGGCCAAGTCCTCGTGACTGGGAGGATGGGAGAAAGGAGGATGGATAGTAAAGCTCTGCAGCTTGCTGGGTTTGGAGTAGCCTGGGCTTGTGAGATTAATTGTTAATTCTATCCACTCTCTAATGTCCTAAGCGTGAGTATGATTGCCTCTGAAAATTGAGAAGGACAGAGGCTGAAGTCTGAAAAGTATGAGTGAGTGAAATTTTTCAATACCTAGAGTTGAGCAGGTCTAGGTAAAGCAGGAAGATATAGGGCACACAAGGGTGGAATGAAAAAGAAAGTGGGAAAAATCCAAGGACTTATTTCCTGTACTTTATAATGGAAGGCATGGAAAAGAACCCCGGTTCTTTGCCAAATACCAAGGCAAAATCTTAAACATTGAACTTTGAAATGCTCTGGGGAAGAAATCCCTAAATGCATCCTTTTCTAATGAAACACAGCTTCTCATTCTTAACTCCAATCTAGAAAAGGGGCATAATGGGGCAGCAAGTCTCCTTCTAGCATTACTTAAACATCCCCAGTAGACAATTCCACACCTCATCCTGGGAACTAAAAAGGAGACCTTTCCCCATTACTTCACAGTTAGACTCAGCAGCAGACTTTCTAAAGTAGACAAACACTTTCTCCTTTAACCTTCACCAAGTAGCCAAGGGACCCTTTATAGGAATGAGCTCACAATAAGTACCAGGGATTTTGAAATCAGACATGAGTGTCTTAGAAGGCTACCTATACTCCAGATATTGGCTTTTCATATTTAAAATATTTTAAATTTATGTTTAAATTTTTTTCTTTCTGGAATACAGCTAATTTAGTCCTTTTAAAATTTTTGAACAAAAGTGTAGCAACAACAGCAAACCAAAGAGCACAACACCCATTTCAGTCCAATACTCTGAATCTCCAACCCTTGAAGAATTGAATGTGCTTTTAAACTTGGAAAATGTGTTCCCCACTATTTAACCTAAATGCCACTATAATTATAACCATTTCAAACTTATTCCTATAATTCTTTCTGCAAGATATCCAATTAGAATAAAGTGTTAATCTAAGCAATGAAAATAGAATGGAAACCTGCAATTATATAGTCAAACTTTTCTCATGTTAGAACAGAATGAAGAAAGGCATTATTTAATTAAAATACCAAATGCCACAATCCATGAGGAAAACCAAGCATAATGTAAGTACAGAAGATAGAAGGTGATATTAAAGACAAAACCTCATGTCTAATACTTGACATTATGTATGAACTTGAATTATACCCCAAAGAAATATTCCTATTCTTGGTGGTAACCATTAGTGAATGTATTTCATATACATTATTTTTAAAACATAGCATGGGGAAAACAAATGTTGCTCCTTCTTCAGCTGGACACAAGTTCCTGGTACACAGGTCTGATCCAGAGCATGTTTCATTACACCCAGCCTGTTTTGCTCTTATAACCAGTCCCTTTGACCATCAGAAATTACAAACCCTTATTGCAACCCCATCTTAAAATGTCTTTTGTAGCTCCTTCACCCAAATCAAGAGTAAGAATACTGAGAACCAAATAAGACTAAAAGGGAAACTGTTGCTTGCAATCCTATTAACAATACTTACTTACAGGAATAAGTCCTGCAAGTTTAAATATTAAAAAAAAGCAATAATGCAAGTACTTAGTTTAAAAATGTTAATGAAGTTTTCACTGAAATGTACTAGCTGGCATTCTATTTGATATTATTAAGTTATTATTATAAGTGAGTTTGATGAGTCATAACTTCCTGATTATCTGCAGGGAAGTCTGACCAAACTATTGGCAATTTGTAGTTAATGTTTATTTAATAAGTAAACAGAATATTCAGTTTCCAGAATTACTATATGTGTACCATGAAATAAAGAATACATATATATATGAATATAAGAAGTAAATATGAAAAATCATAGTATATCAATGAAGAGAATCATGTCTAGTAAGAAAGCTTATTATTACTATTATAGAGATAAATGTAACTAGCCTAGCCTGTTATGGATATACTATAGATATTTTTCCCAGGTTCAAGGGTCAGAACAAATATATATATACATATATATATATATATATATGTATATATACCTACATATGTTTTATATAATATTATATAAAATATATATATGCAGGTTAAAAGGTCAGAAAATATGTTACTGTATTTATGCCACATATACAAAATATATATCATTAATTAAAGTGTTCAAAAATATTTGCCTTAAAAAGATGCAGGCTATATTACACTTATCATCATTCTAAGCACTTAGATACATACATAATGTACTAGGCATTCTATAGGATAGAACAAAACTGTATGAGAAGATGGAGTTGTAAATAAAAGATTCTCCTTTAAGAAAAACTGACCCTGTCCTGCCTGCCCTCCCTATAGCATGTGACTGTGTTCATCCCATCCTTTTCCTCCTTATTGACATTGTCTTCTTTAGTTTGTAGAGCAACATATTCCATATTCTTCTGCCTTTTTCCTCCCTTATGGCTTTTTTTTTTTGTCTTCTCTTCAGGATTCCTCTTCCCTTTCCTGCATTTTTAATATTGCCTATCCCATTATTCCAGGTTTCTAGCCTAAATTTTCTTCTCTTGCTTATGGAACACACTTCCAGTAAGTGATCTCATCTTTCCTATAGTGTCAATGTCCATGCTCTTAACCCTTGTTTATGTCTCCAGTTCAACTCATTGAGATGCCCATACTGTTAAAAGTCAAATCTGTATTTCCAGCTCAGATCTTTCTCCTGAGACATGGTGCCTACTAGATAATCCAACTGCTTCACAGCACGTCAGACTTAGCTTGTCTAAAATCAAATCCTTAATTTTGCTGACCTTATAGCTTAAAACTTTTTCTTCCCTTCTTATTTCCTATTTCAATCAGTGACACCACCACACACCTATCTGAATAAGCTGGAAATCTAGATGTCCAGTTTGACATCACCTGCCCTCACCACCTACATCCATTTTGGCACATTGTCTTATCAGTTTTGCCTCTTTGACAGTTCTCAGCAATGTCCATCATTTTCCATCCCTTTTTATCAGGCAGTCTTAATTAAAGTCTATACCGTTTCTTATGTGGCTGGTTGAGTATCCTCCTAACTGATTTTCACCTTCTTGGCTGTCCTATCAAAGACATAATAAAGACAGAATGATCTCCCTAAAATGCAAATATTATCATGTCATTTTGTTTTTCATACTATATGGCTCATCAAATCTTTTAAGGTTAGAAGATTCTAAATTCCCTGGTGTATAATAGAAGTCTCCTCATATGCAACTTGCAACTCTTGCTCATTTTCCTGCCACTCAGTTCCTGAAACTCTACTGTCATAAGTAAAATGTTGCATTCTGTATATACTGTCCATTCTATATATAATGTCTTTGTGTACATTGCTCACTCTAAGACACTTTTCCTTTCTCACTTCCATTAACTTTCTCTCTCCTGCTCATTCCTCCCTTCTGAATCACACACACACACACACACACACACACACACACACTTCATTTGGATCAATACAGTTGTTTCTTCAAAATCAGCCTGAATCTTGGAGAAGATTCTCTCATGACAAAACCACTCAAAATATTAAGCTCCCACATGTTCTGATGAATACCTCTTTTAAAACCATTTTACATTACATCTGAATAAACTGGTTTTTTTTATTCTCCCTCTAAACTGAAAAGTCCTTCTTCTTAGAATAATTCTGGCACATAGGAAGTGTTCAAATTGGTAGTTCTAATTAATAAGTAATGTGGGGAGAACTTATTAAAAAAATCCATCCCATTTAAAATGTAGTTTTCAGAAGTCAAGGCTATGGCGTTTGTTACTGTTATTGAAAAAAAAAAAAGATTTAAAAAAATACTTTATTTTCCTCTAAGTTCCTCTTTGTTAAATAGTAACAAAGTATAGCTCTCAGCATATTTTTCAGCGCAAATCTGTAAGTACTATAATTAATTCTTTTTCAATTGTTATTAATTTACCTTTTAAATTTAAGGTTCACTATAAGCAATACTTTAAATATACTTCTTAAAATGAACTTTTAATTTGTCACTGTTCTCCTCAAACTTTCCAGTGACCCCAGCTTATTAAAAAGAAGATCCAAAGTCTTTGCAGTCTACAATCCCTCTCTGATTACACTGCCTTCCATATAACATCTTCTTAATAAATATTATTGAGTGAATTTACTGTTGAATATGTTATATTTTCAGCATTCTCAGGAAGGCAATATATGGAATTGCATTGAAACATTCCTCAGATAAAACGATAATTGTTTACATTCTCCATGGAGCTCATTTGCTGCTGGTTTCAGCCACCTATTTAACGTTTGCAGTCTTAGATATTTCCTTTATACTATAAAACCATCTCAAAATGAGGATTACAAAATGTATGTTTTGCAAAGTTTTTACGTGCTGTATAATTACTATGGAGAAAGCATATGTTGAGAATTAAAATGTTTTAAGTTAAGTTTAGACCCTAAATTTACTGCAAAATTATGTGTTTGGTTTCCTAAAAACTGATATAATGAATACTGAAGGCTATGTCAGGTATTTATTTGAAAACAGCTTTGTAGCCTTTGGGAAATTCTTTATTCTATGTAATCACTTAAGAGTAAAAGGATGAATCTGAAACTACAAGAGGCGTATTACAGACGATTAGAATGAATTTAGTTAAATGGAGGGAAAAAATTAACCTTGAACTTGCTATGTTATACCAGATATACTGAAATTGTAGTCCCTCCTTTGAACGTAATGACCTCATTCTACAAGCAGCATTAAGTAGTACTTTTCCATACATATTGTATAAAGGTGTATATTGTTCCTTGGTTAACCACCATCTCTTGTCTTAAAAATAAAATGGATTTTCCATCATTAAATGTTTAAATGACGGAATGTGAAATGTCGTCTATTTCTTCATACTTTTTTGGAGTAATAATGTCTTCTGCGATTTCTTTTTTCTCTTTTTGTCAGCACTTAAGATCTTTTATAAAAAGGACCTGTCCGCAGAGTGGGAGTGTAGAAATGCACAATTAAAACAAGTCTTTATTACTTCACTGTTTGTTAATTAACTGAACAGCTTCATCAGCAGATCTATCAAGCTTTCTTTCCTGAAGTTTTAAAGACTAAGTAATGTGAGAATGAGTCTCTTGTGCAGTATGTGTGGTATGGAACAATTGGATTCGTTTTCATCTCATATGCAATAACATGGTGTGAAAATCAATGAGGAGTGAAGGTGTGGGTAATTAAAAGATGCTTTGTTTTCATTTTATATAAAATGCCTTTAATCTGTTTGCAAAAAAAATCCCTTAAACAAATAAGCAAAAAGCCATACATATACACGAAAGACAAAAGTCATGTGAATTAGAAAGGTATTCAAGTTAGTGCAAAGAGTATTAACTGAAAATGAATTTACTGCGAATGAGAATCATGCAATAAAATGATTGACTTTAAAACAAAAATCTCATCGTGCCATTCCCTTATTACACTAATAAAGACCTAATAGAGACGTGGGTCCCTGCATGCATCACCACCCTCCTCTGCCAGCACTTCCCCACTGTCTTAACTCTAAGCTCAGAGCTGTTCTTTGAGTTCTTTGATATGCCATGCTCCTCTGGGCCTCAGGGACATCCAACATGTTTCTTCTGCTTGGAAAACAATTACTTTTCTCCACTAATCCAATTTTTACTCATATTTCAGAATTCAGAGGGGAGTGTTCTCTGAGAATTCTTCTGGATCACCTGCAGCAGGTGGAGGTGCAGATGGGAGAGATGTCACCACTTAGAAAATATTTAAGAGCATATAGAAGCAATTTTTATTGTACTAGTGTCTGCTGGACTGAGTGTTGCTGCCCTTTAGTGCTCAAGGACCAGGATGCTAAACGATCCACAAGGTGAGGTCAGTTTTGCACATTGAAATATTGTCCCTCTCAAAATGCAAATAGTGTCCCCATTGAGAAATACTGATTGAGAGAATAGATCAAGTCCTTTATTAAAATTTATATTAGCTCTCTGTAATTTTAAGTAAATAATTTTATTGGTTATTTAATATTAGGCCAAATAAAATTATTGGGCGAGGGGCAGGGATCTTTATTTCTGATGTGTTCTTCTAAGTAAAGAGAATTAAAGAAGTGTGACATTCTTGACCTCTGATTTCAGCATTCAGAATGTTCCTTTACTCATTCTCCCGTATGGAAGACAAAAGCCTCCTTTGATTTGTAAATTTGGAAAATATAACCCAAGGATCCTGTTCAGACTTCCTCCCTTGGGAATGGGCTGCCTACCATCCTGCTCCTCCTTAGGGAAACTTCACAGTATTGCTAGGTGTTGGGGGGTAAGTCTGCCTAATTGTGGATTACAATCCACAAACCCATTAACTTTTCTCACGAAACTGCATCTTCTACCAATAACAAAAATGATATTTAGCTTCCATCTGATACTCTTTCAAACTTTTAACTTGTTAGCCCCCCTTACAAAACGCATCATTTCCTTCTTAGGCCAGACCGCCTTTAAGAAACAAGTCACAGGAAGCAAAATTTTAGAGAGGAAAATAAAAGCAAATATAAACGAAGTAACAGGGCTTCTGGTGTGGCCACGCCTTTGGTTATGGACAAAGTATTTTGATTCGGGTTTTTCATTTGTGCAGTTAGGTTTCAATTTCTGCTGCCTGGACAAAACGCTTTCAAGCCAGACACAGGATCTTGTAAAGGGATTCTTAGGTGTTAGCTAGTGGGCAGGCGCGCGTAGCCTGGCAAGTAGAACTGAGGCCACAGAGACCTTAGTGAAGGCACAGGCCTGAGAAAGATGAGAGAATCAGACCAAGCATAAGCCTCAGCAGAACTGCTGTGTCTTCATGATATAGATGTCTTCAGGCTTCAAGATGTTCACAAGCAGAGCTTTTCCTGAGCAGGCACTGGTGAGGCAAAGCTACCTCTGTGGGAAAGAGAGTCTGTCCAGTTATGGGTCTCTTAAACAACAGAGGAAGGAACTATGCTTTCTCAAATCTCAAAGGTGGGTAAGCTCTTTATGTGCTGGAGAGCCCTAGGGAGTCTCTAGATTTAAGTTATTAGACAGAGGTCTAGGTAAATAGCATTAGGTCAGCTGCCCAAAATTCCATTCTGAATTCAGGACCAAGAAAGAAAATCTGGAGGAACAGTTGGAAACTACTCAGATCACTACTGGGTGTGGTTCAAAGTGATTTGGTCATTATAACTGGCCCTGCAGTTCTTCCCCGTGCTCTAATAGAGTATTCCCCAAAACTTCATGGACATCAAAAATGGAGAAATGGCAAAGTCAGCAGAAGCGCAAGACTATGGAATTGTTCCTTCCCAACCCCGGAGACGCAGACTTCAAAAGCTTCAACAGCAGCTTAAATTCAGAAAGGGAGTCAGTGGCAGCAGCAACTGGGCACAGGACTAAATTGTCAATTCACAGGAAATGGTGACAGCTGTATTACTAGACAAACCTCACCTGGAATGCTGCACCAAGTACTAGGAACTCAAAGCTGAGAGAAAATGGACATTAAAAGATTTTGGAATGTATCAACTTAGACAGAAGAGAAAAAAGTAAGATTGGGTGACTGTGTCTATCACTGCCATGAAACTCTCAAGAGCCACTTTCTGAGAGAGGTTATGGTAGACATAGGAGCCTTCCACCATCCGCCTCCCCTAATGTGTTAAATGTACAGTACCAAAATTCATCAATTCAACCTTACTAGAGGTTTCTCCTATTAGTTCAGGTTAACAGTTCTTAATTCTGTAAAATTTACTAGCGTTCTGTTGAGGCTAAACCTAAATACTTTTCTCTACTTACTCCACTTCTTAAACTCTTGAAATGCTTCTGTATTCTTTGGCCAAAATTGAGGGAAAGGTTTTTTACTTTGTCCTCATATTTGTTTGAGCTTTTATTATCAGTTTCTTATTGTCTTCTTTCATTCTCTTGCAAAATCTCTAGTATGGTATATTAGAAAGGTGACTGGACATAATTTGGGATAAGGAATTTTTAGCCCTGGTAACAGAGTAGCCTTTAGTATTAATTTAATTTATTCGGTGACAAACTAATAGTTATGTATACCAAAATCCATTCTCTTCTCCTTCTTTAGTAATTGCATCCTGTATTTTATTTATGTGCCCAATGGAAAGACTCTATTTTCCACCTTCCCTACTATTCATTAAACATGGCCTTGTCACTAATTAAGGACCAATGAATGTAAACAGAAAAGTGTGTAATTTCAAGGAAAATTCCTTAGATGATATCTGGCATGTTCCCTTCACCTATTTTTTGTTCTTTCTTGTTTTCCCTCCATACTGCTTCTTGAAAAGTAGATGTGTTGGTTGGAGATCTAGCAGCCACCTTGAAGTATAAAAACAAGGACCACATGCTAGAGATGGGGAAGCAGAGACCTAAAAGGAACCTGGATTCCTGATGAGTCTTCTACTTGAGAGAATGAAAGTTTTTATATACAGTAGTATTAGGGTTCTCCAGAGAAATAGAACCAATAGGATAGACATAGATACAGATATAGATATAGATAGATATCAATACAATGAGATTTATTATAGGAGTTGGTCCACAAGTTTATTTAAGCTGAGAAGTCCCACCATCTGCCGTCTGTCAACTGGACAGCCAAGGAAAGCCAATGTTTTTTTAAAAATGTTTCTTGGCACTTTCTTTTTATATGTTTTGCTTATTATGAATCCTTTGCTATGTTCACGTTCATTATTTTTCTTTTTATAACTTGTTCTTTGTATACTAAGGAAATGAGCTCCTTAAATCTCATGTATTACACATACTTCTCTTACTTTGCAATTTTTTACGTCACCATATTTTTCCTGCAATTAAAATAATTATTTGGTCAAATTTATTAGTTTTTTCCCCCTTCTTCATTGTTTTTAGGTTTTATGTCAACCTTCTTTCCCCACTTATCACAATTTCTTCTAGAATTTATTATTGTTATTCTTTTTTGTAATTAATATTTGGATCACTCTGAAGCTGGTTTTTGTACAATAGCATGTTTAGCTGCCAACTTCATTTTTTCATTTAATTTTTTTTGCCTAGGTGTATAGTCATTTGCCCAAGACCATGTTCCAGCATCCTTATTTCTTTATGAATATTTTTCATGTACTAAATCCCTATATATATATATATATATATATATATATATATATATATATATATATAAACATCTATATTTTTACTCTAGCTTGAATGATTGGTCTTTCACTCTATAGAGACCAAATGCTTTAGTTACTTGTCATTTTTTAATATTTTAAATCCAGATCAGAGACAATCCCTCGTTAATAATCTCTTTTGGGACATCCCTGGAAATTTTCCCTTGTTTAATTTTTAAACTTTACTCCTATTTCCGTATCTCCCTTCTTAGCCCCTCAAGAAAGTCATGTTATTTTGTTATAGATAACATTTATTAAATTTAGAAGAACCAACATAGCCAAAATAATGTCTTGTTACCCACAAGCCAGATGTACATTTCCATTTTTCATAATTTTTAATGTTATTTTGTTGGAATTCTTCATATAAGAACGTTTCTCACTAAAATATTTCCAAGCTATTTTATTTATTTTGTTAATATTGTAAAAGGTATCCTTTCTTCCTTTATATTTTAAATAAAAAACAGTATAAAAGCTATTATGTTCTATATGCTCATTTCATGACAAACATTTTAATTTAGTTTATTATTATTATTATTATTATTTTTTTTTTTTTTTTGTGGTACGCGGGCCTCTCACTGTTGTGGCCTCTCCCGTTGCGGAGCACAGGCTCCGGACGCGCAGGCTTAGCGGCCATGGCTCACGGGCCCAGTCGCTTTGTGGCATGTGGGATCTTCCTCAACCGGGGCATGAACCCGTGTCCCCTGCATCGGCAGGCGGACTCTCAACCACTGCGCCACCAGGGAAGCCCTATTTTATTATTTTTTCAAAAATTGTTTGATTCGTTCTTTTGTGTTTTCCAGGTATAAAATTTTAGAAGAATAATATTTCCAAGTATAAGTGTATTTCTTCTGCTCCCATGTCCACAATTCACAGAATTCAGCACCAGCATGACCTGTCCACACTGAAAGAACTGAGTCATCCATTGAGGAAACAAAAGAAAATATAGAAACAATGAAATGAAATGAGCAGGATGCACGATTTCCCAGCTGCAGAAAATAAGTCAACAGGAGGCTGGCCAAGAAGGAGCAATTAGGATGAGAGAGAAAGGAGAGGAAACTCATCAGTACTTGGAATTGGATGGAACACTTTTTGGTTTTTTCCATCTTTTCAGTCTCCTCACCTAGAAGAGGTGAAGTGTGTTATCTAGATGGCAAAATTGGGAACTATAAATTGGACAGACTAGACTCAGCTCTTCTCGCTTCTTGGGAATGAACATATGACAGGCAGCAAAACTTCCTCTCTGTTCTTCCCATTCCATGACCTCAACCTCTGGGTCTAGCATTGCCTGTTTCTGAGGAGGTGAGTCTCCTTATTCCTGGGTTGGGAGACCAAATTTGCTCTCAAACTAAGATATCTTCCAATGGAAACTTTACAAAACTATTGATGACATTTTGGCCTCCATTTTTGAATCCTTTGTCTTATATACCAATTTATTTAGAATCCAGACAGGATAGAAGTATAATTTGATTGGGCTTCTCAGAGACCTGCACAAGAACTTAAGGTCCCTGAGGGCAGAGATCCTATCTTTTTTAGTATTCTCTCTCTAGTGTACAGTGGTTAAGAGTGAGAATTCTGGACTCAGACTAAATTGGTTTCACAATCTGGCTACACTATTTACAAGCTCTATTATGTGTGATAAACATCTTCAATAAAACTCATTTTCACTGTGAGAAAGTAATAATAATGGTACCCACTTAAAAGTGTGCCTGCAAGAATTAACCTGGATAACCTATGGTAAAGTTTAGACAATGAGCATTACATGCTAAGCACTCAATAAAAGTTGGCGATTGTTATTATGACACATAGAGGGTAAAAAATAAATATGACCTTAAATGAATGTAATCTATCAAAAACAAAAATGGACTAGTTGTTAGGAAATTTGAACACTGGAATCCAGATTTGTGCAAGTACAAACATAATCTTCCAAAAAAGAAATTTCTCTAACAAAAAAGAGAAGACTTTTGTGAAAATCAGGCCACACAAGTTGTTCATGCATTATGTAAATACACTAACAAACAATCTGAATTTATCCTAGAAATTCTAGGAGAGTTGATTATTAGGAAATCTATAAATATAAAGTACTTAAGAATATGTTTTAACTAGATTATATAAATTGAACAAGATATTTTATATATGTGTATGTGTGTATATATATATATATATATATACACATATACTATCTATCCATCCATATCTTCTCTTGGGTACCCTCTGACCCATCTGTGAGGTTGACCAGATTCCCAGAGGAGCTCCAGAACATCTGCCTATGGGGTTATCCCAGGGCCCCATGCCTGGGCATCAGATCCATGTGAGTGGACTGGCAAGTATACCACTCCTGCTGACTGGCATGATGTGAATCAAGCAAGACTGGACTGTCAGAATTGTACAGACACATTGATTTTGTGTGACTCTCACTCTCATGGGATACAGGACAAATTCAAAGCTTTTGGCTACCCATAGTTCAGCACCGGTCCTTGGGTTTGAGCATTGAGCAGGCATTGGCTCTTGTACATCTGTGTTATGAGCATGGTGCTGTCTCCAGTCTATAGCACCCAAGAGTGGTAAGGATGGCAGCAGTCATTCTTTGCCCTGTGAACCAGTCATCACTTGTATCTAGGGTGGTCACTCACCCATTCTGAAAACCCCACTCCACCTGTCTGTCAGCCCTTCTCGGGTGGCTGCTCCTATCTCTTCCTGGGACTTTGAGACAATTGCTCTACAATGTCATCAGGTCCTTCTTACATATTTCCTCTTTTGCTTCTAATTGAGGTAATGTTGTGCTCTCCTTGGTTGGTCTTAAGCTGTGCCAAGGCAGGGCAGTCATTCCTTGCATGAATATGATGGCTCATCCCACTCCTTCCATGGCCCCTCTTATTGGTGGCAATGAGTAGATGACAGGAATGCAATCCACATGGAAAGAAATCACATTCTAGAAATGCAGTGATAACATTCTAAACTTCTCAAGAGAGGACATGTTTGGAAGATGTGTTGTTCTATATGCTATAAATATCCTAAAGGTAAATTGAGCATGACCAGAAATATAATTATCATTTACTTTTACCTGCACACTTTGGGTAAGACTTACGTTTGTGGTCATCATCAATAAAGCACAGTTACAACTTTTGAGGATCTAGTGTTTATGGTTGGCAGGATATATGCTGCAGCATCATAAGTAATGATGTAACCAGAATTAATTAAATGGTATTAGGGAACTATAGAGCCAAGAAGATCTATATTATTTGAATACAAACAGATTCTGGAGAACCACTGCTTTGTGATTAACAACAGGTACTACCTCTTTCTTGGAAAAGCATATGAGAAATTAGTTTAAAATTATGCACTTGGCAATAAAGAACAGGAAGCGATGATTCTTGGACGTGAACAAGAATAGACTGTGCCTTTTTAACTGTATCAAGAATCTTCACAAGCTCTGATTGGACAATAAATGTGTAATTTCCTCTTCTCTACCTATTATTCTAAATCATCATTGACAAATCACTATGCCCTGCATGGATCCATGAATTTTGTAATGCACTTTGGAGTTCTGCAAAAGTATATTTGCCTGGGGTGCCACACACCATAGGAGTGGCCTTGAATGACAATATACCAGGAAGTCAAGTAAAAAGATGTGATATAACTATTTCAAATAATATGAAAAGATATTTTAAAAAATTTAACATATTTGTTAAAAACATAGTAAAGATTAAATTTAGATTATTTCCTTAACAAAACATGTTAAGGAAACATGTTTCCATCTCAGAGCTATCACCATAAGTATTGACAAAAACAGAAACTTTGGGATTAGACAATCTGCATTTGAGTCCAGTTTCTATCACTTACTGGCTTTTGGTTCCTGTAAATACTTACTATTAAAGCCTAAGTTTTTTTATCAGTAAAATTAAGTAGGGCAATCTTATCTATGTCATAGGATTGTTGTGACAGTTAAGTAAAAAATTGCTTGCAATATACTTAGCAAAATGCCTGGAACATAGCATGAAGGTGGGATGGTGGGGTAGTCCAAGAGAGAGGGGATATATATATATACACATATAGCTGATTCACTTCACTGTACAGCAGAAACTAACACAACATTGTAAAGCAATTATACTCCAATAAAAAGAAAAAAACACCATCACCCAAGCTGAGAAACAACTTTACAAACAGTGGATAAGGAAACAATTCATAAGGAAAACCACATGATGTCAGTGTGTCAAATTCTGAGTAGGCTGAGAGATGCATAGGCTTGAATGGGAAAACTAAATATTGTAAAGATAGACCTCTCTCCTGTTCATTTTATATGTTTATGGAATTCTATTTAAATACCAAATTCTTTTAATTTAATATAATTACCCGATCTTCATATGAAATAGTATATAGGCTATAAAATCTTAATGGATTTTGAAAAATGCAATGATTAAGGGCTTGGTCTATCAAATATGTAATTATATTATGCTCTAATAATTAAAACTGGGAAGTGTTCTCATAAGAATCAACTGAGAGATAATAAAACTGAAGAGCTTAGAAACAAAATTTTTAGCTTATGGAGATGTAGATATATATAGATATATAGATAGATATGAAGCTAGCATCCCAAAATAATAAAAATATAGACTACTCAATCTACGACTTTGGAATAATGAAGTGGACAAAATAAAATTGTAATATCACTTCTCTGCATTATCCAGTAACTTCCAGATGTCTCAAAGACTAAATAATAAAATAAGTAGTTATTTATAGTATATAAACTCATGATTGTGTACAAAGAGTGGAACTATAACAGAAGAGATCAACACATTGAAAACCTTACATTTTTGTGTTAAAAACATTATAAACAAAATTTTAAAAAGCAGTCCTTTCCCTAATGCATATTGCCAGGAACATAGTATGAGCTCAGTAATAACACAAGTGTTCAGTCTTAGGGGGACATTTTAGTTAGCTATGGCACATCCATAAAATGGAGATTTTTTTAGCAGCCACTGAAATTATCTTTTAAATAGCTTTTGATTATTTTGAAAATAATTATAATTCTAAGAAACAAATCTTAAGAGATATAAAATATACAATATGATCCTGATATCAGAAATAAAAAATAATAAAAAGGAATAAATCAAAATTTGACAGCAATTATCTTGAGATGATTTAAATATTTCATCTTTGTACTTTTCTGCATTTACAGGGCAGAATTTTTAAAAAGACAAAATAGTCAAAGTATATGCTGAGTTTATAAACCAGCAACAGGACTCTAATGAAGACAAGAAAATTGGGAAGGAAGTTATTTTTATTCAAATGGATAATAGGTAAGAACTCTCTCATTTTAGAATTTTTTTAGTTTAAATAACTACAGGACTTTCAAATACACTTTTCCCCTGGTATATTAGAGAGAATGAAGGAAAGTTAATGTTGAAAATATAGTTGGCAGTACCCTACTGGTGAGAATTAAACCAATAAATCATGTGAGACTCTGTGGGTAATCATGTAACTATCAACAATAGAGCATATAGTATTGTATTAAACTTTAAACCTACTTTTACTTTTTGGGTCAAGGTTGAGATATCAGGAAATGAAGTGTAGGGTATAAGCAGCATAAGAACATTTTTTTTTTTCAAGTTAGGGTAAGGGAATATCCATGGAGAAACACATGTAATGCGGTGGAGAGTTGCAGAGAATGACGATACTGAAGTTGTCATTAAATTTAGCCAAGTCCTTGATGTGAGAAATTTCAATTCATTGTTGATGACACAGATTGCAGAAGCATATGGAAGCAATTAGAGGAAGGTAAATGGAGACTGTGGGTACAAGCTGCATGTTTGTGGAGCTTGACTAGATAAAAGGAATAATATGGGATGAGATCTAAAAGAGGCAATGAAGACTTGGGTATCTTCTTTCAGAGCAGAGGAAATATGAGCAGGAAAGAAAACCAAAGGAGAAGACAAAATTGATGATTCCCTGGTCGGGGTGGGGAATATGTGAGTAAGAGCAGTGTCTCGTTTTGAGCCAGTAGCAGGTTCTGTAGCAGGGGCTGAGGGTTTAGATTTCTAGATAAGAAGAGCATTCCTCTTCCGCTAAGATTAGTGGGAAGGAAGCTCTAATAGATGTAAAAATTCATCAGAAGACAGGCAGCTAGGGTGAGGGGAGCAGTGTAGTATGTGAAGGCAAGGAGCACTTGATCAACTGAGGCTGGCTCTCCATGAATTAGATGTATGACTTGAGGCCGTGCCTAATGTTTGCTGGACTTATCAAACTTGTTGGGTCTGTTTCTCCTCAGATCAATGGGGATATTATGCATTCCATATAATTTTCCATATGATTTGGAGACATTCCGTAAAATATGAGAAATCCTTTAAAAAGGTGTAATTCATCCTTACAGTAAATAGAGTAATTTTATCATGAAATGAGGTGGATGAGGGCTAGATGAAGGCAGATAAAGATTAAGAATTTTTGAAGAAATTTGTTGTAAATTTTAATGCAGCACTCATGGCCTAAGAGAATGGAAGAGCTGGTAGCCCTGACAGAAGCTTGTTAACTTCCTCTGACAATCCTCCGACAATCTTGCTTTCTGAATATGATGATTTTGATGAGTGCCTAACATGTTTGAGCTTAAAAACTCTTCTTACACACTATCTTCATTTAGCAATGTGGATGATGTTTATTAGACTTCTCATTTAAAAACCTCTCTGAGGCTTCTCCCATGGTGGCCTTTTAGACTTACAGTGCTGGGCACTATGGAAATATCTTAGAATCCAGATGAACAGTGGGTCCGTGGGAACAGAGAGATTCTCACGCCCAAAAATCTCCATAAAACATCTACAGCATTGTCTCAGGTTGCTTGGAGAAACTGCATTCATATTCATAATGTATTGCATAATTATGAGATCCTGATTTTCATATTTCCCAGTGTGCCTTTTCAGCTCTGCTGTATTACCAAGTTAAAGGAGACAACACAACTTTACAAAATTAGAGTGTTCTGTTTTTTGTGTCACTTTTTGACATTACTCTATTTTAATTTGTTCATCACTGATCCCAATAAAGACAAACTGTCATTGTAACCATTGCCCAGCATGCAATACATTAGTCTTATTGCCTCTATAACAGCTGTTCATGTGTCTCTTTCTGTGTCATTCAATGATGATGTGTCCTTTTCTATATGCAATGCCAGAAAATCTGGGAGAGCTCACAGCACAACACCTCCATATGAACTGGATTAAGTAGAGGAAAATCTTATTGTATATCATCATTTTATTTCTATTACTTAGTACAGAAAGGAAGGCACTTCATTATATGTGCTGAATAAATAAAGGATGAATATTATACTTTTTACTAACTTTGTAAGTTTTGCCTTTCATCTAAACTCTTTAGATCTCAGTTTCCTCATATAGAAATTGAGAATGATAGAAACTGCCTTACCTGTCTCTGTAAAAATCAAATGAACAAACTTTGTATCTTCAACAAAGAGATGAAAGGTTTTTACAAACCTGGGCAATATTTACAGTAGTTCCTTAAATCTCAGATTAATGCACATGATAGCTTCAAATGTCATCTTCATTATTTTAAAAAATATTATTTTGTTGAGAAAATTTTGTTTGTATGACTCTACATATCCGCAGGGATCTCTGGAGAGAGCCATGGAGTGTATTAGGATCTTAGTTTAGGATGTGATAGGCAACCCTGTGCCCAAGCTTAGATAAGAAGAGGGCACAAAAAAACCAATGATGCAGCCAACAGTAGGTTGTTAAAAGTGGGGTGCAAGATCTCAGACTCTCTTTTTCCCAAGATTTGTCTGTAATGGTCAGATGTGCTGCTCAAACTTCCTTCTAGGGGGCAGCAGTGCCCTGGAATTTTGCCAATATCCTTTGTCTCTTTAAATCTTAGTTCAGTGACTCAGATCTTCAAAGAAGCAAAGTCAAAGGAAATAAATGTGCTAATTATGTTATCACATACTGATATTAGGAAAAGGTAATAGTCTACCCAAAGTTGTTAGAAGGAAGTGTTGTTGAGGGCATTAATACAGAAAACATCATAAAATGTACAGTTAAGAGACATATATTACAAAAGACTTTGTTCAAAGGAGAGAAGCCATCATTTCACTATTGAATATATAGTTTATTTTACTATCACGTTTAATGTATACTTTATTGCTATTAAAATGAAAACTACTAAAGATAAATGTATATTTAGAGAATGAAAATTTGAGATATGGGTTTTTAAGTATGTGAGAATTAAGATCTTGTGAACAAAAAAATTTTCCCAAGAAATGTAAATAATAATTTTTGGAGGAAATGCAAAGAGACCTGACTTGGGCTTCTTGAATTTGCTTTGATTTGTTAGAAACATATATTGAATTGATGATTTTTATTTTACAAAACAACTCAAAGTACTGAGCAGAAATCACTTCACAGCTTTTGATACCTGCACTAGTCCTCTACTAGTTGAGACAGTAGGCCATAGTAAATCTTGACACCAAATTATACATGAATTGCTTTTCTTATCTCACTTGGCCATAGTCAATTTCAGTTCTAATTATAGGGGGCTTATTAAAATGTTTGGAAACTCTTCTTTTACAGTTTTGTATAATGACCCCTTTTATCATGATCTGCTAGACCTTGGTACCGAACTCTAGGGATAAGGGTTGGATACTGTGGGCGTGATGACTCAGATGACTCTGTTCATCCAGCAGAAGAAAGATGGTGGCTCCAATTAGTCCCTACTAAAAATTAACCCGTAAGGTCTTTCCTTTCTTTATACCATCATTATTTGAGTAAAATGAGGAGCACCCTCACTTTACCTCTTGTTTTCAATTGTCTTCTCTTCATGATAATTTGTCCTGAAGTTTTATTTAATGATACTTGAGAATTAGGATGAGGGTGAGGAGAAGAAAAAAATATTGTTTGCCCAGGGCTCTGAACTGTTCTGAACTAAGCTCATTTATTATAACATTAGAGGAGGACCCTGCTTGGTTGTCATTATTTTGCAGAATATATGGTACTGACATTTTCCCTTTCTCCAAGGGAGATAATTAGACCAAATGGGAAAAATTCTTCTGTGAGTTATATATGTCTTAATTTTTTTCACCAAGTTCTCTTACTCATCACTTTTAATTGCCAAATCTTAGAGCTATGAAAAAAATACATTGCCAGTAATCTTATAATGAGATCTGATATTATTTATGTAGAACATATTCACTCTTTAACAGCTTTCCTTATTTAACATTTGGTAAAAGTACATAATTATTACTGGAGGAATTTAATATTCTTCAAACATGCTGTTCTTTTTTTAGTGTTTCCTTGTCGCTTATAAAAAAATATTTTATATGCTATTGATTCAATGGGGGTGACACTTTTAAGATGAATTCATAAATGCCCGTAGAGGATCAACCATTACACATGCAAAGCGAAATTCTGTCACACTGACATTAATGATGGCTACTATAATCACTGGCTCCTCTTTTATTAGGATTTTTATTAATTAATGCAAAGTCTACTATTGGCCTTATAAAAGTGCTCATCTGTTTTCCTTTAATTTCAAATAGATTAAAAGTAAGATTTGGTGTTAATTAAAAACTTAGGATTTATGAGGATTTTAATTGCAAACATTTCAGTGGTGAACATGTAGATGACTCTTAGTTCTGTTTGCTAATAAACATGGTATTGAACAATGACAAGACAAAAGAATAAATCATTCGCAGAGAAGTACACTATCATTGGCTGTATTGTCCATGTGTATTGAATCCTGTCTAGCCAGGGGCAGATAAGAGAGGCTCAACAGCTCAGGATTTCCTTGGGGGTTTTAAACTTTTACCTGACGTCTGGAAATTTTACTTTTACTTTGAAAATGTGGATGGGTTTAAACTTAAAGAAAAATCATCAAGTTTAATGAGTTTAATGGAAATACTCTGACATCATAGTCTGCAAATATGATTTCATCTGTCTATCTTTAAGTTGAATTTAGGTTGTATAGTGTAACTGATGTCCAAAAGGTCCCTACAAGTTTCCCATTTTATTATTTATTATCTTAACCAGAGCCTGTTGCAATAAAAGGGCCATCTTCTGTGGTGACCTGTAGCACAGGTATTTTGCAATTAGCATCTTTGCATGTTCTCCTCTGGCATGAGTCAGGTTTAGCCTTGTCACACTGGGCTTTTAAGGGGAGCTCTATCTTTGCAGCCCAGGCTACATGTGACAAGATTAAATTGGCACACTTTACTGTATAGCTCTTGTGTTCCTGGCAGTGCTAGCCTGGCTGATGCCTCTGAGAGAAGGCTCAGCTGTCACTCAGTGACCCATTAACACTACTGTTCGATCATGCAGTGTCATTTTTCTCATTCTCATGGAGATAATGCTCCCTGGAGATCTCCAGTACCTGCAGGAATGAAAGAGAACAGCAGAGACAGGCTAACTATCAAAGAAGGAGCAAACAACACAGCAAGACCATGAATTCCACAAGCAGAATTTTAAATTGAGTGAAAAGATGAAGCCCATTTATGACGTCTGGGGTGGGAAGGTGGGAGGAGGATGGAGTTTTAATAGATATAATAACTTTTTAACAAGCTATTTTCTTCTTCCTGCCTGAATACTATAAGAGGTATCCATGATAATACTTATAACTAGGTTAGAGAAGGCAGCTGCTTTGAACATGTCATAGGGATTTGAGTGAGAATTTATTTATAAACAGGGATTTTTGTGTTTTATTTGTTTATTTACAAACAGGTGGAGGATATAAAACAAAGCACGTATTAAGGTGTATTGCTTAATAGTCTAAATAGAACAGAATCCCTGTTTATGGATGGCTTATCAGGGTACAAAATCACAAAAACACAAAAGAGGAAAATGGTATGTGATCTTTGTAACGCTAGGCGTTAAGACTTCTTTTGTCCTATGATTAAACCAACTGCTTAAGCAAACTCTGTTGCTCTTCAATCCAAACTGCATGTTGTTTAGTGTGTCACTTTATAAGAAGTTATGCTTTCTAATGTTTACTATATAAGGAAATATTATAAGAACATGCTTCTTGATTTCCCAGACTAAGACTGGTTCTGTTTAGATTGATATAAAAACAAGAAACAAAGCCATATGAATCTTGATATTTTCTAAGGAAACCTGTTGAAGACGTGATAGGAATAGACCAACACCCCTCCAAAATATTAGTCAGAAAATAGGGATAAAATTGAACAGGATTCAGGATGACAATAAAGAGCAAGGAAAAGTGCCATGTAAAAACTTGTTAGTAGCTACTTTAACCCTGATTCCTTCCTGGACACATAGAACATCCATTCCATCTATGCTTAGATCATTTCAACCCTGATTTCAATTTTCGCACACCAGGCAAAGCTTGTTATTGGGTTTAGACTTTTAATCTCAGGTAGGGATTTGTGTACCATCACGTGCCCTCCCTCACCACCAATCAGGAGACACAGGTGCTAGAATCCATAGTGTAAATGTGCATATTCTTCTGGTGCACCAACTTTTTAAAAAAAGTGTGTGTTTTTTTAACTTATGTAAACTAAAAATAATTTGCATCTTTATTTTTACTTTAAAATAAACATGGTGTATTGTGGAGTAGGGTAAAATATTCATACATATTTTAATGATTTTTAAAAAGACTTTAAAGAAATATTGGTAAGAACATCTTTGGCTTAACCTGTCAGAGCTCTTGTGTGCCTTAAGGATTGTGTTTTCTCCTCTTTTCCATTGAATACAACGTTCAGGAAGCATTACTTTAGCGTATAGCAGGGAAAAGGGACCCAGATTATGATGTTTTAGCAATGGTGATGGCGTTAGTTAGGAACAGAGTGTAGTTCAGCCAAGTCTTCCAGGGCAAGAAACAACCTTTATTCTTAATTTTACAGTTGGAAGGCACTGTAAAAATCAGCTGATCCAGGCTGCGGCCCGTGGCCTCGCGCAGCATGACGTGGCCTCTGCCACCAGCGCACGGTCATCGTGGTGCAGCGTGTGTTTTGGGGGTGGATGGTACACTGGAGACTGGGACTCAGGTGACCCTGGCAGATGGAGACTCACGGCCTCCCTGGCTGCGCTCCATGAGGAAGATGCTGGCTGCTGCTGTCTCTAGCGTGCTGTCTGTTGTCACCCAGAAGCCCGCTAACAGGGTGCTTGTGGCATCCTGTAACTATTCAAATGATGCTACATTTGAGATTAAGAAATGTGATCTTTATCGGTTGGAAGAGGGTGCCCCTGTCACCACAGTGCTCACCCGGGAGGATGGACTCAAATACTACAGGATGATGCAGAACATTTGTCGAATGGAATTGAAGGCGGATCAGTTGTAAAAACAGAAATTTATTCGTGGTTTCTGTCACTTGTGTGATGGTCAGGAAGCTTGTTGTGTGGGTCTTGAGGCTGGGCTAAATCCCACGGATCATGTTATTGCATCCTGTCAGGCTCACGGTTCATGTGTACTCGTGGACTTTCTGTCCCATCAATTCTAGCAGAGCTGACAGGTCGAAGAGGTGGCTGTGTTGAAGGAGAAGGAGGGTCAATGCATATGTATGCCAATAACTTCTATGGGGGCAATGGCACTGTTGGCGCTCAGGGACTGCTGGGAGCTGGTATTGCTCTGGCCTGTAAATGTAAGGGAAACAACGAGGTGTGTTAGACTCTACATGGGAATGGTGCCGCTAATCAGGGTCAGATATCTGAAGCTTATAATATGACAGCTGTGTGGAATTTACCTTGTATTTTCATCTGTGAGAATAACCGCTATGGAATGGGAATATCTGTTGAGAGAGCTGCAGCCAACACTGATTACTACAAGAGAGGCAGTTTCATCCCTGGCCTAAAGGTAGATGGAATGGACGTTCTGTGTGTTCGGGAGGCAACTGAGGTTGCAGCTGACTATTGTAGATCTGGAAAGGGGCCCATACTGATGGAGCTGCTGACATACCATTATCATGGACACAGTATGAGTCACCCTGGAATCAGTTATCGTACACGAGAAGAAGTTCAGAATTTAAGAAGTAAGAGCCATCCTATCATGCTTCTCAAAGATAAAATGGTAAACAACAAACTTGCCAGTATTGAAGAATTGAAGGAAATTGATGTTGAAGTGAGGAAAGAAATTGATGCTGCTGCTCAGTTTGCTATAACCGATCCTGAACCACCTTTGGAAAAATTAAGCCATCACATCTACAGCACTAATCCACCTTTTGAAATTCGTGATGCAAATCAGTGGATCAGGTTTAAGTCAGTCAGTTAAAAGGAGAATATATTCACGGTCAACTTTAAGAAACTGTGTACTTAATTTTGTTAAGGAGGAATAAAACCCGTAAAACAAAGGCTTTTAAACTTTTATTAAGAGGAATTGAGATAATTAAGAGATAATGGAAAGGCATAAATGAGATCACAGAAAGATACACATTCAGTTGAGCATTACATTCAATTGTACATTATTGCGTTAAAAGATACTATACAGTTAATCATTTAGTATTGTTAAAAGACAAACTGAGGCACATTAAAATTTTCAAGAGTTGATTTTGAGCATACATCAGTTAGAATCAGTCCAAACAAAAGGTGGAGTATTCTACCAACAGGAGCTGGGGGAGAGGTTTTTAGAGAGAAGCAGAGCAAGGAAATGATTTGATAGGTGATAGCTTAAGGAGTTGCCTTATTTGGGAAAGCCTAGTTGGCCGTTTGTGATTGGTTGTTCTTAAGTTTCATTTGCTTGGTTTGAGTGCATTGACTCTAGCTTAGTTTTGGTTTGCTTACGTAGGCTCCCAAGACATTAGAGCCACCTCAGTCTGATGGCTTCCTTGTTTAACTACTTAAACAATGTGAATATCTTAAAGATTATTTTAAATTTATACAAGTCTAGAATAGGAAAAACAGGGACTTCCCTGGTGGTCCAGTGGTTCAGACTTCGCCTTCCAATGCAGGGGGTGTGGTTTTGATCCCTGGTTGGGAAGCTAAGATCCCACATGCTTCACGGCCAAAAAACCAAAACATGAAGCAGAAACAATATTGTAACAAATTCAATAAAGACTTAAAGAAAAATGGTCAACATCAAAAAAATCTTAAAAAAAATAAAATAGGAAAAACAGAGAAAATATTATTTAACTTCCCAAATTATCTTCTGTAATAGTTCTATTTGATTTAGCTTTATATTATTTTAGTAAATACTCTTATTTAAAGGAAAAAATAGCCCTTTGATTCCTGCTCAACCCTGCTAGAGGTTTAGGTGTAAAGTCACTATTCTGAAGTTAAGAAGTAATTTCAAGCAATACCAAAGTATCAGGACCCCTACTGCTGTGTCACTTAAAATAGTTTGCTTAAATTAACCAGTTGAACACAGCCTACTAAATAGTGTGCATGTGCACACACACATGCGTGAATATTCAGTATTGATGCTGAAGCGACTTAACATTGACCATTTTTCCAATAAAACATGATCTATAACAGAGCAGGGGGAGATAGGACAAGGACATTTTTTCATGTTGTGCTTAATTGCAATATTTTTAGTGTATCAATTTAAAGGAAAAATGTAAGCAAAGTTAAAATCTAGAGGAAAACTGCATTTTGCTTTAATCTTCCAGTGAAAGCTCCTCTTATTTTATAATCCATTTGTACTGTTATTCCATACTTTAAAGAACTCTTAGTAAATTTCAGACTGAAAAATAAATGAACAGATATGACGACACCAAAGGAGTTAAGCAGAGGAGGTGATATTAATAAAAAATTGAAAATAAAATCTGCCTTGGCCAGAACTGAGCATTCACAGATAACTTTTTGCATGAGAAAATCTAACTTGGATCATACAGGTTTGGTTTTCTCTATAGTCCAATACCATGTCAATTAACAAGTCATGACAGTGAAAACATCTTTACTTGGTTGTATTTACCAAATGACCTAAAGACCTATTGAGCATGATGTTTGGCATACCTTACTCCGCTGAGATAGACTCACTGAAATCAGAAATCAGAATTTGCCTGTGATTTAAGAACCAGTTTGCAGGGGCTTCCCTGGTGGCGCAGTGGTTGAGAGTCCGCCTGCCGATGCAGGGGACATGGGTTCGTGCCCCGGTCCGGGAAGATCCCACATGCCGCGGAGCGGCTGGGCCTGTGAGCCATGGCCGCTGAGCCTGCGCGTCGGGAGCCTGTGCTCCGCAACGGGAGAGGCCACAGCGGTGAGAGGCCCGCGTACAGCAACAACAACAAAAAAAGAAATAGTTTGCAGATAACACCAAAAGTTGTTAAAAGTTAAAACCCATCACAAGAAAAAAAAAATTGTGACTGTGTGTGGTGATGGATGTTTAACTAGATTTATTGTGGTTATCATTTCATAATACATACACATATTGAATCATCATGTTGTACACCTGACACTAATATCATGTTATATGTGAATTATATCTCAATTTTTTAAAGAAAGTTAAAACCTTTTCTTTACAGCATCTGCTTCTACAAATAAAAGCTTAGATACTTTCTAAGAACTCTAACAGAAAACCAAAATCTTAGAGACCTGTGAGTCCATAAACATATGAACACATATGTGGACACTTAATCTCCATACCTTTCCCCAAATAGGTTTAAACAAGTAAGATAACCTCAACATTCTAAATTCAGAAAGCAGAGATAAGCATCAATTTGTTTATAAATCGGTGATATTACTAGTTAATGTGTTTTGGTTATGCAGCTTCAGTTCAGAGGTGGCTTGATTGAATCTCTTTCATCAAAAACAAAGTAATTCATAAGATGGTCAAAATAATCACATTCTTTGAATGACAAAGAATTCTTCTACTTTTTTTTATTTTGACATACTTATATTTCCATAAACTTGCAAGTGGAAGATAAGCTGCTCAATTAAAGCTATTTTCTGTAGACAATATACAGAAATCATTTTCAATTTTTGTTTATGGATTTTGTTTATAAATTTTTATTATGGATTCTTTTAATGTCAGTAAAACTTAACATACAAATAACTGATTAGATATGAAACCATCATAAACCAAGAAACACAGACACTTCATTTCAGGAAAAAAGTCCAGTCTTACTATAGCAGAAGAAAAACATTTATCACAATACAAGTTTCAAATTCCATTAAAGCACAGAGTTTTGAATATTTTCTATATTAAAAAAATATACAGGCATTTATGTGTACAGGCATTTATGTGTATATTCATGATTGTAATTTAATCATATCACTGGTTGCACACAATTCTGTAAGGATACAAAAAAAAAAAAGAAACAAAAATCCCTGTTGTTTTCATTTAGGTCAAGGAGTAAATTAATAATAGCAATTTATTTACCAAGATGTAAATCAAGTGTAGAAATCCAGCAGTGGGATTCTATTTCCTGTCTAAAGTACTATGCCACTTAGTCTATTTTATCCACATATTAGAAGACATAATAAACTATGATGGTCATAAGAATTAAATAGTTGCAACAATGCTGGAATATCTGAGAGAAGGAAGAGTTCCTAATATCTTAATCTTTATGATACTCTATAAAGGTAAAGGATAGTGTGCATATCTGTGGAATGAGATAAGAAAGGAAGGAGGTTAAGTATATAAAGGAAATACTTAGAACCTTAGAATTACACTTATTTTTAAAAATTGACATGTCTGCCAATCTAACATACAAAAAACAGAGCAGATATTAGTGAAATTTAATCTGATAATTTGTGAGAAAGTGCTAGTTTAAAAAAATAGAAATACAAGTCATATACCATAAAATTCATCCTTTTAAAAGTCTACAATTCAGTGGTTTTTAGTATGTTCACAGAGTTGTGCAGCCATTACCACTATCTAATTCCAAAATATTTTTATCATCCCAAAGAGATAACCCATACCCATCAGTCACTCCTGATTTCTTTTCATCCTCTGGAAAGTACAAGTCTGCTTTCTGTCTCTGCCTATTCTGGACATTTCATATAAATCATACAATATGTGCTCTATTGTGTCTGTCTTCTTTCACTTAGCATAATGTTTTCATTTTGCTGTAGCATAATTCCTACCATTGAGAAGTAGGATCTGTGTTCCTTCCCCTTGAATCTGGTGGGCTTATGACTGCTCTGACCAATAGAGAGCAGCAGAAATTATGCTGTAGAGTGTCAGGGCCCAAGACGTAAGAAACAGGCAGGTTTTGCTTCATGTCTCTTGGAACATTTTCTCCGGGAGTTGTGATTCTCCAGTTAAGAAGTTCAAATACACTGAGAGTCCCCTGCTAGAGACTGTACGGGCAGGCACTCTGGTTACCAGTCCCAGCTGGCTCAACCTTCAGCCAGACCTGCAAAGACGACAGGTATGTGAGTGAAGGCCATCTTGGACCCTCCAGATAGCCCGTTTGCCAGCTGAAAACCAACTGAAAAAACAACAGTGTCTTGAAGGATCAGTGGGATCACTAGCCAAAATCTGCCCAGATTCTTAATGTACAAAAGCACAAGAAAAACGACATGATTGCTTTTAAGAGTCTAATTGTTGAGGTACTTTGTTATACAGCAATAGACTCAGCAGAAATGAAAATTATATTGCTTAGTCCAAGACAGGTGTGTCAGGAGAACAGGTGAGGATTAGTAAACCAAGTCAGAATCAGAAAGCCCATAGGACGTATCAGTGCAGAGTTTCAAAATTTAGAAGTAGCAAAGGAAAGATACAAGTCCTCAATAGAAATAAAATCTAGGAACAAAATTACAACTGTTCAAAACATATTTTTTCACCATCAAGGCTGGTTTTCAGGTGAACTAAAGCATAACATTGTGTCTTGAGTATTTTATAGTAAAATACTGTCAACCATTGGTCAAGAAACACACTGCTGTGAACTGCAATTTCACCGACTGAGGCTTGTCTAGAGTCCGGAAGGAAGTTTTCTGTTGATTGGTAAGTTTTAGGCCTTGATGAGTCAAAGCCAGCATTTGAAATGCCAACGCAATGTGGGAGCAAGTCGTTATGAGTTCACAGCTATTCGTGACTAGTCTACCCAGTTAATGAAGAGGAATTCAGGAAGCTAAGGGCTCAAGACTAACAGAACCTGAGAGGCAAAGCTGGAAGGAAGTCAGGAACTGAATCAAACTGGTAGGTATAGACAAGGAGAGAGAATTAGGACTAAACCAGAGGCAAGGAAAATGAGGTGGAAATATGTAACAAATAGGCTTGCATATTGGTGACCTTTGTGTTATCACAGAGCTCAATATCTGTTGGATGAATTGAGTCAGCAACATCTCATGTAATGACAGGCCCTTTAGAACCTAACGCTTTCTGATCAGCATCACTTGCTCTGAAGGCAGCCCTGTCTTTATGTGACATGGAAATAAAGTCTGGACTTCAGTGGCATTTACATCTGGGTTCAACTCATGGCACTGTCACCTTTGAAAAATGGTACCTTGAGAAAGTGACTTAACTCTCTGTGTGTCCACTTCTTCATCTGTAATAAGGCTGGCCCAAATGACTGTTGTAAAAGTTAAAGAAGTACAATAACATCTAACTTAGCTCCAGGTATACCCAAGGTGATCAATAAATGGACATTTCTGGTCCATAGGAAGAGAGAACTGTTCACTGAGAAAAAAGACAAAAAGTTGAAGAGTCTACCTCATCTGAAAGGAATTTTTAAAATCTTCAGTTTTATATAGATAGCTAAGTGTAAGAATTGCAGTGGTCAGAAGAAAGACCTTCACGTGGAATATATTTTTGCAATGTCAGCCACCCTCTGTTTTCTCATGATCCTCTCACTTTTGACAAGTAGTTATCCTTCAGCCAGCATTAGATATAGAAAATAGTAATGAAGGGCCAGCAGGTTTGGACAGTAAGACCATGTAGGAGTAATGGAAATGCACAGTTTGCACCCAAACTTTCTTCAGAATTGGGGCTTATTGCTCTATTAACTATAGTAAAGCATGTTGATATTATGCAGACACTATTTTGGTAGAATCATGGGTGGGAAATACAGATTTTGCCATTCTGTTATAAATGACTACAGATAACCTAATACTAGTGATTCCTTAAAAATCAGCCGCACTCTTCCTATTGTAGATCCCTTTTAGGGAATGCTCCCAAATATTAATAAAAACAATGATCTGATCAACCAAAACTCTCCATTCAATCAGTATTATAATTCTTTCTCATTGACTTAATTTGTGTCTATTTGATCCATGAGGCTGATCTGTATAGCAAAGAGCAAAGATGAGAGGTCTCTGTACTGGAATTTGAGAAAGAGAGATGGAAATTTTCCACCGACTTTTATGCACAGAATAGAACACAATCAAATTAGAAAATGGTGAAGAGCAACAAAGAGTTCATACAATACTTTCCTTTTGACAGGCCAATAAATACTCAAACTGAATAATTTACCAAAAGAAAAAGAGCCCACTCAAACCTCATGACCTTTTGAACAATGAGCAAGAGTTCAATTATCCACAAATGTTCTATTAGAAGTCAGCTTTCCAGGCTGCAGTGCTATTTCAGCAGTCATATATTAGAATTATAAAAGAGAGAGAATATTGCCTATGTAGTTTCTGTGTCCTGCTATAGTTTAAGTTACCTTCTTTTTAAAAGCCGACTGCCACACAAAGTAGGACTTAGACAAAAAAAAAAAAAAAGAAAAAGAAAAAAGTAGGAGGAAGCAATTATTTTAATAATGGTTCTAGTGAGTTTGAGCTATTAGATTTCACCGGAACACTTTATTTGCAAATTGCTAGAGTGATACTGTCACTTTAGAAAATATATAATTTGCTTCCATTAGAGACTTAGAGTAACTTTCCAATAGTACCCAGAGAACTTCTCCATCACCATCCATGTGGACTGCAGTGCTGCTGAGTGCACAGCTTGTTACTTCCTTGAGGTAATCTGGGTTCCAGGAACTGGAGAGCTTTTTCTTTCACTGATACCTTGTAAAATCCTACAGCTTCCCTTACACGTAAGGCTGTAGAAATCATGTGGAATATCACAAAATCTGGAACCAAATCATCAGAGTTTACTACCAGTATGAAAGTATCAATACATTATGAACTCAGTCAGTTCTTGTGGAAGTGACATTTTTTGGTGATTTAAATTTATCTTCAAAAATCCTTTGTCAGTCTTCACATTATCTTTTGATATTCTTCTTGATCCTTTATGTATTTTGCTATATCTTTTTGAATTGTTGAGATTTGAACCAAGGGCTCTACCAAAAAAAATCAAAAAACGAATTCTGACAGATCTAAAGATAGTAGAAACACAGTTTCACTATTCTGACACTGAATGATTATTTGTTCACTGAATTAGGCTAACTGAGGAAAAAGAACTGAATTCTCATCAGAGCAGAGTTAACTGAACTCTCAAATATACCTGAGGTCAGACCCAACTGAGGTTGACTCTTGTCATTTCTGGCTGTGTCATCTTGAGTGAGTTATGTTCCTTTCTCAGTCATTCTTTACTACTCTGTAGAAAAGGGGAGTATCACACTTGCCTTGTAGTGCTGTTGTGAGGATTGGAAATAACATCATAAAATGTTTATTGCTTGACACCTATTAAGTGCTCCACATGGTACTTATATTTTCCCTTATCTTCCGCTTCTTCTCTTTCCCTCCTGTCCTATGTTGAAAGCTTGATTTTTCTCACAAACCTTTACCAAAAAAAAAAAAAAAACATTGTTTGTCTCTTACCTTTCACACATGTCATTTAGATTTTGAATCTGTCATTCCAAAAGTTTAGTCATGATTTTTATTCAGTGATTCCAGGAACTCAATAAGCATTGCTCTTATTGCATTATACAGGTCATCAGTGGAAAATTTAAATGTCACCTGGTCTGTAAATTGAGTTTACTGCATATTTTGTATAGGCATGTACTGCTAAGAGTGTGGCTTACCTATCCTTATTATCCAGACTATTTATTCACATTGAACTACCCTGTTTTCTAATAACCCTACTGCATTTTATTTTGTCAGATTTTAGTATGAAACATAGCACTTGCCATAAAGATTTTATTAGCATGAAAACTTCCAAATCTCTAAAATGCTATGAACATTACATATATTAGCTAATTTAGAAAGAAATTCGTCATATGCACAATAAACTTTACATATGTGTCAATGTTTCCTTAGAGGATAAATTTGCTCTTTTTATTCCTTAATAAGGACTTTATTTTCATGTTCATTGAAAACATTAAGGAGCAGGTGGCAACATTCTGTCAAGTTAAAGGAGCCGCAGTGCAAACACTCTATTTATTAACATTATTCACAGTTTCTGTCCTAAACAGCTTTAAACTACTTACTATTCACCATAAGGGTATAAAACATGCAATGGAGCTTCAAAATCAATGACATGTTGCCCTCTATCCAATGTTGTTCTTTGGCAAAGAGAAAGAGCTGCTTCTCAAACTCAGCATGGCAGTTTTTAATTCACACTTAAATTTCCGCTTGAGGAGGCAAGCCAAAACAAACTAGTCCTCCCTGAGATGCACCCTGGGAATAAGTGCCCTCCCAACTTTAATAATTATCTGAGAAGAGTCTTTCCCCCACTCTCCTTTTCCATCTGAATGGGAGTTGCCTATTAGGACCTGGTTGTTTTCTAGTCCTTTATTTGCATAATTCACAGACGTCAACCTGCTGACTCTATTCTGTCCCATAGAAGTATAGTCTTTGTTTGCTGAGTAAATTATCTCTTTGCAGCTATAATTAGGGAAACACTATATAGAAGTTGTAAGATGAAATGACTATCAGCATTTAGATAGATAGATAGACAGATATTACATTTTTAGTTAATCATATTCTGATTCAAGACTGCTTTCTTTTCTAAATTAACCTATGTGCATGCTTGTAAAACAGTATGTATATTTAGGAAAGCTTTATTTAAACATAGATAGCTTCAGGCTATGTAAATATTTGTTATTGTCACCTCATTCATCTTTAAAAACACACTACTGTAAAAGGAAATATATGATTATTTAGTTACAGAGCTTGGTAATAGAAACAAGAAACTATGATTTTTGTATCCACCCACAGTTGTTTCTCAATGATTACATGGATATTAGGTATAGTTTTTCCTTCCCCATTTGATATTCTATGCAATTCAGCCTAATTCTTCAAATATCAAATGTTTTTAGTATGTTTTTGTATTTTCTTTACCGAAGTTCCTAACAAAGTATTTTTCAGAAGAAACTGATACATAGAGGCCTTGGTACTACAATTAAAAGAGACACATGTTTGAATCACACAAGGTTTCAAAGATGATCAAATATAGTAAAATGGGAGAAAACGGTTCTTTTTTTTTTAACTTTTTATTTTATATTGGAGTATAGCCGATTAACAATGTTGTGATAGTTTCAGGTGCACAGCAAAGCAACTCAGCCATACATATACATGTATCCTTTCTCCCTCAGGCTCCCCTCCCATCCAGGCTGCCACATAACATTGAGCAGAGTTCCCTGTGCTATACAGTAAGTCCTTGTTGGTTATCCTTTTTAAATATGGCAGTATGTACATGTCAATCCCAAACTCCCTAACTATCCCTTCCCTCCACCCTTCCCCCCCGGTAACTATAAGTTCATTCTCTAAGTCTGTGAGTCCATTTCTGTTTTGTAAATACTCATTTGTATGATTTCTTTTTGATTCCACATAAAAGTGATATCATACAATATTTCTCTTTCTCTGTCTGACTTACTTCACTCAGTGTGACAATCTCTAAGTCCACCCATGTTGCTGCAGATGGCATTATTTCGTTATTTTTTTATGGCTGAGTAATATTCCATTGTATACATGTACATCTTCTTTATCCATTCCTCTGTCGATGGACATTTAGGTTGCTTCCATGTTTTGGCTATTGTAAACAGTGCTGCAATGAACATTGGGGTGCATGTATCCTTTCGGACCATGTTTTTCTCTGGATATATGCCAGGAGTGGGATTGCAGGGTCATATGGTAGTATGGAAAAACAAAAGAGCCCGAATAGCCAAAGCAATCTTGAGAAAGAAAAATGGAGCTGGAAGAACTGGGCTCCCTGACTTCAGACTATACTACAAAGCTATAGTCATCAAAACAGTGTGGTATTGGCACAAATATAGAACTATAGATCAATGGAACAGGATAGAAACCCCAGAAATAAACCCATTCATCTATGGTCAATTAATCTATGACAAAGGAAGCAAGAGTATACAATGGTGGAAAGACAATGTCTTCAACAAATGGTGCTGGGAAAAGTGGACAGTTACCTGTAAAAAAAAAAAAAAATGAAATTAGATCATTCTTTAACACCATACACAAAAATAAGATGAAAATAGATTAAAAACCTAAATGTGAGACCAGACACTGTAAGACTCCTAGAGGAATACATAAGCAGAACACTCTTTGACATAAATTGCAGCAATATCTTTTCTGATCTGTATCCCAGAGTAATGGAAATAAAACCAAAAATAAACAAATGGGACCTAATTAAACTCAAAAGCTTTTGCACAGCAAAGGAAACCATAAACAAAACAAAAAGACAACATAGAATGGGAGAAAATATTTGCAAATGATGTGACCAACACGGGATTAGTCTCCAAAATCTACAAACAGCTCATGTGGCTTAATATCATCAAAACAAACAACCCAATCAAAAAATGGGCAGAAGACCTAAATAGACATTTTTCCAAGGAAGACATACAGATGGCCAAGAGGCACACGAAAAGATGTTCAACTTTGCTAATGATTAGAGAAATGCAAATCAAAACCACAATGAGATATTACCTCACACTAGTCAAAATGGCTATCATCAAAAAATCCACAAACAATAAGTGCTGGAGAGGGTGTGGAGAGAAGGGAACCCTCCTACACTGTAGGTGGGAATGTAAATTGGTGCAGCCACTATGGAGAGCAATATGGATGTTCCTTAACTACAAATAGAGCTACCATATGACCCTGGGAGAAAACAGTTCTGAACAGTATATTCATCTACAGTAGTATATTAGGAAGCAATAATTTGGGCTTCAACACATACAGTGAAGAAAATTTTGATTCACAAATATTTTGCTCAAGTGGTATATTTCTGGAGTTTTATTACATTTAAAGTTTTCTCTGTTCTTTCAATTTGCTGTAGATTGGTCCACCCAATGGTTGATGACTAGTTTTTGAACACTGAAGTGTAGGCAAAGTTCACTGCATTGAAGTTGTTACTGAACTCGGGTTTGGCTGCTCACTGATCAAAAGCCAATAATTCAAGAGGAAAGTGTCAATAGAAAGGAAAGGTGCTTTAATCAGAAAAGCCAGCAATCTGGGGGAAAAGGTAGAATCATGTCCCAAGACTAACTCCAAAGATTCTACTCAGCCATGACAGTTTTTAAAGGGAAAAATGGGGGAGGGGGAGAATATCAGTGAATCACTGAGGTAGGAGGTTGGGGTCTGCATCATTCTGCATTGCCTGTGGACTGGCTGGCTCTGTCTTCAGATGTTATCTTGCCTGCATGATCGCTAAGGGGGCTGTGGCAGGTAGAGAGCTTAGCCATTCTTTACCTACTTAGTTCTTCATTCTTATTTATTGTATCTAGGAAAAGAGTCAACAGGTTAAGCAAGGCATGGTGTGCATTCAGGAGAGTATAAGTCAAAGAGTTATTATTTAAACTGCCTAGTGATCTCATTTCTGTAATTCGGTTCTTTCAAGGTCAGAGGGAGACAGAAATGGGCAAACCAGAAAGGGGCAAAGAGCTGCTTTAAAAGTGTAGGCAAAATTCACTGCATTTTTTCATTTATATAACAATTTTGGGTGAGGATTCTTGGAAGTGTAAGTTGACATTAATGACCGTATGTCACAGCATGGTTTTGTAAACACAGTTAAATAGTAGTGAACATTAATTCTTAATGTAAAAGCAGTTTTTTGGCCAGGGTTCAGCAGCCTCTTAATTCATTTTTTAAAAGAAGTTTTTTAATGTATAGAAAATTTTAATTGAATTGCTATATAAAAAAACGGGGTCTCTGATAGTAAACGTGTGCAATCATAGTTATGGTTTCCATTTTTCTTGAGGGTGGCAAATATATATATACATGGTACAAGCTAATCAGAATGTTGCATTATCTTTCCATTACATATATATGTTCATCTTTTATATGTGCAAATAATACAGAAGTTGGGGTCAATACCACTCTCTTACACTTGCAGAGTATTGGAATATCAGTGCCTCACCAAGAAAATTCACTTTTTTTTTATTCGAGTGTAGTTGCTTTACGATATTATACTAGTTTATACTGTACAGCAGAGTGAATTGGCTATATGTACACATATATACCCTCTTTTTTGGATTTCCTTCTCATTTAGGTCACCACAGAGCACTGAGTAGAGTTCCCTGTAGTATACAGTAAGTTCTCATTAGTTATCTATTTTATACATAGTATCAACAGTGAATATATGTCAATCCCAATCTCCCAGTTCATCCCACCTGCCTTTCCCCCTTGGTATCCATACGTTTGTTATCTATGTCTGTGTCTCTGTTTCTGCCTGGTAAATAAGATAGTCTATACAAATTTTTTTAGATTCCACATATGTGTGGGCACCCTTGTCTTGTTCCTGTCATATACAACCTTTATTATGTTGAGGTAGGTTCCCTCTATACCCACTTTCTGGAGAGTTTTTATCATAAATGGGTGCAGAATTTTTTTTAACATCTTTATTGGAGCATAATTGCTTTACAATGGTGTGTTACCTTCTTCTCTATAACAAAGTGAATCAGTATACATATACATATCCCTTCCCTCTTGTGTCTCCCTCCCACCCTCCCTATTCTACCCCTCAAGGTGGTCACAAAGAACCGAGCTGATCTCCCTGTGCTATGTGGCTATCTATTTTACATTTGGTAGTGTATATAAGTCCATGTCACTCTCTCACTTTGTCTCAGCTTACCCTACCCCCTCCCTGTGTCCTCAAGTCCATTCTCTACGTCTGCATCTTTATTCCCGTCCTGCCCCAGGTTCTTAAGAACTGTTTCTTGTTTGTTTGTTTGTTTGTTTGTTTTTTTAGGATTCCATATATATGTGTTAGCATACGGTATTTGTTTTTCTCTTTCTGACTTACTTCACTCTGTATGAACAGACTCTAGGTCCATCCACCTCACTACAAATAACTCAATGTCATTTCTTTTTATTGCTGGGTAATATACCATTGTATATATGTGCCACATCTTCTTTATACATTCATCTGTCAATGGACACTTGGGTTGCTTCCATGTCCTGGCTATTGTAAATAGAGCTGCAATGAACATTGTGGTACATGACTCTTTTTGAATTATGGTTTTCTCAGGGTATATGCCCAGTAGTGGGATTGCTGGGTCATATGGTAGTTAGTTCTATATTTAGTTTTTTAGGAACTTCCATACTGTTCTCCATAGTGCCTGTATCAATTTTCATTACCACCAACAGTGCAAGCGGGTTCTCTTTTCTCCACACCATCTCCAGCGTTTACTGTTTGTAGATTTTTTTGATCATGGTTATTACTGGTGTGAGGTGATACCTCATTGTAGTTTTGATTTACATTTCTCTAATGATTAGTGATGTTGAGCATACTTTCATTTGTTTGTTGTCAATCTGTATATCTTCTTTGGAGAAATGTCTATTTAGGTCGTCTGCCCATTTTTGGATTGGGTTGGGTTTTTTTTTTCATATTGAGCTGCATGGACTGCTTGCATATTTTAGAGATTAATCCTTTGTCAGTTGCTTCATTTGAAAATATTTTCTCCCATTCTGAGGGTTGTCTTTTCACCTTGTTTTTGATTTCCTTTGCTGTGCAAAAGCTTTGAAGTTTCATTAGGTCCCATTTGTTTATTTTTGTTTTTATTTCCATTTCTCTAGGAGGTGGGTCAAAAAGGGTTGTACTGTGATTTATGTCATAGAGTGTTCTTCCTATGTTTTCCTCTCAGAGTTTTATAGTGTCTGGCCTTAGATTTATATCTTTAATCAATTTTGAGTTTATTTTAGTGTATGGTTTTAGGGAGTATTCTAATTTCCTTCTTTTACATGTAGCTGTCCAGTTTTCCCAGGACCACTTATTGAAGAGGCTGTCTTTTCTCCATTGTATATTCTTGCCTCCTTTATCAAAAATAAGGTGACCATATGTGCATGGGTTTATCTCATGGCTTTCTATCGTGTTCTATTGAGCCATATTTCTGTTTTGGGGTCAGTACCATACTGTCTTAGTTACTGTAGCTTTGTAGTATAGTCTAAAGTCAGGGAGCCTGATTCCTCCAGCTCTGTTTTTCTTTCTCAAGATTGCTTTGGCTATTCAAATCTTTTGTTTCCATGAACACAAAAGACCATTGGTAAATGGTCTGTGAAAAATGCCATTGGTAGTTTGATAGTGATTGCACTGAATCTGTGGATTGTAGATAGAAAGCCAACTTTCATCAGTGTCTTATAGTTTTCTGCATACAGGTATTTTGTCTCCTTAGGTAGGTTTATTCCTAGATATTTTATTCTCTTTGTTGCAATGGTAAATGGGAGTGTTTCCTTAATTTCTCTTTCAGATTTGTCATCATTAGTGTATAGGAATGCAAGAGATTTCTGTGCATTAATTTTGTATCCTACTACTTTACCAGATTCATTGTTTAGCTCTAGTAGTTTTCTGGTAGTATCTTTAGGATTCTGTATGTATAGTATTATGTCATCTGCAAAGAGTGAGAGGTTTACTTCTTCTCTTCCTGTTTGGATTCCTTTTATTGCTTTTTCTTCTCTGATTGCTGGGGCTAAAACTTCCAAAACTATGTTGAATAATAGTGGTGAGAGTGGACAACCATGTCTTGTTCCTGATCTTAGTGGAAATGATTTCAGTTTTTCACCATTGAGAACAATGTTGGCTGTGGGTTTGTCATATATGGCCTTTATTATGTTGAGGTAAGTTCCCTCTTTGCTTACTTTTTGGAGGGTTTTTATCATAAATGGGTGTTGAATTTTGTTGAAAGCTTTTTCTGCGTTTTTTGAGATGATCATATGTTTTTTCTCCTTCAATTTGTTAATATGGTGTATCACATTGATTGTTATGCATATATTGAAGAATCCTTGCATTCCTGGAATAAACCCCACTTGATCATGGTGTATGATCCATTTAATGTGCTGTTGGATTCTGTTTGCTAGTATTTTTTGGAGGATTTTTGCATCTGTGTTCATCAGTGATATTGGCCTGTAGTTTTCTTTCTTTGTGACATCTTTGTCTGGTTTTGGTATCTGGGTGATGGTGGCCTCATAGAATGAGTTTGGGAGTGGTCCTCCCTCAGCTATATTGTGGAAGAGTTTGAGAAGGATAGGTGTTAGCTCTTCTCTAAGTGTTTGATAGAAATCGCCTGTGAAGCCATCTGGTCCTGGGCTTTTGTTGGAAGATTTTTAATCACTGTCTCAATTTCATTTTTTTGTGATTGGTCTGTTTATATTTTCTGTTTCTTCCTGGTTCAGTCTCAGAATGTTGTGCATTTCTAAGAATTTGTCCATTTCTTCCAGGTTGTCCATTGTATTGGCATATAGTTGCTTGTAGTAATCTCTCAGTATCTTTTGTATTTCTACAGTGTCAGTTTTTACTTCTCCTATTTCATTTCTAATTCTATTAATTTGAGTCTTCTCCATTTTTTTCTTGATGAGTCTGTCTAAAGGTTTATCAATTTTGTTTATCTTCTCAAAGAACCAGCTTTTAGTTTTATTGATCTTTGCTATTGTTTTCTTCATTTCTATTTCATTTATTTCTGCTCTGATCTTTATGGTTTCTTTCATTCTTCTAACTCTGGGTTTTGTTTGTTCTTCTTTCTCTAGCTGCTTTAGGTGTAAGGTTAGGTTGTTTATTTGTGATTTTTCTTGTTTCTTGAGGTAGGATTGTATTGCTCTAAAATTCCCTCTTAGAACTGCTTTTGCTGCATCCCATAGGTTTTGGGTCGTCGTGTTTTCATTGTCATTTGTTTCTAGGTATTTTTTGATTTCCTGTTGATTTCTTCAGTGATCTCTTGGTTATTTGGTAGTGTATTGTTTAGCCTCCCTGTGTTTTTATTTTTTATAGACTTTTTCCTGTAATTGATATCTAGTCTCATAGCGTGGTCAGAAAAGATATGTGATATGATTCCAATTTTCTTAAATTTACCAAGGCTTGATTTGTCACCCAAGATATGATCTATCCTGGAGAATGTTCCATGAACTCTTGAGAAGAAAGTATGTTCTGTTGGTTTTGGTTAAATGTCCTACAAATATCAATTAAGTCCATGTTGTTTAATGTGTCATTTAAAGCTTGTGTTTCCTTATTTATTTTCATTTTGGTTGGTCTGTCCATTGATGAAAGTGGCATGTTAAACTGCCCTACTATTATTGTGTTAGTGTTGATTTCCCCTTCTATGGTTGTTAGCATTTGCCTTATGTATTTTGGTGCTCCTATGTTTGGTACATAAATATTTACCATTTTTATATCTTTTTCTTGGTGAAGGTCTTTTTTTTTTTTTTTTTTTTGCGTTACACGGGCCTCTCACTGTTGTGACCTCTCCCATTGCGGAGCACAAGCTCCGGACGTGCAGGCTCAGCAGCCACGGCTCACGGGCCCAGTCGCTCCGCGGCATGTGGGATCTTCCCAGACCGGGGCACGAACCCGTGCCCTCTGCATCGGCAGGCGGACTCTCAACCCCTGAGCCACCAGGGAAGCCCTATATCTTTTTCTTGGATTGATCCCTTGATCATTATGTAGTGTCCTTCTTTATCTCTTGTAATCGTCTTTATTTTAAAGTCTGTTTTGTCTGATATGAGAATTGCTACTCCAGCTTTCTTTTGATTTCCATCTGCATGGAATATCTTTTGCCATCCCCTTGCTTTCAGTCTGTATGTGTCCCTAGGTCCGAAGTGGGTCTTTTGTAGACAGTATATATATGGGTCTTGTTTTTGAATCCATTCAGCCAGTCTATGTCTTTTGGTTGGAGCATATAATCCATTTACATTTAGGGTAATTATCGATATGTATGTTCCTATTACCATTTTCTTAATTGTTTTGGGTTTGTTATTGTAGGTTCTTTTCCTTCTCTTGTGTTTCCTGACTAGAGACATTCCCTTAGCATTTGTTGTAAAGCTGGTTTGGTGTTGCTGAATTCTCTTAGCTTTTGCTTGTGTGTAAAGGTTTTAATTTCTCCATCCAATATGAATGAAATCCTTGCTGGGTAGAGTAATATTCATTGTAGGTTTTTCCCTTTCATCACTTTAAATATGTCCTGCCACTCCCTTTTGGTTTGCAGAGTTTCTGCTGAAAGATCAGCTGTTAACCTTATGGGGATTCCCTTGTATGTTATTTATTGTTTTTCTCTTGCTGCTTTTAACATTTTTTCTTTGTATTTAATTTTTGATAGTTTGATTAATGTGTTTTGGCCTGTTTCTCCTTGGATTTATCCTGTATGGGACTCTGCCCTTCCTGGACTTGATTGACTATTTCCTTTCCCCTATTAAGGAAGTTTTGAACTATAATCTCTTCAAATATTTTCTCAGTCCCTTTCTTTTTTTCTTCTTCTTCTGAGACCCTTGTAATACAAATGTTGGTGGGTTTAATGTTGTCTCAGAGGTCTCTTAGATAGTCTTCAATTCTTTTCATTCTTTTTTCTTTATTCCTCTCTGTGGTAGTTATTTCCACAATTTTATCTTCCAGGTCACTTTTCTGTTCTTCTGCCTCTGTTTTTCTGCTATTGATTTCTTCTAGAGAATTTTAAATTTCATTTATTGTGTTGTTCATCATTGTTTGTTTGCCCTTTAGTCCTTCTAGGTACTTGTTAAACGTTTCTTTTATTTTCTCCATTCTACTTCCAAGATTTTGGATCATCTTTACTATCATTACTCTGAATTCCTTTTCAGGTAGACTGGCTATTTCCCTGCATTTGTTTGGTCTGGTGGGTTTTTACCTTGCTCCTTAATCTGCTGTGTGTTTCTCTGTCTTCTCATTTTGCTTAACTTACTGTGTTTGGGTTCTCCTTTTCACAGGTTGCAGATTCGTAGTTCCCATTGTTTTTGGTGTCTGTCCCCGGTGGCTAAAGTTGGTTCAGAGGATTGTGTAGGTTTCCTGGTGGAGGAGACTGGTGCCTGTGTTCTGGCATTTAGGCTGGATCTTGTCTTTCTGGTGGGCAGGACTGTATCCGGTGGTGGGGTTTGGGGTGCTTGTGACCTTGTTTTGATTTTAGGCAGCCCCTCTGCTGATGGGTGGGATTGTGTTCCTATCTTGCTAGTTGTTTGGCATAGGGTGTCCAGCACTGAGCTTGCTGGTCATGGCGTGGAGCTGGGTCTTACCACTGAGATGGAGGTCTCTGGAGATGTTTTCCCATCTTATATTATGTGGAGCCGGGAGGTCTCTGGTGGACCAATGTCCTGAACTCGGCTTTGCTGCCTCAGAAGCACAGGTGTGACACCCGGCCAGAGCACCAAGATCCTGTCAGCCACCTGGCTCTGAAGAAAAGGGAGAAAAAAAGAAATAGGGAAAGAAGGAAGGAAGGAAGGAAAGAAGGAAAGAAAGAAAGAAAGGAAAAGAAAGCTATTAAAAAATTTTTAAAGTTATTAAAAATAAAAAAAATTAGAAGGTAATAAAAAAAAGGAAAGAAAGAAAGAAGAGAGCAAGCAAACCAAAAAAACAAATTCACCAATGATAACAAGCGCTAAAAACTATACTAAACAAACAAACAAACAAAAAACAACCAGACAGATGGAACCCTAGGACAAATTGTAAAAGCAAAGCTGTAGAGACAAAATCACACAAAGAAGCATACACATACACACTCACAAAAAGAGAAAAAAGGAAATATATATATATATATGTATATAAAAAAGAAGAGGAAGAGAGCAACCAAATTAATAAACAAATCTACCAATGATAATAAAGTCTAAATACTAAACTAAGATAAACATAAAACCAGAAAAAAATTAGACGCAGAAAGCAAACCCCAAGTCTACAGTTGCTCCCAAAATCCACTACCTCAGTTTTGGGATGGTTCGTTGTCTATTCAGGTATTCCACAGATGCAGGGTACATTCTGTTGATTGTGGAGATTTAATCCGCTGCTCCTGAGGCTGCTGGGAGAGATTTCCCTTTCTCTTCTTTGTTCGCACAGCTTCTGGGGTTTAGCTTTGGATTTGGCCCCGCCTCTGCATGTAGGTCCCCTGAGGGCATCTGTTCCTCGCTCAGACAGGACGGGGTTGAAGGAGCAGCTGATTAGGGAGCTCTGGCTCACTCAGGCCTGGGGGAGGGAGGGTATGGAATGTGGGGCGAGCCTGCGGCGTCAGAGGCTGGTGTGACGTTGCAACAGCCTGAGGTGCACCATATTTTGTCCTGGGGAAGTTGTCCCTGGATCATGGAACCCTGGCAGTGGTGGGCTGTACAGGCTCCTGGGAGGGGTGGTGTGGATAGTGACCTGTGCTCGCACACAGGCTTCTTGGTGGTTTCAGCAGCAGCCTGAGCATTTCATACCCATTTCTGGCATCTGCCCTGATAGTCGTGGCTCGTGCCCATCTCTGAAGCTCGTTTAGGCACTTCTCTGAATCCCCTCTCCTTGTGCACCCAGAAACAATGGTCTCTTGCCTCTTAGGCAGTTCCAGACTTTTTCCAGGACTCCCTCCTGGCTAGCTGTGGTGCACTAGCCCCCTTCACGCTGTGTTCACACAGCCAACCCCAGTCCTCTCCCTGGGATCTGACCTCTGAAGCCTGAGCCTCAATTCCCAGCCCCCACCTGTTCAGGCAGGTTAACAGACAAGCCTCTCAGGTTGGTGAGTGCTGGTTGGCACTGATCCTCTCTGCAGGAATCTCTCTGCTTTGCCTTCTGCACCCTTGTTGCTGTGCTCTCCTCCATGGCTCCACAGCTTCCCCCTTGCCGACCCCCGTCTCCGCCAGTGAAGGGGCTTCCTAGTGTGTGGAAACTTCCTCCTTCACAGCTCTCTTCCAGAGGTGCAGGTCCCATCCCTATTCTTTGGTCTCTGTTTTTTCTTTCGCCCTACCCAGGTACATGGGGAGTTTCTTGCCTTTTGTGAAGTCTGAGGTCTTCTGCCAGCGTTCAGTAGGTGTTGTGTAGGAGTTATAGATGTATTTCTGATGTATTTGTGGGGAGGAAGGTGATCACCACGTCTTAATCCTCCGCCATCTTGAAGGTCTCTCCATTGGTGGTGAATTTTGTCGAAACCTTTTTCTGCATCTATTGAGATGATCATATGGTTTTTGTTCTTCATTTTGTTAATATGGTATATCATATTGGTTAATTTGCATATATTGAAGAATCCTTGCATCCCTGGGATAAATCCCACTTGATCATGGTGTATGATCTTTTTAATGTGTTGTTGGATTCAGTTTGCTAGTGTTTTGTTGAGGATTTTTGCATCCATCTTTATCAGTGATATTGGCCTGTAATTTACTTTTTTGTGATACCTTTGTCAGGTTTTGGCATCAGTTTGATGGTGGCCATGTAGAATGAGTTTGGGAGTGTTCCTCCCTTTGTAATTTTTTGGAAGAGTTTGAGAAGGATATGTGTTAGCTCTTATCTAAATTTTTGATAGAATTCACCTGTGAAGCCATCTGGTCCTGGGCTTCTGTTTGTTGGAAGATTTTTAATCACAGTCTCAGTTTCATTTCTTGTGATTGGTCTGTTCATTTTTTCTGTTTCTCTTGGTTCAGTCTTGGAAGGTTGTACTTTTCTACAAATTTGTCCATGTCTTCCAGGTTGTCCATTTTATTGGCATATAGTCGTTTGTAGTAATCTCTCATGGTCCTTTGTATTTCTGCAGTGTCAATTGTAACTTCTCCTTTTTCATTTCTAATTTTATTGACTTGAGTCCTCTCCCTTTTTTTCTTGATGAGTCTGTCTAAAGTTTTATCAATTTTGTTTATCTTCTCAAAGAGCAAGCTTTTAGTTTTATTGACCTGTGCTATTGTTTTTTTCATTTTTATTTCATTTATTTCTGCTCTGATCTTTGTGATTTCTTTCATTCTACTACCTTTGTGTTTTGTTTGTTCTTCTTTCTCTGGTTGCTTTAGGTGTAGGTTAGGTTGTTTATTTGAGATTTATCTTGTTTCTTGAGTTAGGAGTTTATTGCTATAAACTTCTCTCTTATAACTGCTTTTGCTGCATCCCATAGGTTTTGGGTTGTTGTGTTGTCATTGTCATTTGTTTCTATGTGATTTTTTAATTTCCTCTTTGATTTCTTCAGTGATCCCTTGGTTATTTAGTAGCATATCGCTTGGCCTCCATATGTTTGTATTTCTTACAGTTATTTTCCTGTAATTGATTTCTTTTTTATTTATTTTAATGGATGAGTGATTTATATTTTTTTAAGATTTTTTAAAATGTGGACAATTTTTAAAGTTTTATTGAATTTGTTACAATACTGCTTCTGTTTTATGTTTTTTTTTCTTTTTTCTTTTTTTTTGGCCCCGAGGCAGGCATCTTATCTTCCTGACCAGGGATCAAACCCACACTCCCTGCATTGGAAGGTGAATTCTTAACCACTGACCTTCCAGGGAAGTCCCCTGTAATTGATGTCTAATCTCATAACATTGTGGTCAGAAAAGATGCTTGATATGATTTAAATTTTCTTAAATTTATTGAGGCTTGATTTGTTACCCAAGATGTGATCTATCTGGGAGAATGTTACATGTGCACTTGAGAAGTGTGTACTCTGTGTGTACTCTGCTATTTTTGGATGGAATGTCCTATAAATATCAATTAAGTCTATCTGGTCTAATGTATGATTTAAGACTTGTGTTTCCTTATTAATTTTCTGTCTCGATGACCTATCCATTGGTGTAAGTGGAGTGTTAAAGTCCCCCACTATTATTGTGTTACTATAGATTTCCCCTTTTATGGCTGTTAACATTTGCCTTATGTATTGAGGTGCTCCTGTGTTGGGTGCATAAATATTTAAAACTGTAATATCTTCTTCTTGGATTGATCCCTTGATCATTACATAGTGTCCTTCCTTATCTCTTGTGACAGTCTTTATTTTAAAAAGTCTATTTTGTCTGATATGAGAATTGCTACTCCAGCTTTCTTTTGATTTCCATTTACATGGACTATATTTTTCCATCCCCTCACTTTCAGTCTGTATATGTCAGCGGGTCTGAAGTGGGTCTCCTGTAGACAACGTATATAAGGGGCTTGCTTTTTTATCCATTCATCCAGTCTGTGTCTTTTGGTTGGAGCATTTAATCCATTTACATTTAAGGTAATTATTGATATATATGTTCTTATTACCATTTTCTTAATTTTGGGCGTTTGTTTTTATATCACCAAGAAAATTCTCTTGATTTTCATCCTGTGACTGGCCAGTTATGATTTCCATGGCCTTCTAGGGTCTTGAACTGAATATTTCTAAGGTGTCTTGGAAGATGCATAGTATTTGAACCAGGGTACCTCACTTAATTGTATAAAGAAATGAGGAATGTGAAGTATTTCCTAATGGCCACATTGTTTAAAAAAGTGCAGTGGTCCTGACTGATATAGCTTGATGATAATCATTGCTTTCCTTAATTTAACTACAAATGAAGCAAAGTTAATTGTAATCAATGTTATGTGGGAACCAAATATAGCAAACTTGCTCATTATCCTCAGCACAGAACACATGGTACATGCTCCATAAATAAAGAGTAAATAAAGAAAACATATAGTTTTACTAAAAAAGGGAGGAAAACTGAATATGTAGGTTAGAAAATGAGAAAATGAAAAATGACTCAAGTGAAACTGCCCTTCTCCATCTGGCTTTTCCTAAAGAGTTCTGAAGAGGAACTGAGAATAGATTTTTTTTTCTTCCTTTACTGGTAAAGATGCATTTTTCAAAGATCAAAGAGAGAATCAAAGAAGCCCCTAAGACTATTTTATTTTAACCATCATTAGTATGTAATAGTACCAGAGTCACCTTGGCAAGCCATATGCTAGAAAATCATATATGGAAAGTCATATTCCCTTTTAAGACAAAGATTTTTGAATATTCCCTCCATTTCAATAGTTATCATTGGTACTAGATGTTATCAATTTAAATTAAGCTTTCTCCCATTCTGATTTGAATAAATGATTGAACAAACATTCAATCTATTCTTGAAACAAGAATAGACAAATTTTCAATGCAGAAAAATTCTGAATAATTTCTATAGGCACTCTACCCTCAAGTAGGTGGAGCATAACTCCCAATTCCTTAAATGTAGGCTATGCATAGTGACTTCCTTTCAAAGAGTACAGAATTAAAATAGGGAAACATAGTAACTTTACAGTGGAGAAAGCTGACAGATACTACCTAAGTCAGGTGATTAAGGTCAACATTAACAATGATTGATCATGTTGATAGTATTTACCCTTCATAAAATGTGATGGAAATGGCACTTTAACTCTGTGGTCTTCTTCCCAAAACTTGTAACACTAGTCTGATCATGAGGAAAACATTAAATTCCTGTTGAGGAATATTATGCAAAATGCCTGGTTAGTACTACTCAAACCTATCAAGGTCCTCCGAAACAAGGAATGTTTGAGAACAGCCAAGAGGTGAATACAGAGACAGGATGACTAGTAACATAATATCCTGGATGGGATCCTGGAACAGAAAAATGACATTAGATAAAAAATAAGGGAATAGTAATAAAGTACGAACATGAATTAATAATAATGTTTCAATACCGATTCACTAATTGTGACCATACTAACATAAGATACTAAGATATATATTAATAGATCAGTATTGATTCATTAATTGTGTACCATATTAATGGAAAATGTTTGAATGGGGGAAATTGGGTGTGAGTTATGTAGGAACTCTCTATACTATCTTCAGATTTTTCTGTAAGTCTAACAATATTCTAAACTATGAAGTATATAAATATAACCCAAAAATTTCAGAATAATATAAAAAATAGATTTCTACATTTAAGAAATCAACTATTTTATAGAACTTTAAATCCAAAAATTTATTTAAGTGTTTATTCATTAATCTAGTATTGAATTAATTTGCTCCCAAATTTTAGGATATTAGTTTTTGATATTAAAGTGTTAATTAAAGCTTTATATGTCAATAAATTAACACTTATTAATGCCCAACTTGCTTATAGTCTATTTTTGGAAGGAATTAAGTTAATTTTGCATATAATGGTAAGTAAATATGACCTTTGGTATAGGTGGTTGATTTAAACTAATATGACTTTAAATAAACAAAAATATTAAACATTCAAAATATTTAAACATATTTATTATACAAAGTAACATGTTTATTATACAAAGTAACATGTTACTTTTCAGTCTAAGTGTCAATAGTGTGTTCCATTATTAAATGGAAGTTTATTTATCTTAAATACTCTGGCCAGTTAATTCCATCATATAGTATCTATGCTGCCACATTGATAAATACCTCAAGGTGTACAATCATAGCTCCTGTGTGTTCAGATGATGAATTTGCTAATTGCGATATTTCATTTTAATAGGAATTTTATATTGATAATATGTAGTATGAAACTTTTAAAACTAAATTATCAGATTTTGAAAATACTCTTAGTGAAAATGGAAATGAAACTAACTTATGTTCAAAAAAGTGCTGAATAAATTAGAGTCCAAAAAACTGAGTAGCACAACTACTGACAGGCAGTTTATCAATGATCAGATCATGAACACAGAAGAGCATTAAACATTGGAACATTAGAAAAAATTGAAAAAAATAATTATAGGTAATTTATCAAATATTCTGTGGAATTATTTTTCATTTCTATGTGAAAGGTAAAATTCAAATTCCAGATTTTGGGTCAAAATAGATTATTTCTTTTTGTACACATCTCTTGATAAAGAACAGAATCTGAATTGCAGCATCTTATTTACAGTCATGATCTGGGATGAGAGCAGAGTAGCCTGACATTTACAATACTTTAGTGGCAATTATAGCACAGTAAATATATCAATTTAATTAAATTCCTATAGTGATTCATGACATAAAATATCAAAATAAGTTAACTTACACAGAAACAGACAAAAGATCAATGCATTGGCAGTGGTATAATGAATTAAATTAAAGTATGACTACCATCTACTTAAAGGATTGTGTGCATAAGTAGATTTTTTTGTAAAGCAATCTCTTAGAAAGATGTCCTTTAGGGAAGTTAGAAAAGATAGATCCCAGAAGGTTCCAAAGATTCCTAAAGTCAGCCTTAAGACAGTATCTAAATTATTTTGTATCTTACTGTTAAGGGGGAGTCCAAGAACTATGCTTGCATTAAATAAATGTAAATGGAATTCTTTCTTACACCTTACTAAGTAAAATATGAATTTTGCATTTTCAAATGTGATTTGTCACTAATTTTACAGTGATTTTAGATAAACTAAGTATCACTGAAATCCTTATGACAATATAAAAATTATATGTAAAATCAAGAACCCATGTGTCAAAGAGAAAATTTGAAAATGTGAAACTGGTGGGTGAGTTGATCAGGTTCCCTAATCTTCTCCCAGTAGTGAGATCTAAGTAAAATCTGAGAGCTGAGTATGATCATGAAGTTCTATAGCAATTGAAAAGAAGGCTGATGGCCTTCCTACTAACAAAGACAGTAGGATCTTCAGTAATTAAAAAAAAAAAAAAAGAAGGAAAGGAAATGTCATTCATTTAATATTCCAAGCTGATAAAGTGGTTCTTACTGGTTACAATAAATGTGCTAGAGAATAATAATTGGTGCTTTTTTGTATCACTGCTTTATAAATAATCTTGTGATTTTGTAATTTTTACCTTGTATCTCTGAACATCTTCATCTAAAAAGAAGAAAGGGTTGAATTAGATGTTTACTAAGATATCTTCTAATTCAAACTTTTTACAGTTTTATGGTGGAGACATGGTACCTAGCTAACTTTCTGTGCTAGTAATTATAGTTTAGTTACTGCTGGAGTAATTATTAACTTATAAATAAAAAAGTATTTTGCTTCACTGAATCAAGCAAAATAAGGTATTGTGTATGTGTATGCAAATAAGAGTGTGAATTAGTTCTGAAATATTCCCGCCAGTTAAAAAATATCAGTAGCTTTGTATGGACATGTGCTCTAGAAATATGATTACCAAATATTCCAAGAAAATTTGAGTTGCCACCCTCGCCTTCAATAGTAATCTACTATCTTGAAAAACTCCATTGATAATGCTAATGGAAAATCACTTATACTAGGAAAAGAGAACAAATAAACAGATAAAATAGAGTCCTGTTTCTCTAACAGTACTGCTGAGTCATTCTCAGTTAAAATTATGTCCAATTATGAGTAACAGGAAATCTCAAATTATAGCTGCTTACTCAAGATAGAAATTTGTAGATAGAAATTTGTTTCACTCTCAAAAAAATATTGGCAGACTATGATGAATATGGTGACTCTGGTCTCCTTAGGGACCCAAGCTCCTTCTGTGCTCTACCATCTTTAACATGTGGCTTTTACCTTGCTGTGCAAGATATCTGTTCTAGTTCTAGATATTGCGTCCACATTCCAGCCTTCACAGAAGTTTTGTTACCATTTTCCTTACATTTCCCTGGTCACACCTAACTGCAAAAAAAGCTGGAAAATATTATAGTTTTGGCAACCCATTTGCCCAGCTTAAGTTCATGGGGTCTATTACGAGAAGAAAGTGAGAACAGATATTGGGAGACAACTGGTAGCCTCTACCACTAGTCTACCCTTTAGCAAAATGTTCCTGCGTGGGTGCAAGGACTGTTTGAAAGGATTTACATTCTCTACACTTAGGTTCATTGTTGGGAAGGAAGAAATTCCCACACATTCTTATTCACCAGAGGCGGCATATGCAAAAGTGGAACAAAAGACTGAGAAACATGAGGAAAAACCAAGAGGAATGAATATAATTGCTCTAGTCAGGAAGCTTGTGGTTTCAGTATGTAAGCATGGACCAAGGCATTGATGTTGCAAACACTATGAGGATAATTGCATCTCTTGTTGCATTAAAGTTTTCATCAGAATGTTTAGCATGGGATACTTGATCCAGTGCTGCCTCTGGATTCCCTCTGCATTTAGGCATCTGTTTACACAGCCATTCCGGCTACTTTCTCTCTTCTACAATAAAGAAAACTTCCAGCTCAGAGCTTCTCTGGGCTCTTTTGTTAGTATATACAAGGATACTAGTTGCTTCTTGCGCTGGGTCAGAAATCTGGATGATGAACTGCATGCCATTATAGCTGGATTTTTGGTGGGAATATCAATGATGTTTTATAAAAGCACAATTTCCATGTATTTAGCTTCCAAATTGGTAGAGACAATGTATTTCAAAGGCATTGAAGCAGGAAAGGTTCCCTATTTTCCCCATGCAGACACTATCATCTATTCCATCTCTACAGCAATTTGCTTCCAGGCAGCTGTCATGGAAGTTCATACCTTGAGACAATCTTACTGAAGTTCCTTTTAAGGCTCACCAAGGGCAGATTTGCCGTCATGAACCGAAAAGTCCTTGATGTTTTTGGTACTGGTGCATCTAAACACTTTCAGGACTTCATCCCTAGGTTAGATCCAGGATACACAACTGTAACACCAGAACTGCCCATCGAGTTTCCTTGAAGATGACTGTAACTTGTTAATGTGACTTAATGTTTCATTATTTTTTCCTAGACAGTTAATTATGTTGAACACAAATAAGGGGGCCTGAGCTTGAACGTCAGTGTTATTTCAATGAGAGATGCTCTTTTTGTTGTATGTTTTTCTTACCAATCAGAAATACAGCAGCTTTTTAGGAAAGTGTTGCTTAATAATTAAGCTCGCTCTATAGCCAGAATCTCATTCTGGATCACTGTAATGGTTGACATTATGATATATTATAGATTAAATTATGTCCACAAGCAATCTTAAATACTTTATGCAGAAATGTAGTAACAAATAAGAGTATACTCAAAATTACTCTAAAAGATGTTTTACTTCATTCCAATATAATTCTTGGTTAAAACTAAGAATATTTCTACATTTTAGGATACAAAGGATCACAGATACATGGATTTGGTCTGTATTATTATTATTTTTTTTAACTTCTGAATTGGTAACTATACTAGTGAAATGTTATAGGTATGGAGTAACTCTTCACAGACAATGCTGCTTTATTTAGTATAGAGCAAATTAATTGGAGAAAGTGGCCATTCTTACTTCAGGGATGCAAAGACGGGTCATACTGTTTGGATAAATGCTGTAGTATCCGTGCTCTTTTTCCACTGATACCTTCATCTCTCTCCATGATCAACTGGGTTCTTTGGCAGCCCAGTGAACCTATGTATTAGTGGCAGGTTAAGAACAAATGCAAATTGACATATCTGTTAAAGTTGAAACGTATGTTTTAATCTTTTACAGAAGCATTACACTTGAATATTCAAATGAAGTTACTTTTAAACCCCCTGTAGGTTTATTATGTTTGTTTTCATTTACAAGGACTGAATTCTTCATAGGTAAGTTTGTATGCTGTTGTCGATTTAGAAGGGATCAAATTCTATGGAACAAAAGTAGTTTGGGCAAGTTAGGCAGTGTGTTCCTCAGCTGTTTCGCCTATAGGGATGTTTGACAACTAAAAACATTCTAAAAATCCAGTGGTTGTTTAAAAGTCCATTTTATGACTAATTGGATGCAGGTTCTCTAGCTTCTTTTCACAAAATCATTGTCATCACTTTTACTCCTGTTAGAGCAAAGAAGTGACAAAATGTAGTCACTGCTGATTATGAGTTAGTTCAGGACAGCTTTGATTGAAATATGATCACTCTTTAGAGTTTTTCAGGGACAAGTTATTCTTTTCTAAGTAATGAAAGGCTTAAGTTGTTGTGATATGTTACATTACAATTAATGTAACATATAGGGATAATGGTATTTTTTTAAATATAATTTTGTTGCTGAAAAGTTTTAGGCTGCTGTAAATTAATTATGCAGTAGAACTTGTGTAGCAATAAGAATTATAACCCAGACTTTTTAAATGCTTAATCCTCTGTATTCAATTTCACCACGTATACTTCGGTTTACATGTAATTCTAACCTTGGTTGTTATGGCAGATTGAAACCAAACAAAAAAGACAGTATCAGAGAGAGCCAGTTTAATTAGGCCAAAATTTTGCATTGTGATTACCTTTTTAGGATTGACTTGTCTATTAGGCAATACAGTTAAAGGATCCTTTTGGCTTCAGACTTCCAAATTGATTAATAAATTCAGTTTTAAGTTTTTATTCACTGGAATCAAAATGATTAGTACTGTTTGCTTTTAAAAATGAAGTATTATAGCAGTGAAGAAAGCACTGCTACTTGCATCTCATTTTCTCTATTCAGAAATTATGTTTATAATATTTTTCCTGTCAGTTAAACAGAAAACTTTTTAATCCATAAGTTATTGTTTTCATTCAGATTAAAAGACTATGAAATTGGAAGACAGATTCTACTGAGATATGATGAGATTGTTTAGTGAAATTTTACTGGTCAAAAGGTACATTCCTATGATTTATTTTTTTTTTAATAGAAGCTATAGTCATCTTTTATTTTACAGAAAATATGAAATGAAATAGCCATCACGAAGCAGTCATATAATGAATGTATAGCTGGAATGAGCAGTTAACTAGTTTGCAGTGGTGAATAGAGAAGGATAATTTGATTTCATTGGTACAGACTGCAAAGTATTGAGCAAACACAAAGAAACTGTATTCCTGAAGACAATCAAAATGAATGTGTTTCTACCTCTAATTAACCAGATATGGATTGGCAACTTGCATTATAAATAAAGTCAAATAGATGTGTCCATTCCAAAAAAAAAAAAAAGTGTACCTGTGTGTGGAATGCACTGACCTCACATTCTAAGTTATCTTCTGAATATAGTTAACCATGGACCAAAAGACAAAACATCTCTCCCAGCACAAATATAGAACTGTGGAGTAGGATCAGGATAACCTCAATAAAAACTTCCATTGAGAAAAGGAAAGAATGTGAACTATCTAGCAATTACTAGTTCATTAGTAATTTTATGCACTTATTCAAGGTGATTTTCTATTAGTGGATTTTCAAAGTCAGTGCTTCTCAATTATTATACTTTATACTGAGGAGAGCAAAGCTTTCTAAAATGTAGGATATGTCTATCAATATTTGCTGCTTTAGAGATTAAAACTGACAATTTTCAAAATACTTATTGGTTTGTTGATTTAAAATAATAACAAACCTGATGTCAACATAATTTTACGAAAAATAACTATATTTTCCAAAACAGAAAATTAGTGAGAAGAGTGACATCATTTAAATATTTTGAGTCTTTTTAATGTCTGACAATATAAGACAGCTGATTTCTGACATCTGCTTCAGCATTCAATGTATTGTAATGTTGGTGAAGTGGATGAAAGTTTGACTTCACCCAGATAGAAACTTAGAAAAGGGGAATATTTTAGTAACTTTTACAGAAAATTGTAGGTGTTCCTTTTTGATGCTACACCAAAACTTGACAAGTGGAAGTTTCTTTTTTTTTTAAGATTTTTTTTTTTTTGATGTGGACCATTTTTTTAAAAGTCTTTATTGAATTTGTTACAACACTGCTTCTGTTTTTTGTTTTGGTTGTTTGGCCTCAAGGCATGTGGGATCTCAGCTCCCAGACTAGGGATCAAACCCACACCCCTTGCATTGGAAGGCAAAGTCCCAACTTCTGGACCACCAGGGAAGTCCCAACAAGTGGAAGTTTCTTAAAGATTAGTTGCAATGTAGAATCTGAAACCAAATTAATTATTCATACTGTAACATTAAAATTTGTGTTTTACCTTTAGAATGACCCTTTTACTCATGCATGGATCATTTTGAAAATATTGGTTCCCTGAGTTATTAAGTTTTCACAAATGTTGACATTTTGTTATAGAATATGAAAAGAACATCACATTTGTTAATATCACCATATAAAAGTCTTTAAGTATGGGGAAGCTCTCAAGTTTTTGGTGATGGATATAATTTTTCAAAATTCTAATTTTTGCTTGAAAGCTCAGATTCTATTATTGGCAACAAACAGCGTCAGTTGTTTTTCTTGAAGTGACAGACTCCCTTTGTTCATTTTAGAAAAAATATCTCCCCAATATTCAAGTCTGAATAACCATAGTTCATCTGTCAGTCATTCTTCCTAGTAAAAATGATGTTGCATGAGATAAGGAGCTGGTTCAACTAATATAAGAGCTTTTCCCTTAATTCAACCATCATACTTCAGTAGGCAACAGAAATGCTTAATGTGTACCTAATTTTTCATCATATAAAATATTTTAACAAACGTATACTATTAGTAGATTTTTAATAAAATTAATAATTTTTAGTGCTTCATCAGGATATTATGAGTGAAACTGTGTATGTGTGTGTGTGTGTATATGTGTAACTTTGTGTGCATGATGGAGAAAAATATGACTATTTGCAACATTTGTTGCCACTGCCTTTATTCTGGCTACAGTGACAGCAGTTTTACCAATCATTGCTTTTAAACTGTCAATACAAATGTTTACACAGTGAAAAAGGGCAAGTGATGTATTAGTATTGTGATGAAAACATTTGGCCTCACAAATCCCCTGAAAATATCTTGAGGACCCTTAGGGAACCTCAAACCACACATTGAGAATCACTGTGTGAAGTTAAAGAGCATGCACATTTAAAATATTTACAGATGCTGCCTGGCTGAACAATTTTCAATTCCACCAAAATTTTTGGTGTGACTGAATTTGACATTCTGACCAATATTTGTATTATTAGAAGTCCAAATCTTTGTCTATCTGAAAGATATGAAAAAACTCATTGATACCTTAATTTGTTTCCCTTTTACCATAAGTGAAGGTCAGAATCTTTCCATTTATTTATTGTTCAGTATATTACTGGTGCAGGGATAGATGGGCAGCTCCATGAGACAGAAGAAAGACTTTATAAAGTGACCTAAACTCATTTGGGAATGTAATTTATGATCAAGTTTGGATTTCCTTAATAGGTAATCAGTTTGGAAAGAGGTAGAAACTTTAACAAATGATATTGGGATAACTAACTGGCTGGTTACTTGAAGGAGAGGTTGATCTATAATTAATTTTCATTTTGTATCAAAAATTCTGAATGAATAAAAGATCAAAATGTTCTTAAAATTCAACTCATAAAGTAAAAGACTGGGTAACTTATTTTGTATTTTATGTTTGAAACATCTGACAAAATATAACACAGGAAAACCAGAAAAATTAAAGAAAATAAGTGATATATATGACTATATAAAATTATTTAAATTTTTAAATGGAAAAAGCACAGAATAAATCATAAGAATAATAATAAATGAGAAATAAATATATTTAACACATACTATTAAAAACTCGTTCTACTTTTTAATATATTAAGTGCTATTATAAATGTGTAAGAAAAAGAAATAAACAGCCTCTTAGAAAAATAGGAGAGGATATGAATGTAGGATCTTGAGGTAAATCATAAAAACAATTTTATAGCTAATATATAGTCAAATCTTCCAGCTCTCTCATTTATAGATGAGGAAACTTCAGTCTAGAGAGGCATAATAAAAGTTAAATTTCTTTTCTCTCCATTAAATGCTTTAAAAACTAGAAATTATTTTTTCATTTGTTTCTACTATGCAACTTAATTACCCTAATCTGATTTGTTTTAAACTGTGTATAAATTTAAATATATGTCATATAAATCACTCTGTAACTACTCCATGAAAATGCAATAGCATAGAATGACCTTTAGCTATTTGCAACTGATATATTTAAAAAAATAGATTAACATTATTTTTTTCAAAATTGACACCATCTGTTCTTATTACACAGGACTAGATATCGTGGTTAAAGTCTCAGGCTCTCAAGCCCAACTGCTCCAGCTGGAATTCTGGCTTTGTGACATACTGAGTAACCTGAACAATTTCCTGAAACTCTGTATGTCTCAGTTCCTGATTTATGTATCATCCTAGTTTCTAAGGTTATTATAGGATAAACTCATGCTTATAAAGAGCTTATGATAAGGCATGACATACAGTAAATTATCATTTTCATCATCATTTATAGGTGGAGACACTTTTGGTGACCAATAACAGTTTTCTCTGTGTATTGTTGCACTGTGGATTAGAAGCATGTCTTGCTCTGTTACCACCACAGAAATGATCTGCATATAGAATTGATTTCTATACAAAGTCTGTAACCCAGTTATTTTCATAATGTATTAAGTAACACGATGAATGAATCCCAGGTGTATATTGGCAGTAAAGGTTGCAGAAAGGGTTCAGGGTCATTTAGCATAATGGAAATTGAATGAATTTATTATTGTAATCTTTTGTATGAGGAAGAACTTACAGAACCTAGTTCCAAAGTTCATATGAGTGAAGAGAGAGACTAAATGACACAAACAGGGGATACAAATCAGCTGATTTCAAATTCAGATTGTATCTACATGCCCTCTTGTTTGTCCCAATTATACTTCTCATTGTGAGGCTACTATCAACTTGACCCTGATATTCCTTGTTCTTTGAAAACTCTTCCGGAAACACTACAAAGGCTGAAGGGATTTATCATAAGCCTAGATATGCAGTATTCTAATGTAGCCTGGAAACCAAATTGAGCTGGAAATCATCTATGCATACTAAGGCCAATGCCTGCCCATTCTAAATGGATCACGGGTGGCTTATCACTATCTCTTAGGCACCCAATACTGAACGTAGACAGAAAATAATTCTCAGGAGCTAAAAAGGCTTTCATTTTTCAGATTTTCTTCCCTTTGTCCTTTACGGTCCTGAACTCAATGAAATTGTCTGAAGGCTACCTCCCATCACAAGGATGATGGAAATGGGAATTTGGGTCTATTTATTTCTGAAAAGAAAGAGCCATGGGTATGAAAACCTCACCACTCAGCCCTTTAGCAACATGCAACGCACAAAAGCAATCAGTTTTCTTGCATGAAATTCTTCTCTAAAGATACCAAACACCAAACAACAAGTGGACTTTCTTCTTAAGTCAAATTTTGCTGCTCTCATTTTCTGTCTAGTTGCATACTTTCTGAATTTCTAAATGCTCTCCTTGTAAATAATTTAAGGGATAAAATTTGCTGAATTATACTAGTGGATGACCATGAGGTTTCAGGCTGACAAAGGATTTATGATACACTATTCATTACTCATTTAGTCCATTTAAAAAAACACATTCAGTATTTTAAAATTATTCCTCTGAGTTTTTACATAACAATTTCTTATTGTTTGGAAAAGGTTGTTTTTTTTAAATAACATTATTAAGATATAATTCATATACTATAAAATTAACCAAGTTAGAGCGTGTAGTTCACTGATTTTCAGTGTATGCACAAAGTTGTGCAACCATCAGTGCAATTTAATTTTAGGACATTTTCTTCAGGCCAAAAAGAAATCCCCCACGTGTTAGTGTCACTCCCATTCTCATCTTCTCTTCCAACCGCCAGTTGTAGAAAGCAACTAATTTACTCTCTAGCTATAGATTTGCCAATTTTGGACATTTCATATAAATGTAATCATAAAAATATGTGATCTTTGTGGCTAGATTCTTTCAAATAGGATAGTATTTTCAAGGCTCATCCATGTATAGCATGCATTGGCAATCCATTCCTTTTTATTGCTGAATAATATTCCATTGTGAGGATACACCATGTTATATTTATCCATTCCCAATTGATATTTAAGTTGTTTCCATTTTGACTATTACAAATTATGCAGCTAGGAACATTTATGTACTAGTGTTTATGTAAATATATGATTTTAGTTCTCTTGGGTATATGTCTAGAGTGAGTAGAATTGCGAGGCCCCATTGTAACTCCTTGATTAACTTTTTGAGGAACTGCCAGACTGTTTTCCAAAGCATTTGGCCATTTTACATTCCCATCAGTAGTGTAGGAGGGTTCCATTTCTCCAAATTCTCACCAATACTTATTTCCTGCCTCTGTGATTATGACCATTCTAGTGGGTATGAAATAATATATTATTGTGGGTTTAATTTGAATCTATAACTAATGATGTTAGGGATGTTTTCATGTGCTTTTTGACCACTTTTTCATCTTTTTTGGAGAAATGTTTGTCCAGATATGTTTCTCATTTTTCAATTGGGTTGTCTTTTATTATTAAGTTGTAAGAGTTCTTTATATACTCTTGATACAAGTCCCTTGTCAGATATATGATTTACAAATATTTTTTTCCACTCTGTGAGTTTCCTCACTCTTGATGTTGGCCTTTGAAAAAGGCATCAATTTGTTTCTTTTTCTCTTGTCACTTATGCTTTTGGTGTCATATCTAAGATGCTTTACCTAACCTAAAATCATGAAGATTTATCCTTATTTTTTTCTAAGAATTCTATAAGTTTAGTTCTTACATTTGTTCTATGATTGAGCTTGACTTATTTTTTGTGTGTGGTGTGAGGTAGGAGCCAAATTCATTATTTTGCCATATGGATATCCAGTTGTCCCAGAATTATTATTTTTTTTTCTCTCTTTTTTTTTTTTTGTGGTACGTGGGCCTCTCACTGCTGTGGCCTCCCCCGTTGCGGAGCACAGGCTCCGGACGCGCAGACTCAGCGGCCACGGCTCACGGGCCCAGCCGCTCCGCGGCACGCAGGATCCTCCCGGACCGGGGCACGAACCCTTGTCCCCTGCATCGGCAGACGGACTCTCAACCACCACGCCACCAGGGAAGCCCTCCCAGAATTATTTGTTGAAAAAAATATTCTTTGGCAACTGAATTGTCTTGGCAATCTTGTCAACTATCAATTGACTGAAAATGTAAGAGTTCATTTCTGGACTCTCAATTTGATTCCATTTATCTATATGCCTATCTTCATACCAATACCACACTGTCTTGATGTTGTAGCTTTGTAGGAAGTTTAAAAATTGGGAAGTTTAAACCGTCCAGCTCTATTCATTTTTTCCTTTCAGTGTCTGGTTTATTTCACTTAGCATAATACTTTCCAGGTTCATCCATGTTGTTGTAAATGACAGATTACCTTCTTTTTTAAGGTTAAATAATATTCCATTGTATGTTTATATACATTTTCTTTTTAAACTTTTTTTTTTTTTTGAGGTACATGGGCCTCTCACTGTTGTGGCCTCTCCAGTTGTGGAGCACAGGCTCCGGACACGCAGGCTCAGCAGCCATGGCCCACGGGCCCAGCCGCTCCGTGGCACGTGGGATCTTCCCAGACCGGGGCAAGAACCCACGCCCCCTGCATCGGCAGGCGGACTCTCAACCACTGCACCACCAGGGAAGCCCCTAAACTATTTTTTAAATTGAAGTATAGTTAATTTGCAATGTTGTGTTAGTTCCAGGTATACAGCAAAGTGATTCTGTTTTACATATATATGATATATATATTTTATATATATCATAATATATATATTTTAAAGTTGGTTTATATTTCCCAATTTTTAAACTTACTACAATTCTACAAAATTAAGACAGTGTGGTATTGGCATGAAAACAGGCATACAGATAAATGGAATAGAACTAAGAGTCCAGAAATGAACTCTTACATTTTTGGTCAATTGATTCATATACATTGATATATATATTCTTTTTCAGACTCTTTTCCATTATAGGTTATTACAAGGTATTGAATATAGTTCCCTGTGCTATACAGTAGGTCCTTGTTGTTTATCTACTGTATATATAGTAGTGTGCATATGGTAATCCCAAACTCCTAATTTATCTCTGCCACACACATCCATCACCCCCCGCCACTATCCCCATTGGTAGCCATAAATCTGTTTTTTATGTCTGTGAGTCTATTTCTGTTTTGTAAATAAGTTCATTTATATCATTTTTTGATTACACATATAAGTGATATCATATGATATTTGTCTTTCACTGACTTACTTCACTTAACATGACAATCTCTAGGTCCATCTATGTTGCTGAAAATGGCATTATTTTATTCTTTTTTATGGCTGAATAATATTCCATTTGTATATATACCACATCTTCTTTATCATTCATCTCTTGATGGATACTTAAGTTGCTTCCATGTCTTAGCTATTGTAAATAGTGCTGCTATGAACATTGGGGTGCATGTATCTTTTTGAATTAGAGTTTTCCATGGATATATGTCCAGGAGTGGGATTGCAGGATTATATGGTACTGTTATTTTTAGCTTTTTTTTTTTTTGTGATATGCGGGTCTCTCACTGTTGTGGCCTCTCCCGTTGCGGAGCACAGGCTCCAGATGCGCAGGCTCAGCCGCCATGGCTCACGGCCCCAGCCACTCTGCAGCATGTGGGATCTTCCCGGACTGGGGCACGAACCCATGTCCCCTGAACTGGCAGGTGGACTCCCAACCACTGCACTACCAGGGAAGCCCTATTTTTAGCTTTTTAAGGAATCTCCATACTGTTCTCCATAGTGGCTGCATCAGTTTATATTCCCACCAACAATGTAGAAGTGTTCCTTTTTCTCCATATCCTCTCCAGCATTTATTATTTGCAGACTTTTTAATGATGGCCATTCTAACTGGTGTGGGGTAATACCTTATTGTAGTTTTGATTTGCATTTCTCTAATAATTAGTGATGTTGAGCATCTTTTCATGTGTCTTTTGGCCATTTGTATGTCTTCTTTGGAGAAATGTACATTTAGAAGACCTAAACAGACATTTCTCCAACTCTATTCTTTTAAAATATTGTTTTGGCTATTTTGGGATCCTTACATTGCCATATAGATTTTAGGACAATCTGTCACTTTCTGGAAAAAAAAATAGCAGTTGGGAGTTTTATATGAATTGCTTCATATCTGTAAATCACTTTGGGGAGTATTGCCATGTAAACTATATTAAGTCTTCTGACACATGAACATGAGATGTCTTTCCATTTAGATCATACATTTTTAAAAATAATATTTTGTAGTTGTCAGTGTACATACTTCTTTTATTAAATTTGTAAGCTTAAGTTTATTATTTTGATACCTCATAAATGGAATTGTTTTCTTAATTTCATTTTGTGTTGTTTATTGCTACTGCATAGAAATACAATTGACTTTTACATATTAATCTCATATCCTGCCATATTGCTGAACTCATTTATTTATTTTATATATTTTTAGTGGATTCCTTAGGATTTTCTATATACAAGATCATGACATTTGTAAATATAGCTTTTCTTCTTTATTTCAACCTTATACTCTAATTTTTTTTTTCTTTTCTAATGGCAATGGTTAGACACTTCTGTACAAAGTTGAATAGAAGTGGCAAGAGTGGCCATCCTTGTCTTGTTTCTGATATTAGGAAGAAAGCATTCAGCTTCTTCATTAAGAGTGATACTACTGGGCTTCCCGGGTGGTGCAGTGGTTAAGAATCCGCCTGCCAATGCAGGGGACATGGATTCGAGCCCTGGTCCAGGAAGGTCCCACATGCCACGGAGCAACTAAGCCCGTGTGGCACAACTACTGAGCCTGCGCTCTAGAGCCCGCGAGCCACGACTACTGAAGCCCGTATGCCTAGAGCCTGTGCTCTGCAGCCAGAGAAGCCACCACAATGAGAAGCCTGCACACTGCGACAAAGAGTAGTCCCCGCTCGCCACAACTAGAGAAAGCTTGCACACAGCAATGAAGACGCAACACAGCCAAAAATAAAAGTAAAATAAATTTTAAAAAAAAGAGTGATATTACATGTAGAATTTCATGCATTCTCTTTATCAAGTTGAGGAAGTTCTCATGTATTCTCAGTTTGCTGAATGGTTTTATTATGAAAGTGTGTTGGATTTTATCAAAAACTTTAACCACATCTATTGAGATGAGCATTTTTTTGTCTTTTATTCTATAAATATGGTGTTGAATATTGACTGATTTTCAGATGTTAATCCAATATTTGCAATGCTGGGATAAATCACACTTGATCCTAGTGTTTAATTCTTTTTATATGTTGTTGATTTTGTTTGCTGGTATTTTGTTGAGTATTTTGCATGTATATTTAAATGAGATACAGTAAGTCCCCTACATACCAATGAGTTCTGTTCCAAGAGTGTGTTCGTAAGTCCAGTTTGTTAGTAAGTCCAACAAAGTTAGCCTAGGTACCCAACTTTTACAGATAACACCAGACAACGTGAACTAACTTACGTGATTGGACATGTGAATGCACGTTTGCATCTTTGAAAGTTCACAACTTGAAAGGTCGTATATAGGGGACTTACTGTATTGGTCTGTAGTTTTCTTTTCTTGTTATGTCTTTGCCAATTTTTTGTATCAGGGTAATACTGACCTCATAGAATGCATTGAGAAGTGTTCCCTATTCTATTTCTTGGAAGAGTTTATAAAGGATTTGTATTATATCGTTAAATGTTTGGTATAATTCATCAAGAAAGTCTTCTGGGCCAGAGCATTTCTCTGTGGATTTAAATAATTAATAATCCAATCTCTATTTTTTATATGTCTGTTCAGATTTTATATTTCTTGAGTAAGTTACAATACTTCCTGGGAATTTGTCCATTTCTTCTAAGTTATCTAAATTTTGGCATATAATTATTCTTAGCAATTCCTTATAATTATTTTTATTTCTATAAGGCTGGTAATAATGAGCCCTTTTCATTTCTGATTATGGTAATTTATCTCTTTTATTCTTGTTCTGTATAGCTAAAGGATCGTCGATTTTGATGATATTTTCAAAGAACTAACTTTTAGTTTCATTGATTTTCTTTATTGATTTTCAGTTTTTTATTTCATTCATTCTTTCCCTAATCTTTATTATTTCATCCTCTATGATTGCTTTTGGTTTAGTTTACTCTTATTTTCTGTTTTCTTGAAGAAGAAGGTTAGGATATTAATTGAAGATCTTTTTTTTTTTCTTTTATACTATAGGCATTTACAGCTATAAATTTCCCTTTAAGCGTACATTTTAGTATGTTTTATTTTTGTTTATATTCATCTCAAAGTATTTCCTAATTTCTCCTGTGATTTTTTCTTTGACTCACTGTCTTTTTTTAAGAACTGCATTGTTTAAATTTTTACACATTGATGAATTTTCCTAATTTACTTCTATTTTGATTTCTAATTTTATTCCATTTTGTTGGGAGAACATAGTATAATTTTAGTCTTTTAAATTTATTGAACTTATTTTATGACCTATCATGTAATTTATTCTGTAGAATGTTTCATATGTATTTGAGAAGAATGTGTATTATGCAATTGTTGGATGAAGTGATCTATAGATATCTTTTATGTTTGGGTGGTATCTAGTGTTGTTCAAGTCATATTTCCTCATTTATCTTCTGCCTTATTGTTCTATCCATGATTGAAAGTGGGTTATTGAAATCTCCAATTATTATTTGTTTAATTGTTCATTTTCCCCTTCAATTCAAACAGTTTTTGCTTTGTTTTGGGGACTCTTGTTCCAAAACTCTTGTTGTTAGGCATATGTATATTTATAACTATTACATCTTCCTGGTGGGTTGATAGTCTTATCATTATACATGCTATTCTTTATCTCTAATAGCAATTTTTCTTAAAGACTGTTTATATCTCATATAATAGGACATTTAGTCCAGTTTTAGACTAAAACTGGACATTTAGTCCAGTTTTTTTACTCTATGCATAGTATATCTTGTTAACCCTTTAGTTTCCCTCTATTTGGGTCTTTGAATCTAAAGCATATTTCTTATAGAATGCTTTATTTGGATCATGTATTTTTCTGTCCATTCTGCCAATCTCTGCCTTTAGAGTAAAGTATTTAATCAATTTATATTTAATGTAATTATTGATAAAGCAGGATTTTTGCTATTTGTATTCTATATATCTTATGTCTTCTTTTTTGTCCTTCCATTCCTCAATTAGTGTCTTCTTTGTGTTAAGAAGATATTTCCTAGTAAACCATTTTCATTTCCTTGTTGTTTATTTTGCTATATATATTTTTTAGTCATTTTCTTAGTGCTTTCCTGAAAGGGATTACAGTTTACATCTTAATTTAAAACAATCTAGTTTGGATTAACACTAACTTAATTAACACTAACTTAATTTTAATAATACACAAATCTTTGCTACAATATAATTTTCTTTCTCCCCTTTCTTTGTACTGTTATTGTCGTACAAATTATACATTTATACATTACAATTTTAACAACAGAATTTTATAATTATTGCCTTATGTAGTTGTCTTCTTAAAAAAAAAGAGTTATGAATAAATATGTTTATATTGTGCTTTATATTTACCTATTTAGTGCCCTTTACCAGTGTCTTTATTAATTCATGTGGATTTGAGTTACTATTTAGTATCCTTTCATTTCAGCCTGAATAATTCTCTTTAGTTTCTTTGTTTTTTTAGTGGAGTAGGTTGTCTAGCAACAAATATATATATATATATATATATATATATATATATATATATACACTCATTCTTCTCCTTTCCCATGTTTTCTTGGGCTTAGGTACAGCCTTTGAGATCCCCATGAATATGTTGGAACATTTCAAAGTTCCCTGTGGTCATCTGGTTCTTCAGGATTTCTTTGAAAAATTTTCCCTCTTCAGGACTCCTGTTTGCTCCAACTGAACCTCAGTCTTAGGCAGTTGCAATGCTGCCAGTACATTGCTATTGTTTTTATAAAGCCCTGGGGCTCCCCCTTTACCCACTGAGCTGAGCTCTGAATCAAATCAAATGGCCACAACGTCCTGGGCATAGAAATTTTCCACATAGATGTAACTTCAGACAAAATATTGACTGTGCTTTTGGGGTGGTGCTTTTAATGGAGCTCCAAAAGAGGTCAGACTTCTCCCTTGTTCACAAAAGCTGGTGGCTTTTGACCACCACAACACTGTTTTGGGGAAAGAAGGGGAATGGGATTAGCGCCAAGTTAAAAATGTCACTCACTATGTGGCAGTATAAAGTTTTAGTAGCTTCTCTTGGAGAGTTTATACTTAGTTTGTTCTGCAGCTTTAGTTAATTTCCAGACTCCTGAAATGGTTGATTTTAGTTACACTAAGTCCCCTACATACGAACAAATTCAGTTCCAGGAGCGCATTTGTAAGTCCAATTTGTTCATAAGTCCAACAAATTTCGCCTAGATACCTAACACAATTGGCTATGTAGTACTGTACTATAATAAGTGTATAATACTTTTCACACAAATAATACATAAAAAACAAAAAATAAAGAAAACGTTTTTAATCTTACAGTACAGTCCCTTGAAAAGTACAGTAGTACAGTACAACACTGGGCATACAGGGGCTGGCATCAAGTGAACAGGCAAGAAGAGTTACTGACTGGAGGAGGGAGAGGAGTTGGGAGATGGTAGAGCTGAAGGATCACCAGCAATAGAAGAGGGAGGGCAAGCTGTAATTTCACTCACACCTGACGTTGATGGCACAGGTTCTGGTTCCTTTCTGGAACCAGATGCACTTTTGCATCTTTGAAAATTCTCAACTTGAAGGTTCATATGTAGGGGATGTACTGTATTTTTGCCTGTATTTTCATAGTTTCAGTGAGAATGAGTTCATGGAGGTCCTCATTCCATCATTCCCAAAGTCTTTTTGCATTACATATTTTTAGGAAAAAAGGTACACTGTGATCTTGCTTACTTTCTCATTTCTATCAGCTTCTCTTCCATTTGTTCATTACTTATTTTCTTGATATCTGCATTTTCAAATGAAATTTATATTTATCATGTGATTTCCATTTTGAAGTCTGTTAGGACTCGTTCCTCCCTCTTCCTGGTAAAATATGTATTTGTGATGGGGTAAGAGATATAAGTTATCATTACATATTTTATTATTTTTATGCTAGACTTTTACATATTTTATAAGATTTTATTATTTAAGTTGTATTATTTTTGTATTTAATTAATATAGCTTTTCTCAATGTTCTTGCCTTTCAAATGCTGCTTGCCTCTATATTTAGCTTTACAAAAAGGAATTGAATTTCATGTAATTATACCCTTGCTTATCTTTGTGATTATGAATTAAAGATGGAATAAGAGATACAACTATTTATTTTATAAAGTACATTTATATAAATTTCCTAAAATAAGATAGGATTGTTCAATTTTCTTAGAGTAAATTTACTGCAGTAAGTTTACATTATATTGTTTATTTAGATTATATCCTTTGCATACAATTAGTGGGTGAATCATGGCCTAAGAACACTTCTAGAAATAAGTATGCAGCAATAAAATCCTCAATATGTATTATCATTTACAATTGTAATATGCTAGATGATACAGATGAGATGTAGCAATGAGTAACATAATTGCTCTTTTAATGCTGTGGTAGGTATACCATGGTCATTAATTATCATTTTGACTAATTATTATTGGTAGCAATTAATCTTTGCTCTAATAATTATTGCTTATGAATATACATGTTTCCCCCCTTTTGCAATGACATGAAGATGATATATGTGATTACTAAAATACAGATTGTCTAAAACAGTTAAATAATTTGATATGGTAAATATGTCTCTGACCACATAAATTCTCATTAAACTGTTGGAACTGTAAAAAGGAAAATAATATAGTGATTTTTTTCAAAAATTAAGGGTGCCCTGTTTCCCCCTCAGATTTGTTTCTTTGTATTGCTTATACTTCTGTGCAAAGCTTCTGGATGCCTTAAATAGGGGAGTTGTTAAGAAATGTGCTTATAAATGAGTGAGTGTAACTTAGCATTGGGAAAAAAGTCATGAAATGATAACTCTTAAAAACACCTCATAACAAATATGATAACTCATATTTACAAATCTCTGACCATGAATAACTTTATAAGAAGAAACCTGGACCTTGTATTTCCTGTATTCCCAGCATAAGAATAGTACTTGGCATTTGTAAAATAAGTAATTGAATTGTGACGTGACCTAAGAGTCTGGTAACAAGGAGAAGCTGGTGTAAATCAGTGGGTATCAGCTAACTTTTGCTGAGGATATCATTCAGTATGTCTTCACTGAAATAACTTCTACCCTAACACCATTCAAAGACTCTCAGAGAAATACATTGACATGCACTGAATCAGAAATAAAAGAAACTTGAAACTGATGATGCTGATTTTAAACAAGATTTGTTGGTTCTTAAAACGAGAGGTTTAAAATTGCTGTATAATTTATCAGAAATGATTGTATCATCAGAACAAACATCAATGGACTACTGTTTTAAGAAATCTGAACCAGTACAGCATAGGCAGAAATATTTTACTATAGCAATTCTATGAAGTATTTGCTCTAAAATGTTTTTTTTTTAACATCTTTACTGGAGTATAATTGCTTTACAATGGCGTGTTAGTTTCTGCTTTATAACAAAGTGAATCAGTTATACATATACATATGTTCCCGCATTTCTTCCCTCTTGCGTCTCCCTCCCTCCCACCTCCATATCCCACCCCTGTAGATGGTCAGAAAGCACCGAGCTGATCTCCCTGTGCTATGCGGCTGCTTCCCACTAGCTATCTGTTTTACGTTTGGTAGTGTATATATGTCCATGCCACTCTCTCACTTTGTCACAGCTTACCCTTCCCCATCCCTATATCCTCAAGTCCATTCTCTAGTAGGTCTGTGTCTTTATTCCTGTCTTGCCCCTAGGTACTTCATGACCTTTTTTTTTTCTTACATTCCATATATGTGTTAGCATACAGCATTTCTTTTTCTCTTTCTGACTTACTTCACTCTGTATGACAGACTCTAGGTCCATCCATCTCACTACAAATAACTCAATTTTGTTTCTTTTTATGGCAGAGTAATATTCCATTGTATATATGTGCCACATCTTTATCCATTCATCTGCTGATGGACACTTAGGATGCTTCCATGTCCTGGCTATTGTAAATAGAGCTGCAATGAACATTTTGGTACATGACTCTTTTTGAATTACGGTTTTCTCAGGGTATATGCCCAGTAGTGGGATTGCTGGGTCGTATGGTAGTTCTATTTTTAGTTTTTAAGGAACCTCCATACTGTTCTCCATAGTGGCTATATCATTTACATTCCCACCAACAGTGCAAGAGTGTTTCATTTTCTCCACAACCACTCCAGCATTTATTGTTTCTAGATTTTTTGATGATGGCCATTCTGGCCGGTGTGAGATGATATGTCATTGTAGTTTTGATTTGCATTTCTCTAATGATTAATGATGTTGAGCATTCTTTCATGTGTTTGCTGGCAATATGTATATCTTCTTTGGAGAAATGTGTATTTAGGTCTTCTGCCCATTTTTGGATTGGATTTTTTGTTTTTTTGATATTGAGCTGCATGAGCTGCTTGTAAATTTTGAAAATTAATCCTTTGTCAGTTGCTTCATTTGCAAATATTTTCTCCCATTCTGAGGATTGTCTTTTGGTCTTGTTTCTGGTTTCCTTTGCTATGCAAAAGCTTTTAAGTTTCATTAGGTCCCATTTGTTTATTTTTGTTTTTTATTTCCATTTCTCTAGGCGGTGGGTCAAAAAGGATCTTGCTGTGATTTATGTCATAGAGTGTTCTGCCTATGTTTTCCTTTAAGAGTTTGATAGTGTCTGGCCTTACATTTAAGTCTTTAATCCATTTTGTGTTTACTTTTGTGTATGGTGTTAAGGAGTGTTCTAATTACATACTTTTACATGTAGCTGTCCAGTTTTGCCAGCACCACTTATTGAAGAGGCTGTCTTTTCTCCACCGTATATTCTTGCCTCCTTTATCAAAGATAAGGTGACCATATGTGTGTGGGTTTATCTCTGGGCTTTCTATCCTGTTCCATTGATCTATATTTCTGTTTTTTGCTAGTACCATACTGTCTTGATTACTGTACCTTTGTAGTCTGATGTAAAGTCCAGGAGCCTGATTCCTCCAGCTCCGTATTTCTTTCTCAAGATTACTTTGGCTATTCGGGGTCTTTTGTGTTTCCATACAAATTGTGATATTTTTTGTTCTAGTTCTGTGAAAAATGCCCGTGGTAGTTTGATAGGGATTGCATTAAATCTGTAGATTGCTTTGGGTAGTAGAGTCATTTTCACAGTGTTGATTCTTCGAATCCAAGAACATGGTATATCTCTCCATCTATTTGTATCATCTTTAATTTCTTTCATCAGTGTCTTATAATTTTCTGCATACAGGTCTTTTGTCTCCTTAGGTAGGTTTATTCCTAGATATTTTATTCTTTTTGTTGCAATGGTAAATGGGAGTGTTTTCTTGATTTCACTTTCAGATTTTTCATCATTAGTGTATAGGAATGCCAGAGATTTCTGTGCATTAATTTTGTATCCTTCTACTTTACCAAATTCATGGATTAGCTCTAGTAGTTTTCTGGTAGCATCTGTAGGATTCTCTATGTATAGTATCTTATCATCTGTAAACAGTGACAGCTTTACTTCTTCTTTTTCAATTTGGATTCCTTTTATTTCTTTTTCTTCTCTGATTGCTGGGGCTAAAACTTCCAAAACTATGTTGAATAATAGTGGTGAGAGTGGGCAACCTTGTCTTGTTCCTGATCTTAGTGGAAATGCTTTCAGTTTTTCACCATTGAGGACAATGTTTGCTGTGGGTTTGTCATATATGGCCTTTATTATGTTGAGGAAAGTTCACTCTATGCCTACTTTCTGCAGGGTTTTTATCGTAAATGGGTGTTGAATTTTGTCAAAAGCTTTCTCTGCATCGATTGAGATGATCATATGGTTTTTCTCCTTCAATTTGTTAATATGATGTATCACATTGATTGTTATGCATATATTGAAGAATCCTTGCATTCCTGGGATAAACCCCACTTGATCATGGTGTATGATCCTTTTAATGTGCTGTTGGATTCTGTTTGCTAGTATTTTGTTGAGAATTTTTGCATCTGTGTTCATCAGTGATATTGGCCTGTAGTTTTCTTTCTTTGTGACATCCTTGTCTGGTTTTAGTTATCAGGGTGATGGTGGCCTCGTAGAATGAGTTTGGGAGTGTTCCTCCCTCTGCTGTATTTTGGAGGAGTTTGAGAAGGATAGGTGTTAGTTCTTCTCTAAATGTTTGATAGAATTCGCCTGTGAAGCCATCTGGTCCTGGGCTTTTGTTTGTTGGAAGATTTTTAATCACAGTTTCAATTTCAGTGCTTGTGATTGGTCTGTTCATATTTTCTATTTCTTCCTGGTTCAGTCTTGGAATGTTGTGCATTTCTAAGAATTTGTCCATTTCTTCCAGATTGTCCATTTTATTGGCATAGAGTTGCTTGTAGTAATCTCTCATTATCCTTTGTATTTCTGCAGTGTCATTTGTTACTTCTCATTTTGCATTTCTAATTCTGTTGATTGGAGTCTTTTCCCTTTTTTTCTTGATAAGTCTGCCTAATGGTTTATCAATTTTGTTTATCTTCTCAAAGAACCATCTTTCAGTTTTATTGATATTTGCTGTCGTTTCCTTCATTTCTTTTTCATTTATTTCTCTCTGATCTTTATTATTTCTTTCCTTTTGCTAAATTTGGGTGTTTTTTGTTCTTCTTTCTCTAATTGCTTTAGGTGCAAGTTTTGGTTGTTTATTTGAGATGTTTCCTGTTTCTTAAAGTAGGATTGAATTGTTATGAACTTCCCTTTTAGAACTGCTTTTGCTGCATCCCATAGGTTTTGGGTTGTTGTGTCTCCATTGTCGTTTGTTTCTAGATATTTTTTGATTTTGTCTTTTATTTCTTCAGTGATCTCTTGGTTATTAAGTAGTGTATTGTTTAGCCTCCATGTGTTTGTATTTTTTACAGATCTTTCCTGTAATTGATATCTAGTCTCATAGTGTTGTGGTCAGAAAAGATACTTGATACAATTTCAATTTTCTTAAATTTACCAAGGCTTGATTTGTGACCCAAGATATATTATCTATCGTGGAGAATGTTCCATGAGCACTTGAGAAGAATGTGTATTCTGTTGTTTTTGGATGGAATGTCCTATAAATATCAATTAAGTCCATCTTCGTTAATGTATGATTTAAAGCTTGTGTTTCCTTATTTATTTTCATTTTGGATTATCTGTCCATTGTTGAAAGTGGGGTGTTAAAGTCCCCTACTATGATTGTGTTACTGTCGATTTCCCCTTATAGGGCTGTCAGTATTTGCCTTATGTATTGACGTGCTCCTCCTATGTTGGGTGCATAAATATTTACAATTTTTATATCTTCTTTTTGGATCAATCCCTTGATCATTATGTAGTGTCCTTCTTTGTCTGTTGTAATAGTGTTTATTTTAAAGTCTATTTTGTCTGATACGAGAATTGCTACTCCAGCTTTCTTTTCGTTTCCATTTGTATGGAATATCTTTTTCCATCCCCTTACTTTCAGTCTGTATGTGTCTCTAGGTCTGAAGTGGGTCTCCTGTAGACAGCATATATACAGGTCTTGTTTTTGTATCCATTCTCGTGTCTGTGTCTTTTGGTGGGAGCATTTAATCCATTTACTTTTAAGGTAATTATCGATATGTATGTTCCTATTCCCATTTTCTTAATTGTTTTGGGTTTGTTATTGTAGGTCTTTTCCTTCTCTTGTGTTTCCTGCCTAGAGAAGTTCCTTTAGCATTTGTTGTAAAACTGGCTTTGTGGTGGTGAACTCTCTCAGCTTTTGCTTGTCTGTAAAGGTTTTAATTTCTCCATCAAATCTGAATGATATCCTTGCTGGGTAGAGTAATCTTGGTTGTAGGTTTTTCTCCTTCATCACTTTAAGTATGTCCTGCCACTCCTTCTGGCTTGCAGAGTTTCTGCTGAAAGATCAGTGTTAACCTTATGGGGATTCCCTTGTGTGTTATTTGTTGTTTTTCCCTTGCTGCTTTAATATGTTTTCTTTGTATTTAATTTTTGATAGTTTGATTAATACGTGTCTTGGCGTGTTTCTCCTTGGATTTATTCTATATGGGACTCTCTGTGCTTCCTGGAGTTGAGTGACTATTTCCTTTCCCATATTAGGGAAGTTTTCAACTAAAATCTCTTCAAATATTTTCTCAGTCCCTTTCTTTTTCTCTTCTTCTTCTGGGACCCCTATAATTTGAATGTTGATGTGTTTAATGTTGTCCCAGAGGTGTCTGCCACTGTCGTCAGTTCTTTTCATTGTTTTTTCTTTATTCTGCTCTTCAGTAGTTATTTCCACTATTTTATCTTCCAGGTCACTTATCCATTCTTCTGCCTCAGTTATTTTTCTATTGATCCCTTCTAGAGAATTTGTAATTTAATTTATTGTGTTGTTCATCATTGTTTGTTTGCTCTTTAGTTCTTCTAGGTCCTTGTTAAACGTTTTTTGTATTTTGTCTTTTCTATTTCCAAGATTTTGGATCATCTTTACTGTCATTATTCTGAATTCTTTTTCAGGTAGACTGCCTATTTCCTCTTCATTTATTAGGTCTGGTGGGTTTTTACCTTGCTCCTTCATCTGCTGTGTATTTCTCTGTCTTCTCATTTTGCTTAACTTACTGTGTTTGGGGTCTCCTTTTCTCAGGCTGCACGTTCATAGTTCCCATTGTTTTTGGTGTCTGCCCCCAGTGGCTAAGGTTAGTTCAGTGGGTTGTGTATGCTTCCTGGTAGAGGGGACTAGTGCCTGTGTTCTGGTGGATGAGGCTGGATCTTGTATTTCTGGTGGGCATGTCCATGTCTGGTGGTGTGTTTTGGGGTGTCTGTGGCCTTTTTATGATTTTGGGCAGCCTCTCTGCTAATGGATGGGGCTGTGTTCCTGTCTTTCTAGTTGTTTGGCATAGGGTGACCAGCACTGTAGCTTGCTGGTTGTTGAGTGAAGCTGGGTCTTGGCGTTGAGATGGAGATCTCTGGGAGATTTTTGCTGTTTGATATTATGTGGAGCTGGGAGGTCTGTTGTGGACCAGTGTCCTGAACTTGGCTCTCCCACCTCAGAGGCAGAGCCCTGATGCCTGGCTGGAGCACCAAGGGCCTTTCATCCACACGGGTCAGAATAAAAGCGAGAAAAAATAGAAAGGAAGAAAGAGGATAAAATAAAATAAAGTAATGTAAAGTAAAGTTATTAAAATAAAAAATAAAATATAATTATTAAGAAAAAAAAATTTTAAAGTAAAAAAAAAAAAAGGACAGACAGACCCCTAGGACAAATGGTGAAAGCAAAGCTATACAGACAAAGTCACACACAGAAGCATACACATACTCACAAAAAGAGAACAAGGGGAAAAAATAATACATCTTTGTTTTTAAAAAGAGATATTTGTGTGTCATTTTACTCTCCTTTATTTTGGGGAGACAATTTAAATATGTTTTATGGTTCAAAATGGGTTTCCAGTTTTGCAACTTTTATATATATAATATTGTGACTATGGGAAATAAGGATTTAACTTGAGGAGAGTTGATTTATGACTGAATGACTGACTATTGTCGTAGAAATAATTAAATAATATGTTTGTGGTTCCTCTGAGAGAGTATGTGAATGTATCTGTGTGTATGTGGGGTGTGTGTGTGTGTATGGTGAATGGTGAGTTCCTATAAACAATGCAGGAGAAGTATGTATGCACTCATTTGTCTGTCTGAATAAAACTATGGCTATAATACAGCCCCTTAGCTTTTCTTATGATCGATATTTTCCTAGAAAATGCCACTATTTAAACAATATACAGGATAAAGAGATGGAAAGCAGCATGGTTAAGAGCGGGAGTTCTGAGCTCAGGAGATCCTGGATTAGAGTCTTGCCTCACTATTTACTGTGAGTCTTACTGCAAGTTACTTATTCATTCTTAACGTAGTTTCATTATCTTTAAAACACTGGCTCTGAAAATAAGATTGTGTCATGGGATTATTATGGGGATTTCATGGAGGTAAAGATCTTATTATGGTTATGATGATAGCACCTGCTTCAAAAATTGTTGAGAGGATTATATGTAGGAAAATTACTTACATAGCAAGAGCTAAGTAAATATTATTTTATCATTATTATTATTATCAGTGAGTAAATACAATTTGAATACTACAAAAACATTTTAAAATCACATGTGAAGGCGAATATAAGTACTAATACAACTTTTTAGCCAAAATATTTTCAAAACCAACTATATAATATTTATTGAATAATTTGTCTCAAATAATTCATCAGTAAACCGATGGAAGAGCATCTTTTGTGAGATATTCTTTTTAGCCTAATTGATATTCTCTGCCCTGTGGTTTAAGGAAGTATGTGAGCAGAAAGATGGTTCGTAGCCAGTCACTTTACTCCTCCAGATCATTCTAGAGAGAATTCTAATGTGAATTTCACTTTGCATCATTGGTATGAGTGGTGACTTTTTCTACATAGATCAATACCAATAAATTATTCGAATTGTGATGTCCTTCAACACTTGATGAAGAATAACTTCCCAGATTGGGGAAAAGTCTATAATGGTGACAATATTAAAAAATGTTATATTCTAGTCCTGCCCCCTAAGACATGCTCTGCCTTTAGCTATACTGAATACAAGCTCATGACTTGGGAAGTGGTAAAGATTTATCTATTTATTAACATTTTACTCACAAGTATAAAACTCTTGAAATATTACAGCTCGTTTACAAGAATGTCCTTGGGATGGAAAGCTGATATGTTCTTTGTCACATTATATTTTCAGACCATGTAGGTCACTGTCATAAAGCAGTCACCAGAAAAGTTAAATGAAACTGCATTATGTAATAGATTTTTTTCATGTTTTGGATACATATACATTTATATAATACCTGGTTGTAAATTTTGATGGTAGGGCTAAAAACTTTATGGAGTGATTGCCAAGCTCTTAAGTAGGTAAACAATTTCTGGAATAGATAGAATTGTATTTTTTGCTGAAATGTGGCAAAATTTTCATGTCTACCTTTATGAAGAACTTAGCCTTTTTTATTATGGTTAAAAATTAAGTGACAAATAGAGTAGAGTTTCTTGCCATCCTGTCCTTTCTGACTGTTTTGCACTCATTATGCGTAGAATAGAATTAGGATTGGGGGATGTCAATGTGTTGAACAGGGAGTATCATCAGTTTTCCAACCTAATTGGCTTCAGAATTTTTGCTAGCTATACTCAGCTGCTTTTGTGAGGAATGTATTGGACACTGGTGTGCATTATAGCATGGAGGTTAAGACTGTAGAAATTGCAACTGACCAAAGCTGGGTTTCTGTCCAAGTCCCACTACTCAACCTTGTTCTTTAGGCTTCTTGTCTCTGAAAGGGGTGTGATAATATTGTAAGTATTATTGGGTAGTTGTGAGGAAAAGATATATATAATGTTAAGCACAAGCCCTAGAACAAATAGGCATTTATAAAATGAAAACTATTATAATTATTTACTCTTATTATTTTTAATTTTATGTGTCAACTTGACAAGCTAAAGGATGCCCACATAGCTATTAAAATATTATATTTCTGGGTGTGTCTGTTAAGGTGTTCCCAAAAGAGATTAGTATTTGAATCAGTAGACTGAGTAAAGAACATCTCCCCTCACCAGTGTAGGTGGGCATTATCCAATCTATTGAGGGTCTGAATAGAATAAAAAGGCAGAGAGTGGTGAATTTGCTCTTTGTTTGAGCTGGGACATCCATCTCCTATTGCCCTTGGACAGCCGCACTTCTGGTTTTCAGGCTTTTGGACTCAGACGGGGACATACACCATCAGCTCCCCTGGTTCTCAGGCCTTTATACTTGGACTGAATTGTACAACCAGCTTTCCTGGTTCTCCAGCTAACCAGGAGATGGCAGCTTGTCAGACTTCTTATAAATCTCCTCTTATATATATAGCTATATATATCCTGTTGGTTCTGTTTCTCTGGAAAGTCCTAATGTGCCCCTTAAATTATATTTTTCCTTCAATAAATTGTTACAATTTTCTAAGAACTTAATTTATCCATTTATTTTCCTTTCTTTAATTTATTTTTCAGCCTGAGCCACTTCTTACCTAGAAGAGTAAATTACATAAGCATACTTCCCATGACTAAGTTAATGCTTCTTTTTATTTGTTATGTTTGAGATTCATTGCAGCTTTAGGTGAGTTTCTTTCTTTAGCGTGTAAGGATTCATTCAATCGGTCATTTCACACTGAACACACCCTAGGTGCCAGTTATTGCAATAGGAGCTGGGATCAAAAAAATGTGTAAGATAAATAGGAGCACTGCCTTCATAGAGTTTCCAGTTTAGTGGCAATGATAAACCTGCAAACAGGCAATTGCCTTGTCGTATGATAAGTGTCCTCACGGGAAGAGTACATGTTGCTATGGGAGCCCATAGTTGGTATTGAAGAAATAGTGTTTAAACACAGACCTAAGTATTGAGTCAGAGCTAACCAAGAAAAGTGTGAGGAGAATTATTCCACACAGAAGAATCTCTAATGAAGAGTGAGTATTATGTGTTCAAGAAACTGAAATAAGTTATTTTTATTTTGGATAGAAAGGCAGCATAGACTTTCAAAGGCAGCAAGAAATGAAGCTAGAAAAGTAAATAAAGGCAAGATCATGAGTAGCTTTTTATAAAATTTTGAATAATGTTTATTTTATTCTATGGGAGAAAGGAAGCCACTGAAGGATATCAAGTAAGGTAAGGAACGATTACTACTTGTTTAAGAAGTGTAATTTGGGGACCGGGGGAACCAAGGGAAGGGAGTCAAGACTAAAGGCAAGAGAACAATGTAGAAGATTATGTAGTAATACAGGTAGAAAGGCATGGACATTAGACCAAAGTGATGGCAGAACGGATGGGGAGAAGGAAATGAACTTGTCAGATGACTACAAAGTTTACTGATCAAAATTTCACAAAAAGTTTGGATGGTATCTGTAGTAACAATAACAATATTGGGTTCACTTCTTCAAGGCTGTCAAAATTATGAGAAAAAATCATTCATAGTATTACCTTATTATCACTTTAATGGCTACAGGATGTGCAGTGCTATCTCCTACTTCATTCCTGATTTTGGTGATTTGTGTCTCCTCTCCTTTTATTTTTGTCTGTGTCATTAGGGTTTCTTTTAATTTCATTGATTTGGGAAGAAAAAAAAAAAGCTTTTTCTCCCCCAATAACTTTTTCTACTGTATTTTTATTTTCATTTTCACTGATTTCTGCCCTTGTCTTTTTTTGTTTGTTTCATTCTTTCTTCTTGCTTTGGGTTTCTTTTGCTCTTTTTCTTTTTCTAGTTTCCTAAGGCAGAAACATAGGTTGTTGATTTAGGATCTTTTAAAATTTCTCATGTAAGTAGGTTGTGCTATAAATTTCCCTTTCAGCACTGCTTTAGCTATATCTAATATAATCAGTACTGCTTTAGCTATATCTAATATAATTTAATAAGTTGCATTTTTGTTTTTATTTTATTATATATTTTTTAATTTCCTTTGAGACTTCCTCTTTGATACATGTATTATTTAGAAGTGATTGCATTGTTTAATTTCCAGCTGTCTGTTTTCTTTCTGTTATTGATTTCTAATTTTATTCTGTTATGGTCATATTCTGTATGCTTGCAATTATTTTAAATTTGCTGAGGTTTGTTTTATGGCTCAGGATATGGTCTGTCTTGGTGAGTGTTTCATGGGTGCGTGAAAAAAGTGTATTGTACAGTTATTAAATGTATCGTTCTAAATATGTGAATTAGCTCCTGTTGATTGGTTATGTCATTCGGATCTTCTTTTTCCCTACTGATCTTCTGTCTGGTAATTTTATCTATTCCTGAGAAAGAGGTGTGGAAGTCCCTAACTATAATTGTGGATTAGTTTCTCCTTTCAACTCTATAAGTTTTTGCTTCCTGTATTTTAAGACTCTTGTTTGATGCATTCCAGCAGATTGATATTTTTCATTATATTATTATTATCATATATTTCTGTATATATTAGTCCATATTTGTCTGCAGTAATTCTCCTTGCTCTTAAGTCTACTTTATCAGGTATTAATATAGCCACTACTGCCTTTTGTTGATTAATGTTTACCCATATAGCTTTTTCCATCTTTTAATTTCTACTTACCTATGTTAAATTTGAAGAGTTCTTATAAGCAGCATAAGAAGGAATTGTGTTTATTTATCCACTCTGCCAATATCTGTGTTTAGATTGGTGTCTTAATCCATCTACTTGTAAAATAATTATTGCTATGTTGAAACTTAGGGCTGTTATTTTAATATTTGTTTTCTATTTATTCCCTTTGGTTCTTATTCATTTTCCTTTATTTCTCTTTCTTGCCTTCCCATTGGTTATTTGAACATTTTTAAAGATTCAATCTTGATTTATCTGTAGTGTTTTTAAGTGTATCTCTTTGTAAAGTTTTTATTGGAGTTGCCTTAAGCATCGCTATACACACACACACACACACACACACACACACACACACATGACTTATAATCTACTGGTGTAAACTTTTAACCACTTCTAATGAACGGTGGAAGTCTTTTTTCCAAATAAGTGTCTTTATTTTCCCAGTTTTAAATAACAATGTCTTGAGTACCAGATGATATTATAATTTTTAAAAAGATTTATTTATTGTTTATTTATTGTATTTATTTTTGGCTGTGTTACATCTTCCTTGAGGCATGCGGGATCTTTTGTTGCAGCACGTGAACTCTTTGTTGTGGAGTGCGGGCTTCTCTCTAGTTGTGGCATGCAGATTTTCTCTTCTCTAGTTGTGGTGCACAGGCTCCAGGGCACATAGGCTCTGTAGTTGTGGTGCATGGTTTCCAGAGTGCATGGGCTCTGTAGTTTGTGGCACGCAGGTTCTAGTTGAGGTGCATGAGCACAGTAGTTGTGGCATGTGGCCTTAGTTGCCCCGCAGCATGTGGGATCTTAGTTCCCTGACCAGGGATTGAACCCGCATCCCCTGCATTGTAAGGCGGATTCTTTACCACGGGACCACCAGGGAAGTCCCTATAATTTTTTGAAATTTTCAAATATAATTTATAAAACTCATGAGGACAGGATTGTCCACTGTATGTATCTTTCTTCTCTTTGCATTGATCTTTCTTCCTTCTTGATACTCCAAAATTCTTTATTTTTTCGTTTTGTTTATCCTTGAAGAAATTCTTTTGGCCAAACTTTAAGGGAGGTTTGCTAGTGATAAATTCTTTAGTTTTCTTTTGTGTGAGAATGTCTTTATTTCTTTTTCATTCCTGCAGGATAATTTTGCCATATATAGAATTTGTAGTTGACAGCTTTTTTCTTTCAGTACTTAAAAAATATTGTACCACTTCCTCTTGGCCTCTAAAATTTCAGATAAGGAATTTACTATCATCTGAATTGGTATTCCTGTGTAGTTAATTTTGCATATCTTTCTCTTTGCTTTCAATATTTTTGTCTTTATTTTTTAAAGTTTAAGGTATGTCTTGGCATGAATTTCTTTGGACTTGTTTTGTTGGAGTTTGCTCAGCTTCTTGGATCTGTAGGTTTGCATCTTTTCCCAGATTTGGGAAGTTTTTAGTCATTACTTTTTCAAATACTCTTTTAGACTCACTCTCTTTCTCTTCTCCTTCTAGGACTCTGATGATATGAATACTGGATCTTTTGTTATTGTCCCACAGGTGTCTGCAGCTCTGCTCAGCTTTTTCAGTTTGTTTTTGCTTTGTTGTTCAGATTGGGTGAATTCTATGATCTGTCCTCAATCCACTGTTTCTAATCTCCTTTATCTCCACTTTACTGTTGTACCCATCCAGTGAAGGTTTTCTTTTAATATTATAATATTTTTTATTTCTATTCCCATTTGGTTCTTTTTTATAAGTTCTTTCTCTCTTTTTCTTTTTTGTTGTGATATTTTATCTTGCCATTTGTTTCAAGATAATTTGTCGTTGAGTACTGAAGCATAGTTAACCATGACTGACTGAAAATCCTTATCAGATAATTTCAACATCTTATTCATCTTAACATTTACATCAGTTGATTGTTTTTCTCATTCAAACTGTGATGGTCTTGTTTCTTCGCACAACACATGATTTTTTATTTTATCCTGAAAAATTTGCCTATTATGTTAGGAAATTCTGGGTTCTATTTATTTTTATTCTTAAACAGGTAGTCACCCTGTTCAAGTTTTGGCCTACTTTTTTGAGCTATAGTTCTAATGGCAGTTTAAATTTCAGAGGCTTTATAGTGGTAATTTGGTCTGCTTGGTTTATTTGGTGCTGCTGGAGTTCCCACTTGTCTCTGTTGATGCTGCTGAGGGAGTAGAATTGGATCCTCATCCCAGTTGCTTGGGTACCTCAAAGTATAGGATGGCATGGGATACCCCTGCCTATGCCTCCTGGCTTCCCAGTTTTTCTGGGAAAGGAAAGGGATTTATAGACCTGCAGTGTAAAAGAGACTTCATAGGTCTGGCAACTTGTTGTTACTGGGTGCATCTTGCTGATTCTGCCCACCAGACCCAATACCTCAGGGCAGGGAGGGGTTTCCTGGGTCCAGCTGATTACCGTGATTGGGTCCTTTGTCTTATTCAGTTCTGGCTGCTATTAAAAAATGTCATAATCTTAGCAACTTAAACAGCAAACATTTATTTCTCACAGTTCTGGAGACTGGAAGTCCCACAGTCAGTGCCAGCGTGGCTGGGTTCTTGGTGAGGGCCCTCTTCCTGGTTAATTGATGGCCGTTTTCTTGCTTTCTCCCCACAGGGCAGAGAGAGAGCTCTGGTCTCTTTGTCTCCTTATAGGGATGCCAATCCCATTGTGGAGGCTCCACCTTCATGGACTTATTTAATTTAATTACCTCCAAAGATTCCACTTCTAAATAACAGCATACTGGGGATTAGGGATTCAACAAAGAATTTTGAGGGGACACAAACACTGAGTCCCATAACAGTCCTTCCTGCCTCTTGCCCACCTGCCCTAATTTCTCATGGAGGGGAAAGGTAGTGGTAGTCTGGTAAAAGAGACTCTCTGGAAGGACTCCTTCCTATGGCTTGGTCACTCTTCTTGCTTCTGCTGGTTTCTCTTGACCACCCAGTATTGCTGGGCAGAAAAGGAGTATGTCAGAATTAAAGATGCTTCCCAAGCCAGGCCACTTGTTATAACTGAGTCCCTCCTGCTGGTTCTGCCCACTCTCCGCAGTGCTCTTGAAGGAAGAAGAGAGTCTAAGTCTGGCGGGGAAGGATAGTGCTTCCCCTGGATGCTTTTGGGTGGTAGGGTTACTTATTGATCCCCTTTCTGTGGTGTCAGGCTTGTCTAATATTCCCAGAGGGACTCCTGTTTGATCTCAGAAGAAAAATGAGCCTAGTTGGGCTGCCATCCTTTGCTAGGTTGGGGTTGGCAAATGCTGGGTCTAGGAGTCCTTCTTCTGTTGGGTGGGCATAACATAAAACACCCTGCTGCTGTGTTTTTCCTCTAATCCTGGAGTCCAAAACCAGTTTGCTTCTTCATCATCTTTCAGAGTTCTCCTTTGGTTGTCAGTTATGTTATTTCCAGAATTTATAGCTCTGATTAGCAGGAAAGAGCTAGGAGAAGTAAATCTATACATTCTTGTGGACCAGAAGTCCCATTCGATTTACTTTTCATGATGTGGTTTGAATAGTTATGCAATAAGTACACTTAATGCCAACATCCATCCCTTAAATATATGAATTTTTCATTTATCTTTTTTTCTAATACCAAATTTTAAAGCAGGGCTGCAGTTCTATGACAATCTAACATTCTTCCTCTACTAGCAACTCTCTAAGATTTATTTCAAGTTTTAAAATTCCCGATGATGACCTGATCTTTGCTTCTGTAGCTCGCGTGAAGTTTTCTGATAGATCAATCAACTAAGGCTTTGCAGCACTTAATGTTCACTGTAGCCTTCTATTAGAATGAGATTAGGCAGCTTTGCATAAAATGAAGAGGTAGGAAAGAATAAAGAAGATATAAATTGGATTATTACTTATATTTAAAAACATATTTTTATGGAGAAATATGATGTTTGCCAAGAACAATGATGGAGTCCTGAAGTTGAAAATATTGAGAATGTCTCCTTTAACAATTAGAGATTGAGAATAAAGAAAATATCTATTTTATTTGGAGAGATATACCTCTAACAAGTAATTTTCCAACGAAGTTTTCCTAAGTTATATGAGGACAAAAAGAATTGTTAATTAAATGTCTAAATGTTATTTATAAGAAACATAATAGTCTGAGGTTACCTGTCCAATGTAGCCAAGTTGTATATTTATGGGCTGTTGTCCAAACTTTAAATTAGAAACCACTGAACAACATGTGCACATTGAACATGTGCCCATTTTACAATATCTATTGTATAATTTTACTCAGTAAAATATTACGGCATTTATAAATCTAATAACTCTAGTTTTCTGGGCATATATATGATTTATTCGATGCCAAGACATTAGTTAGTTAGGAAGGCAAAACTTAGTTATAACTTTTCCATGGGAAATCAGTTTCATTTATATGGCATGGTTCCCACTAGCAAATTGTGGAGAAAAGTGGGAAATACTACTACTAATAAGTATTTCTGTGCATAAACACATTTACTGAATAACTGAAACATAAATTATTCAGATCAAAATGTGATCAAATTATATGACTCTGGAACAATTGCCTTAGCCACCAATTTTAAATTGTTATCATTAGCATTTTCCCCTTTGATTTACCAGTAGTAGGTATTTGATCAAAATCTCTTCATCTTTGACTCTGATATACTTACTATGTCAAGCAGATTTTCTGTCTCTTTCTCTTTTTTTTTTTTTTTTTCCTTTAAGGTATCTAGAGCTAAAAGGATTTTAATCTGAACATTTATTCTGAAAAATGTAATTCACTTCTCCAACTGCTCACGATTAGTCTATTGGCAGCTATGGAAGCCGTGGAGGAGCCATTCACTCTCTCAGTCTAGTGTGCAGAACAAATTAGTACTTTGCAAAATAATATCAATTAAGCCAACATTAAAAAATTAGGTATCTATATTAATCTCCAGCCACAAGTTACAATATCTCTCCAAAAGAGCTGTACAGGACAATTTTTTCTCAGTTGCATAATTATACTACTATTATATTATACTCCTATGGTCTGCTTTTGCTACATGTCACCTACTATTACTACTTCTACTACTACTACCACTACCACTACTATTGCTGCTGCTGCCACTGAGCGTGCACAAACACATATTCACTGGCGCATGTATATGCATTACCACATACATTTTTTTACCTATAAATTTTGGCATTTCATTTTGACATCTGTCCTGGGTAGGAGTCCAAAAGACTTGTATTATTTTTCTAGTTCTTTTATAAGTACTATGTGACCTTGGCAATTTATTTCACTATTGTATGACAGTTTCCACATTTGAAAAATGAAAGATATTGGACTAGGTCATAGGTTAGCAAACTGAGGCCTTTGGACCTGTTTTGGTAAATAAGGTTTTATTGAAACTCATCCACGCTCATTCATCTATGCATGGTCTACAACTTCATTTACACTGTATCATCAGATTTGAGTAGCTGTGACAGAGACCATATAGCCTGCATGCATATATATTTACTGTCTGCACCTTTAAGAAAATGTTTGTCAATCCTGGACTTGATGTCCTATAAGCCTTTTCCAGGTATACATATTTATCACTCAAGAGGATTCTGATATAAAAAAATCTTAGTCTGCCTACCAAGGATGATGATAAAAATTTTAATTATTTTGTTTTCTATTCTAAAATTCTTCTCCATGAATCCAAATGACAAAACTTAGCTTGGTTTATTTAAATAGTGGAATTGTCTCAAGTGATAGTCCATTGAATAAAGACAGAGTGCTAAATCCAGTAGTAGTCATATTTTTCGTAATTTGTCCCATTTTTCCAATGCTTCAATCTTGTCATCTTAATTACAAGAGATGCAGCGTAATCTTAAATCAGTCTGCATTTGTTAGGAGACTTTTATTCTTAAAGTCAATTTTGATCCATTTTGAGGAGTTTAAAACATAGCCGCACCTTTCAAATAATCAGAAATCAAATAGGAGAAAAAATAAAATGAAAATATAAGTAACTAGATTTCATAAACTCAGAGAAAACAAAATATAGATACATATAGAGGTGTGTGTGTGTGTGTGTGTGTGTGTGTGTGTGTGTGTACATTCATTGGAAGAGGGTATTAGCAGTGAAGGCTTGAGTTTTATTATATATCAGGGATGAAGATTGGCATTCATATTGGATTTATGCTTCAATCATGTGTTTTATTTTTCTGTAACTTTAAAAGCAGTAAAATGACAATATGTCAATTAAGTGGCCATTGGGAAGAGATGAACTGTCAATTTTCAAATTAGTGAAAGACCTTAAAATCTGTGATCAGAAGCTTAAATTTCACAAAGAGGCAAATTGGGCATTACTTTAGCATTGTGAGGAAGAGAATAAAAGCCTCAATTTATCGTAAAACTTTTGAACTGAAAAATGAAAATGCATTAAGGAGCACAGCATAAGTCACACAGGAGAAACCGAGCACAGTTGTATAAACTAACAGTTGGATCTCCCTTCTGTTTTATTTTATTTTATTTTATTTTTGCGGTACGCGAGCCTTTCACTGTTGTGGCCTCTCCTGTTGCGGAGCACAGGCTCCGGACGCGCAGGCTCAGCGGCCATGGTTTACGGGCCCAGCCGCTCCGCAGCATGTGGGATCTTCCCGGACCAGGGCACGAACCCGTGTCCCCTGCATCGGCAGGCAGACTCTCAACCACTGTGCCACCAGGGAAGCCCAAGCAAAGCTTTTAATTGTGAGAATCAAATGTTTATTATCCTTTACTTGTTTTATGTTTTCATAGCACTTATTACCTTCTTACATACTATGAAATGTTTATTATATATTTCTCTTCATGGGAATGTAAGCTTCATGAAGGTAAATGTTTTTGTCTTTTTACTGTGTGTCCCCAATACTTAGACTAATGACTGAAACAAAGTAGGTGACCAATATTATTTGTAGCATAAATTTTTATAATATCAAAATACTGGGAACTACCTAAATGTTCATTAACAGGAGAATGGTTAAATAATGTATAGCATGATCCGATCATGTACCAGTTAAATAGAGTGACATAGTCACTATACTATTGAATGAAAAGTCACAAAACCCATCTGTAAGCATGTAGATGTCTAAAAAAGGAACTGATAGGGTATAGTCTGAAATATTAACTTTAACTGCCAAGTAGGGCTGAGAAGTGGATGGTCAATCAAAAAGTGTTTCGTAAAACTTATTATTTTGTGCCAGGTAATATTCTGAAATTGGGGTATAACTGTAAGCAGGTTCTTACCATGATGGTAATTACATCTTCATGGGTGAGGGATAATAACATACTAGCATAAATAATATAATTTCAGGAACTGAGAAGTGCTGCAAAGAAGATACATAAAGTTGTATGCTGGAGACTAACTTTGAAGATGTTGGTTGCCTTGTGTTAGTTGGTCAAGGGCAAGACCCTTTCAGAGTCTCTGAAAGGGTAATATTTTAAGTTGAAACCTGGATATGAGAAGAAGGGTGGCATAAAGATCATGAAGATTTATAAATTAAGCATTGGAAACAGAAATAGGAAAAAAAGAAAAAAAGCAATCACCAAATGCAAAAGACCTGTAATGGACATGGGCATGGTAATGACTGAAGGAGAAATTGAAGACCAAAATATGTGAAGCATGGCAAATGAGGGGGAAATGGCCTAGGTAGGAGGAGTAGGGGGAGATGACAAGGTAAAATAAGTAGCCTAGGGTCTTTGTCAGCCATGTGACCTAAACATTGGGATATAAGTGTAATAGCAGAGCATCAATGCAATTTAAGAAAGAGTCATGATCCAATTTATGCTTTACAAAGAAGTGATAGCATGGAAAAAATGATTAGCAGAGAATCAAGAGTGATGTCCAGAGAAAGTTAGAAGCTGATAGAATAAACCAGGTGTCTCCAAACAGTGTGGTGAGCATTAGGACTTCTACTTGTGAACACACATTCTTCTGTGTGTTTTTTTCTTTTTTCTCTTCCTTCCTCCCTTCCTCTCTCCTTTCTTTCCTTCCTTCCTTCCTTCCTGTAATGGGCATGTAAATTGTGTCATGCTGGCTGTACACAAATACCTCAAAAATTCACATCATTCTAGATAAGGTCCCAGAGATAGAGAAGTAACACTGATTGGCAACAGTTCTAACCGTTGCAGACCATTGGTTTGAAAATAATCAGAGGTTTATTTCATCCTGTTAATACTGCTTTAGAGTATATTTGGAATTCCAAGTGGGTGGTGCCTTCTTTGCCCTATATCACTTATAATCCATTACATGTACTACAGTGGGAAGGGGCGACTGCATTTGTTGTGTGTTCAATGGCTCGGAAAAAAGAGCTGACCCAAGAGAGACACATCCACAATATTTGGAGAAATACTTGTTACGCTCTAAAGTGTTTTCAAATAACAGTTTTCTGGCTCAGGGTAGAATTGGAAACGTCCTGAGACGTTTAGAATCTCTCTTAACTACAGGAATTTTGCTATTTGTATATAGTAGGAAATAGCTGTTCTACAGGCACAAATTTGGAAGTAAATATTTGAAAGTAAACTCTCAAATGTAGTTAGCTAACATCCACCATGGAAGCAGTACAGGTTACTAAACTAGAAATTTACACTGTGAATCGTATAATAATTTCTTATATCCCATAGGAGAAAAGATTTGGCTGACCCATTCCGTGCAAATAATTAAAAGAAGGAGTGTGGTTTCACTTCTAATTGAATTTCAAATGTAATCACTTTATCAGCACTTGGTGTGCGTGTCATTTCAGGGCATATACAGTTGTCAGTTCATATTTGATCCACTCATGGAGGACCAGTGTGCCAATATGGCCAAAAGCTGAAGAGGGCTGGTAGAGTATTACAGCGCTGCTGCTTATGATGCCACCAGTCTATTGCTTGGTTTGCTTTTGTTCATCTCTCACTAAGGCGTATTTCTTCTCTGGAGTAGAAAGGATCACTATGTGGTTAAATTACTGAATATTAGAAGTAACAATACTTACTAGCACTGCAGTATTAGCATAGAAGACAGTAAATGAAAATAAAATACATCCATTTGAGAAACTTATCACATGAAAAGTGCCACTTATCTACTGCTCTGAGAACAGAAGGTGAATAAACTGCTCTGTGGTCAACGAAGGCATCTAGAAGTGAATAGGAAATACTTGTGATAGTTTTAATCCCAGATCAACACTTACTAAGTAATTTCGAGCAGGTTCTTGACCATTCTGAACTGTGTGTCTTGATTACTAAGATGCTATGATAATAATACTCCCTGTAATAGAAGATAGTTATTGTTAACTCAGTACAAAAAGGGGAATCATGTATCCTCCTTTGCATGGGATAAATTCAGTTTATGTTTGTTATAATGGCTTTCTGTCCAGTTTGGCATTTGTCACTCTCAAAAGTATCCCAGTGCTGATGACAGATAACATGGTTGCCACAGCTCTTGATTTTGTTCAGGTCCCACCATGTCCCCAGGCAAAGGGAACAAAGGACTTAGGGAAAGATGACTCTACATCCATCTCTAGGACTGGTTTAACCCAGTAATTGATTTAGGGACTCATGCTATGCTTTAATCTAATCAGCACATGACATGCGCCTGGAGACACTTTAAACCCAATTGTGAGCACAGAATCTGAGTTAAATGACTCAAAATAAAAGGAAAGGTTTATTTCACCATTCTGGAAGGGAGGAAGATTTTTCTCTTTGAAAGTAAACATGGATGGATATTGTCTCAATGGTTAATGGCAGTTTTCTTGCAACCATGAGGGCAGGAAGCTTGAAGATAAAGCTGACCCAGAGGCAAATTAAGAAAATCCCTTGAGCCCTGTTCATAACACACCTGACAACACTCCACCTTTATACATTTTACTCCTTCAGATAATAAACGGCTTTCTTCTTTGTGCCAGTTGAGGTAGTATTTTTTGGAAATAAATTACAGCTAAAATAAATATACTCTCTTATGGGGTTTCTCTAAGGATTAAATAAGATTAAAATGCTTGGCACAGTTCTGGGAATAATAAACAGTAACTTATTTATTTTTAATATAACTGGGAGAATGCTGGGATTCTATATTACTTTTAATATAACTGGGAGATTCACAAGTGAATCTAAATACAAACACTCAGATATATGGAATTTTGTAGCTTAGACCTGTGACATTCTTCTTAAAATCAAACATAGCTTACTATTTTTAGACAGATAAGATACCCTTCTCATTTTATAGATCAGCCAATCAAATTTAGACAGAAACTAGTAAGCACTGGGTTTTTCTTTCTCAGAATCTAACTTCTCTTTAAGATATCACACAGTCTTACTGGAGTGGATAGTATATGAGGTTAAACATCAATCTGACTGGAGTAACTAATCATAGTGGGCATTTGTGTGTGAGTGTGTGTGTCTGTGTGCATACATGCGTGTGTGTCTCGACTTTTTGTATGTAGTCATCCCACTTCCAGTAATAACACTCAAAATTTGTGGGGAGAGAAACTGTTTTTCTCCATTCTCAACCCAGGTGGTTTGGGGAGGGCTCCACACACCATCCCTAAGGTTGAGCATGTGTTCAAAGACCAGATGGAATCAGGACATAACTTTCTCCCCGGTCAGGAATGAACATGTGATTCAAGCCATGTTACTAAGAACCAATCACATTGGAATCACAAGGCTTTTGCTAAAGTGATGAAGAAATGAAGAGCAGTGCACTCTCTCATGCTACTCTTGAGTTTGAGAGCATGTACGGCTATAGCTGCTACCACTGTGAGGAAGCTGGGGTTTCATAGCACTTGTTTAGCTATCTCAGTCAAGAACTTCTATGGCTGTTTCTCTCCTCCCTACTTTGCTACATACTCATTGTTCAGGGTTTCATAACTCCCCATTGTAATTATTTCATGGAAAAAGTGAATTTTGAGTTGGGAATCATATATATTAGGCTCAGTGCCGGGATACAGTGAGAAAAGGCTTTGCCCTTGAGGGGCCCTAGTAAAAAGTTTGCAAAGCATGCTGCTAGACAGTTAAACTAGCATGGCCCCTGAATATCTGCATTGCAAATTTTTCAAATATTAGGCACTGTATCCAGGGCCCCCTTTTACAATGCATTCAAAGAGAGTTGCTGCATAATTCTTTTTGGCTATAGAAAATGTTATTTATTTGGTAATTGAATTATAAAACTATTTTAAAAGCTAGTATTAAATTCATAGCCTCTCCTCTACTTTTTCATGCTGCACAACTAGTTTGGAAATAAAAAAGGAGTTTCAAGATTTCTGAGTCTACAGATAAAAATCAAGCTATCCAGCTCCATGAAACTGAAGAATGTGTCCCCAGAGGAGGAAGGAGGCTTGCATGCATTTTCTCAATGAAACTATCCATGAAGACCAATATCTAAGAGGAAGCCAGCAGACTTTGAGCTTATGATGACTTTAGCAGTTTATTCAAAGATGGAATTGCTGAATTAATACATATTTTGAGATTCTGATAAACACACACACACACACACACAAATAGCAAAAACCTGAAAACCTCTTTTTCCCTAACCTTATTTCCCATTTATTAGGGAAGGAAAATCAGAGAGTCATTAGCAGAAGGTAGTCTGAATCAGTTCTGTGCTATCATAACAGGATGCCTGACAGCTCTACAGAGAAAAGGTAATAATATGTTAAGAGCTGGCCAAGAAGCTTTGCCCGCCAATCTCAACCCTTTAGAAATGTTAATTTTCACAGCAAGAATAGCAGGATTGTTTTATTTCTAGCAGGTTGGTGATGGGTAGTCTATTTTGATTTTAAGTTTATAAGGCAGGGTGTCGTGTGTCCTTGAACTCTCAGTGGAAATGAGCTCTTGATTGGACTGTAGCTGCCTTGCCTACAGTACGGAAAACGCTGAAAGATGAGAAAATGGCAGGAATTAATCCTGGAGATTTTGCCAGAGGGAAGGCAGAGAGAGAAAGAGATAATCTGATTATACTTTCAGGGATGACAGGTGAACCTCTAAAAGTTCAGAGGTTCAGTTCAGATATCCATCTCAACATTTAGCTGCTCATTTGAAGTTTTGCCAAGCACAAGGGAATATATTCTGTTTCAAAAACTGTTGACAATCTCTCAAGATCAGTGGGGCTCATCATAAGGCCTCTGGCTTGTTCTTGCATTTCTCCTCACTCCATCTCAAGAAAAAAAGTCACCCAAACTGTGTACTGTAGTTGAAATTTTCTTTTACTTCATATTTTGCTATTGCTGCTACTCTTGGGGCTTCCAAACGAGAACGGAATTTTACTACATAAAGAACATTACTCTTTCAAAACTTCTCAGCACCAGATCAGTGGAATCCTAAAAGAAAGGGAAGTTAAAAATATCAATATCTTAATTTTGTCCTTTAATTTTGTAGAAGTTTTTATTAGCTTTTTTTTTTTTCAAAAACATGTTTGGCAAATTAGTGAATGATTGTATCATCTCCTTTAAACTAGTCCTTTGGCTCTTCTGCCTAATTATAGTTGAAGAATAAACTTTTTCTTGTTGTTTGACAGTACAAGTTAATTTTAACATCACAGGCTACATGATTCTTCCCACTGCCAGGCATTCAGCTAAGGATTTTATAGACACTATCTCATTTAATTGTCATAGAGTTTGGCAGATATTTTTGGTCTAAGTTGTGTAGGATAAGTTAAATTGCACTCTAATAACCAATATGAGTGTATTTCTGTAAGTATAGTTATGTTGAAATGAAGTTTTAAAAAGAAAAAAGAAAAAAAGAAAAGAAAAAAAGCAATAAACAAAGCCAAACAAAATTCTCACAGAAAATAAAATTCCAACAGAAACAGATCTAACTCTGCCTGCTGCCAAAATTAATAATTATCTCTATATGCTTGTTATATAAGTTGTGGTCTTCAGATCTGTAGCATTGATTGGAAACTTGTTAGAAATACAGAATCTCAGGGCTCACCTCAAATATATTTCATGAGAGTCTGTATTTTAGCAATTTCCTGGGTGATTCCTGTGCACATTAAGTTTGAGAAGAAAATTTTTTTTTTTTTTTTTTGCGGTACGTGGGCCTCTCACTGTTGTGGCCTCTCCCGTTGCAGAGCACAGGCTCCGGACGCGCAGACTCAGCGGCCGTGGCTCATGGGCCCAGCCGCTCAGCGGCATGTGGGGTCTTCCCGGACCGGGGCACAAACCTGTGTCCCCTGCATCGGCAGACGGACTCTCAACCACTGCGCCACCAGGGAAGCCGAGAATAAATATTTTATACAACATTGTCATTTTTTCTTGATAATGAAATTTTGTTGTCACATCTCAGTTTTTAAGAGCACAAACCTATTTCTTTTTAATTCAAAATTAATAGATGTTATTTTTTTCTGATTGGGGGAGCATATATGCTCATTTAAAGACAAAAATTAAAACATTCATGAATTTATAAAGAAGAAAGTAAAATATCTCATGATCTTATCCCTTGAAAATGATCTCTATTAATAGTATAAAATAAACAATCCAGGGGATAACTCTTCTTTGACTTCCAAATAAAACAAAACATAATTGAATTATTTATTTAATATAGCTAACCTAGGAGAAATGATAACCCCATTCATAACAATTAGGTTATTGTTTAAATTTTAAAAAAATGTAACATCTGAGCCTTCTCCTAAATGAGATTTCAATAAAGAAGATATTGAAAGCTTGAAGGAGGTGAGGAGGATAATTCTAATCCTTTGAATTTCTGTTCTCAAATATTATATACTTACATGTTATTCAACATGCTGCTCTTTCTTTTCCATCTACTGTAATAAAATATCCTTATTTACCTCCCCCTTACATAAACTACTGAAATTCAGCACAGGTAGAAATCATGAAGTGAAAACTTAATAGAATTTGCTACGTAAAATTTGGTATATTAAAGCATAACAAAAGCAAATATCAGATGTCAAAAACTGCAATGTTTATGAGAAATAAAATAATACTATTTTATAAAGTAATACAAAGAAAAACATGAATATTATGATGGGCAAAGTATATAAACTTATTTTTAAATACAAACGGTAAGCATATGAAAACGGTAAGCATATGATTCATTCACCATAAAAGAATCAAATGCATACAGTACCATTTTTCATGTCTTAGAGAAGATTTAAAAAGATTAAATGGAAGAGTATGAGGAAATGTTACTCTCTTACACTTAAATTAGTTATAAATTGATTCATTTCTAAAGTGTAATTGGGTGATATGTATCAAAACCCTTATAGTATGTGCACATATTATATATTTCATTTCTAAAATTCATGCCAAGAATTATGGTTTGTGAAAATTTTATAAAGTTGCTTATAAAGCAGCTTTTATAATAATATACAATTAAAAGACAATATAGATGTCCAACAATTTAGGATTTCTTAAACAAATTGTAATCATTTCATACAATAGAATGAGGAAAGTCATTAAAATTATACTTTAAAAAGATATTTTCTAAGAATATCCATGGGGAAAAAATCAAGACATTTTTTAGTTAAAATATATAGTATCATTTTGAAAAGGCTTCTTCTTTGTAAACTTTGAAATTTGGCATTTTATAGTTAGTATTTCTAACCATCCATCTTTTTCTGATTGAAAAAAAAATGTGATTTCATGTGGAATGAAATGTCCACCTCAGTATATATTCTATCAAGATAACAGTGTTATGTCAAATATAGTGTTTTAACAATATTAGAGGGAAGGGGACAGAGGAGTTCCACTTCTTAATGATACTGGGGAATGTGTCTATTCATATCCATGTCAGCCTCTCTGAGGTCATGGTCTGGTTTCAAGTCAACTGTCATCAATGCTCCAAACCCTGAGAAGACTGGAATACTCATAATCAAAACCTCATAATCCATGATATTTCATGCTATTCCAGGGAAGGCTATAATCTCTCTTTCACCTGTTATTAATCCTTTCTCTTTGTACATGTGTACAAGTGAATTCACTAACAATAAGATATAGAGTAAGCAAGCAATCTTTTTGTCCTCAATAATCTATCATAACAGATGGCTTTAACTTCTTTGTCCATCATTTATAACATCCTTCATTGTCTCTAAGTTAAGCCACAAAGCTGAGAAAATGGGGTATAAATGTGTGCATATTTTAAAGTGGGGTTCTAAACATATCATGGCAGTATAGTAAGCATTGTCTATTGCTACCTCATAAAAGAGGATGTTAAGGGGCTTTTTGGAGAGAAGCGTTCTTTAACAGGAGTTGGTCGGAGTATGTTTTCCACCAATACAATTTGGTCGGCGAGAGAATCTCTTGGATGGGGAGAGACATACAAAAAGAGAAGAGTGGCATCACATACCTAGATTTAATGCTTGCTAACCTGCAGAAAATTTTAGGTCTGTACGATGCTGTTAACAGAAATCTAAGTAAAAAAGTTATTGAAAGAATTTGATATGTGATAAGGGGCAGATTGAGGCAGTCAGTAAGGAAAGCATGAGGAAAGAGGGAAACGAAGAGAGGAGTTTTTTTACGTATGCTTTCACCATTTGGTTGGGCAGGTGAATGAGAGAGAGGAGAGAGGCTAAAGAGGTGAACAGTTGTGAGTCACCTGAAAGACTCCACACAGTAGATCTCCCCCTGGGTCGGGGGAGCTGGGCAGAGAGTCAGCAGCTATGGGGAAGCCCTGGGAAGTAACAAGACTGCATCCCCTGCAACAGGGAGCTCCCATCCTCTAGGCTTCCTCTAGGTTGTGAAGAACCTGCTACAGCACCTTCTATGACAGACAGTGTTTTATAATCAAGAAATACTCACCAGGGCTTCCCTGGTGGCGCAGTGGTTGAGAGTCCGCCTACCGATGCAGGGGACACGGGTTCGTGCCCCGGTCCGGGGGAATCCCACATGCCGCGGAGCGGCTGGGCCCGTGAGCCATGGCCGCTGAGCCTGCGCGTCCGGCGGAGCCTGTGCTCCCCAACGGGAGAGGCCGCAACAGTGAGAGGCCCGCGTACGGTAAAAAAAAAAAAAACAAAAAAAACAAAAAACTCACCATCTTAGTAAACAAGCCCGTAACTTTGAACCTCTAATCTCTCCTCCCCTTTATCTGACCCTAAGAAGAAAGACAGTGAAGATGGAGAGTGAAATACAGACCAAATACCTCCTTCTACAATGCTGGCCATTGAACCACTACTCATTTTAGATGTGAAGGACAGGAAAAATTTTTAATTTGGTTGTGAGATTAAAATTTTTATTTAGATTAGACTGAACTTCTGAACACCCTGAAAATGAAACTGTTCAAGGACTCGTCTAAGTGGTGAGAAGCACTAAAATCTATGGGATCAAACAAATTGTGTCTGCAGCAAGGAAAAATCTAATAAATCATATTGAAGATATTGGTAAGAGGGAGAGAGAAAAATTCCACTATTTCTTGACTGCAGCCTAATGAGTTCAGCCAACTCAAAAAAACTGCTTATACATACATTAACTATACGGGGTCATTCATCGGAAATATGCTTTACACAAATTACCTGTTTTTGAAGTAAATTATGCCCAAACCCTCCAAATATATATCATACATCAGGATGCAAAATAAGGTATTTCCTGTCAAATTTAACTTTCAGGACTTCAAACACACTAATCCATCAACAAATAGGTATTGCACATTCGTTCATTCAAACATATATTCTGAGTACTGCACTAGGGCTATAAATATGAGTCTAGAAAGTCTAACATTTTCATGTTTCATACAAACCTTAATACAAAAAAAATGAAATTGAGCATTTTGCAGTTTTAAACATTGTATTAGTTGTTTAGACTGGTAAAGATTATTAAAGTGCTCTTGTTAACCTCACCATTAGAGTAAGGTGAGAAGTTGGACTTAACTATAATAAAAGATGGAATATGATTGATTTACTAAGAGAAGTACAGATAAAGTACCATGGATTTCAAAAGAGGAATTATGTGAAAATTAGAAGCTTTTCAGGCACAGGGAATTAACAAAGATATTCAGTTAGATTAAATCACAGTCATTATTTAACAATCTAGCTTTCCAGACTTACCCCCAGCCTTATGTCCCCTGCATGGGCAGGCAGACTCTCAACCACTGCGCCACCGGGGAAGCCCTCATTTGATCTTTTAAATAAGTGAGATTGAAGGTCTGTATAAAAAAGAAAGCATGAATTCCCCTCCTTCTCAAATACCAAGAGACTGTATTTCTAGAAGGGAATTGAATGACTTGAACAGTTTGATTCATTTCTCCAGGATGCTCTCTTCACCTAAAATGGTGGTAAAACCTCCTTTGATCCATTTCATAGGATGCTGAAGATAAAGAAAATTATACCTGTGAAAAGCTTGGAGCATTTTTTAGAAAGGTCTTCTAATTTTCAATTCTATTCTCTTTCCAGATCTGTGACATTTGAGTTACTGTTTTAATTTGCGTTTCCTTGAGGGCACTGGCCCATGGGTGATCCTGACAGGAAATTTGTTTTCTGCATGGTTTCTCTCTAGTTTTGGTGGAGCTGCTGAGCTGGGTGCCAGTCCCATACTGCTGGGCATCTGTCCCAGCGTAGGAAGACCAGTGCTTCTCTTGGGGATGGATTTGTCAGCTGTCTTTTCAATGAAGAATTGCTCTCCATGTTGAAAGCACTTGCCCCAGATGCTGCCCTTCCCACTCCATCTCTCAGTGCCATGGTGGCTGTCACTGCCAGTCTCTAAGTGTGGCAGCTACTCCCAGCGGTTCTTCTAGACTAATTACCCTAGACAAGAACTGTTCACCTTCTTGAGGACAGGTCTACCATTCTGCTCTTCCACGTTGACTGAAGCCTTAGTCCTTGCCTTCCTGGTACTGCCAGGAGGAAGAACAGTGGAGACTCCCTGTAAGAGAACTTTGCTGCTGCAGCCTCAGCCTGCCTGTTTTCTGCTTATTTCAGTAGCTTGTTAACACTGCCTGAGTCCTGTCTAATCAATAACCAAAGGAATTTCAAAAGGCTCTCATTCTGTGGGTCTCATTGACCTTGTTCTTTTTTTTTTGGCTACATGGGGTCTTCGTTGCTGCGCGCGGGCTTTCTCTAGTTGTGGTGAGCGGGGGCTACTCTTCCTTGTGGTGCACAGGCTTCTCATTGTGGTAGCTTCTCTTGTTGCAGAGCACGGGCTCTAGGCGCGCAGGCTTCAGTAGATGCAGCACGTGGTCTCAGTACTTGCAGCAGGCAGGCTCTAGTTTGCGGGCTTCAGTAGTTGCAGCACATGAGCTTCAGTAGTTGTGGCGTGCAGACTCAGTAGTTGTGGCACGTGGGCTTAGTTGCTCCGCAGCAGGTGGGATCCTCCCAGACCAGGGATCGAACCCCTGTCCCCTGCATTGGCAGGCGGATTCTCAAGCACTGCACCACCAGGGAAGTCCCAAACTTGTTCTTGTTTATCTTTTTCTGTTGCTTTCCACTCCGTGATTCTCCAAACTCATTGTGTTCCTGGAATCCAGAATTATCCCCAGTACTTCTGCTCAGGACTGGCTATTCCTCTCAGAAAGTGCTGGATGACTCAGCCTGGGCATTGGTCTATACTTGTATTGAAACCAGCAGATATCCCACAACATTTCTGGCAGTTTGATGGCTCTTGGAACTTATTTCCAAGACAGATTCAAAAGTCCTTCCATTGTATTGTTTACAGAAATGATGAGAAGCGCATGGCAGGCCATCAAGAGTTTGTCCTCAAGCCTCCATCTCTTCCTCATAAACAAATCTTGGCATTTAAAAAATTGAAAACTCCTGCTTGCATCTCATTTCTTTTCAGTGTGTTTGGAAAGATCGCCTTTTATAGCATCCCGCTATCATGCTGCATCTGCACACTAACTACTTCAGAAACTGTCCTGTTGCTCCATAAGTCTCTTAATAAGCTAACTGAAACCTCACTTGTGTTTGCAACAATGAAAACTCACCAGGAACGTCACCATGCCCAGACTCACAATAAACATGATCAACTTTTCTTGTGAAGTTTGTTTTCTTGTATACCAGCTTGAATAAGTCCTACAAGACTCTGTCACATGTTCTTTAATTTACTTGATATAAGCAAGCCTACTTTCTTTCAATTTCTTGTCAATTTAAAGAATATATCAGAAGGAAGTTTTTTCTTTGAAATTGTAGTTACAAATAAAAAGCAAGCTTAAAGATTATCATTGGAGGAATCTCTGGTTTCTTAACAATAGGAGCTATGGTCACATGTACAGAGACTATATATATGGATGGAAGATTTTTTTTTCCCTTATGTAGAAAAATTATTTTCTAATTTCTCTTGGCCTTCTCTCCTGGCAGTGCTTTTAGAAAAAATTAATGCGATATGGTCTGGAAACCACTTTGTGCTCCTTAGAGAGGTGCTATGCAAATTTAAGAAAATAGTATAAGGAGTCATTATATTAAGAATCAGCTAATTATTTAAAGGACTGGGAAAGTTAACTTTAACTTAGAGTGATTGAAGTATTTGTTGAAATTTTGAAATGATGGAAATCCAATTCTAACTGAGAATCAGCACTGTTGTCAATAGCCTTGGAAAGCATCATCAAACAATGTTTCTTGTGCTGAGTTAAGTGTCCTATAAACCTAATCATAGTCATTTTCCCACAGGAGAAAATATAAAATAGCTTGCTTTAGGCACTGCTGAAGCATTTCCATGGAGAGCTTTTATTTTCCTTTACAATTCACAGAGGTGTTTTACTACAATGCACAGTCCACAGCCTACTTAACTAGCTTTTCAGTGTCATAAACCTAAGGTTATGTTAGGTTAATTTTTCTCTTTGTCCACCTGATCTGCCAGCCTTTTTTTTTCCTTAAAACTGACAGCAAGATGACTGATTATAGCCGGCAACAACACCCCTTTTTCAATGCATGACTTTCCTGGAATCAAGTTAGAAATTCAGAGGACATGAAGAAATCATTGTAAATTAATAAAGGAAAATATTTCAACACCCACTGACCAGTTGAGCAAATCATCTTCATGTTCACTTGCCCCTAGAAATCATTCACAATGGATATTCTTTCAATTACAGAGAAAATTAACTCCAAGAACTAGATTAAGAAGTCCAGTGCAATGAGCTGGGAAGGTCTTTATGAATGGTATGGCCACCTGATGAGTGACAATTTCACATTTAATTATAATGGTGTATAATTTATAACTCTCCCTCTCTTCTTTCAAATTATGCCACATTGGTAGGGTTTCCAGCTGAGAGAGTTATATACTGGAAGAAAGGGCTGCCTAAGACAATTTATCTCATCTCTGTGATATAGACAATGGCACTACAAGTGGCACTGGATTTAACTTTCCTCTGAGAAGAAAACATCTATCTTATAGCAGGATTTTTCAACTAGAGCTCCAAGCCTGTGGTTTTGATTACATACCCTACTTCAGGAGACTCTATGGGTCTAGCAAGTAAGGCAGAACAAACTAAGTGGAGAATGTTTCTTATTTTCTCCTCTACTTACTCACACTGGATAACAGGTTATCTTTCTTTACGGTCAAACACATTATCACTAGGACAATTTGAATCTTGGTGGAGTAGGGGAGCCAGAGATAATGCAGGAGAAGAAATAAGAACTGTTAGCTTTAAGAGGTATGACTTGTAGGGCTAGACATAACTGTGGGATGCTTTATAGTGTGCCTGATAGGCACAAGTCTATATCTGTGCTCTAGGCTATCCTTACCATAATGTGGAATCTTAAGGAATCAAATTTAGAATATCTTCTATAAGAGTTTGAATAGTTCTGGCATGTATTTTGAGACATGAAATATGAAACATGAAATAGCAATAACACTGGAAAAGAGATATGTGCAGATATAAAAGTGCCACAGCCTCTGCCTGCATCCATCACACTACATTATTGTTTATACCATCCTCAACTCTATCAGATAGTTTTTTATTCTTGAAATAGAAAATTGTGTCACAATTCAGAGAAGTTATATATCACAGTGGGAAAACAATTTTAAGAGTTAAACATGAATTTCTGTTTTAAAATACAATAACTTTTCATGGCCTGTAATTCAATAATTGCATGTTAATGCAATTGAAAAAAATGTGTTTTTAGACAAGGCCAGCATAATATTTAATGAAGAAACACTGAATATGTTAAAAGTCTGGAAAAATATAAAATATCCAATAGCAACACAATTATTTAACACCATACAGGAAATACTAAAACTACAAGACATTGCAATTAGAAAAGAAAAGGAAAACTTCATTTTTATGCAGATTATATAATTGCAACGATTTTCCTTTACAAAAGAATCAACCTTCAAGAGGTCCGAGTCTCACACTATTCTGGGGGTTAAATAGTGTCCACACTAAAAGGGTTAAGTAGTGTGAGTGACAGGGTATACAGGGTCTTGGGATGTGAGGAGTTCACTCTACCTCACACATTCAGTCAGATTAATGGACTGAGAATTCTTTGGAAGTCAGCAAGAAAGCTTTCCAGGTATGAGGTCACTGTGTCAGAGAATACCCAGCTCCCTGATACTACCACTAAACATACTTTCTTTAATCTATGTCAGGCACCATGCACTCTATCTCAATCCCCTCTCTTGCCACACTCATCCTGACTCTTCTTGCTGTCTGGAGCCTTTATATAGTCTTTCCACTGCCTGGTAACGTACCATTCTCTCCTCACCCTTCCCTTATTTAGAATTTTTCATGATGTCACTCCCCCAGGGAATCTTTCCTTAATTCTCAAAATAAGGTAAGGTGCTACAGTTAAAATCTTCATAGCATTATGTAGTTCTTCTTCATAACAATTATTTGAATTGTAATTAAATTGTAGAGTAATTAGTTGTCCAGTGTTTGTTGCCCTTGCTCCCTACTTTCTCCATCTTCGTGTATTCAAGATAAATATTGGTTGCCATTGAAAACCCAGACCTTGACCATCAGCTTTATTATCAAAGGCATATTTGGTGAATGAAGTTTTCCATTACTGGACGTCTCTTATTTTAATTAATTAATTAGTTTATTTTTTAACATCTTTATTGGAGTATAATTGCTTTACAATGCTGTTAGTTTCTGCTATATAACAAAGTGAATCAGCTATACGTATACATATATCCCCATATCTCCTCCCTCTTGCGTCTCCCTCTCACCCTCCCTATCCCACCCCTCTAGGTGGTCACAAAGCACTGAGCTGATCTCCCTGTGCTATGCGGCTGCTTCCCACTAGCTATCTATTTTACATTTGGTAGTGTATATATATGTCCATGCCACTCTCTGACTTCATCCCAGCTTACCCTTCCCCCTCCCCATGTCCTCAAGTCCATTCTCTACGTCTGTGTCTTTATTCCTGTCCTGCCACTCGGTTCTTCAGAAACTTTTTTTTTTTTTTAGATTCCATATATATGCTTTAGCATACGGTATTTATTTTTCTCTTTCTGACTTAGTTCACTCTATATGACGGTCTCTATGTCCATCCACCTCACTACAAATAACTCAATTTCGTTTCTTTTTATGGCTCAGTAATAGTCCATTGTATATATGTGCCACATCTTCTTTATCCATTCACCTGGATGGACACTTCGGTTGCTTCTATGTCCTGGCTATTGTAAATAGTGCTGCAATGAACATTGTAGTACATGACTCTTTTTGAATTATGGTTTTCTCAGGGTATATGCCCAGTAGTGGGATTGCTAGGTTGTATGGTAGTTCTGTTTTTAGTTTTTTAAGGAACCTCCATACTGTTCTCCATAGTGGCTGTATCAATTTACATTCCCACCAACAGTGCAAGAGGGTTCCCTTTTCTCCACACCTTCTCCAGCTCCAGCATTTATTGTTTGTAGATTTTTTGCTGATGGCCATTCTGACTGGTGTGAGGTGATACCTCATTGTAGTTTTGATTTGCATTTCTCTAGTGATTAGTGATGTTGAGCATCCTTTAAAGTGTTTTTAGAAAGCTATTCTTCTCCCAAAAGGAAACGAACAAAAAGAGTTTCTCATCTTAATAATTTCCTTGTCTTTAATTCATTTAAATTAAAGTAACCCTTTAATTCATTTGAATAAGTCTGCTTCTTCTTTCACAGAACAAGCTTCTAAATTTTTGAAGTTTTGAAAATATCCTCAACATTTTCTCTCTGACTGAACATCATTTACTCATTCACGAGAAAAGGATTTACTGAACATCTGCCTGGACTGGGTATGGAGTCACTGGGCATGGAGGCTTTTCCTCACTCCTCATGTGACACTGTAGTTTCCAGGCCTTTCATCTCAAAGCCAATTTGGAGAAGTTTTCAGAACACTATGTTGCTACTCCTTTTCCTCCAAGCCATTTTCCATTGACCCTATTTTTTCTCTTCTTGAGTCTGCACTTTATCTAGTTGTTGCAGAAACTCACTCTTCAGTGTGCCTCTTGATCTCTTTATCTCAGTAGTCCCCAAATTCAATTCTGTTTCCCCAGTGCATATCTGATGTTTATTAGTGGGCAGCTGGTGGTGATAATGAAAAGGCTCAGAGGGTTCAGTTGTAAGAATTATGTAAATTATGGATTGGGATGAAGTATAAAACAAATATGTTACTACTTAGAAATATTTTCTCACACTTTTATTCCCAAAAGAAAGTGAAAAAACCATTGGAAGCTATAAAGAAGGTGTCCTCTTTCAAAATGAATAGTCTGAAGGAACTGTTTTTTTCCTTAAAAAAAAAAAGATAAAAATTGAATGGGGAAATCACTCTACATATAACATGGGAAAATAAATAAATAGCTTGAAAAATCAATAGTAAATGTGCAGGGCCAACATGAAGAAAACTTTCAATGGACTATAAAAATTTAAAATAAACATAATGAACAAAACATAAGATAACAAAGTAAAAGTGAAAATGACAGGCAGGAAAAAGGCCTAAGCTGATTGCAAAACTTAAGAGCAGATTTGGGGCAAAACTGAGACTGAAACCTAAAGTTGATGCATACATAATTATGGCAAATAATCTTTAGTCAGAGGTAGAAATTAATATCTCTAAAACTTTGTGGAAGTTGCTCTCCCCCAGATCTTGTGCACCTTTTGATCAGTTCACAGAACATCAAAAAATCCTTGTGTGCCATGCCCCCAGGGTTACATCAAAACCATTGACTTAAAAGAAAAGACTGTATTAGAGATAAGGTAACTTGAAGGATGTTTCTGCCTTAGACTTTTGCTAGGGCAGAAGGGGGCTGGTAGATAAAACGTTTGCTCGGACAGGGCCTTCCTTTTTTTTTTTTATCTTGGAACATCATCAGGGACTCTTGGAGAGAGGGAAAAACAGGTAACATTTGTCTTAAGGGATGTTAAAAAGCTATCACACTGTACAGTAGGCTGAATGCTTTACCTCCTAGTTCTGACTTGGAGCACAGAGCATGCTAAGGGAGGGGCCTTCATCAAGGGCCCACTTTTGAAGATACCTGTATCAGCAGCAAGAAGTAAGGCTATCCAGTATGGAAGAGAAAAGAAAAGAGGAGAAAGAAGAGAAGAGAATGAACAGAAGAGGAGGGAAAGGAAAGAAAGAACAACAAAAAAGTCACAACTTCTTTAAGAACTTACTCATATTAATCAACTTACATATTAACTTTTAATGATCTGAACACAGCAGGAAGTAAACTGCTTTGTTTTTTCTACATTGTCCTTTAATTTCATTTTAAGTAGACTGTTCTTCCTATGGTCCAGAATGAAATGTTGGATATGTCCCATAGCTTTTCTGATCTATTTTAGTTAAAAAACCTTCTGCAGTTTGGTAAATAAATTACAATTTCAGTAATAAAGTTTTTCTCTCTTCATACTACTATCTCCATTCTTTTTTAGAGTGGAAATGAGAAATCACTACTGCTTGTATTACCTGGCCCAGTGGGGTAATTCACACCAACCTTTATAATGTGACTGTCCTTAATTTCTGTTTTAGTTTTATTTTTTATTTTTTGAAAGAAGACAGAGAGAAATTTATCAGTTAAACACTGATTTTACAGCCATTTCACCTTAAGACAATGTTAACAATTTTGTAGGTCAGGGAAGGTATATGAAGGTGAACTTCATGGAAGAAAACAATGAATCATGATTAAAAGAGAACCTTGGTTTAAAGATATAGCCTCTGCTCTAGCCAGTAGGATTTTTTTTTTTTTTTTTTTTTTTTTTTTTTTTTTTGCGGCACGCAGGCCTCTCACTGTTGTGGCCTCTCCTGTTGCGGAGCACAGGCTCCGGACGCGCAGGCTCAGCGGCCATGGCTCACGGGCCCAGCTGCTCCGCGGCATGTGGGATCTTCCCGGAATGGGGCACGAACCCGTGTCCCCTGCATCGGCAGGCGGACTCTCAACCACTGCGCCACCAGGGAAGCCCCGCCAGTAGGATTTTTGGGTGGGGAGGAGGGTGTCTGTGGTAGACCATGTTAAGGCCACGGTCAGCGACAGCTCTGTTGGTATCAAGAACACGGAAGGAGGAGTCTTTGTTTACCCCAGCATCAGGGGCAGAAACAGCAATGTGGAGAGAAAGCCAATTCCAGGACAGCTCAGAGATGGAGAGTCCCACAAGGCTCACCCTCGGTGTCTTCTCTTATTTGTTGTCATCTTCGTTTCCATAAGATTTGTTGTGTTGTATTTGTTTGTTTTGAATTTATGTCACAAAATCCCTAGCTTTTTGCCTCCTGGAGAAAGGGTGCAGGTGCTCCGCAGCCTTTGGACTTGGTCTCCTCACTGACCAAGAGGCACATCTCTGCAGATCAAGAGCAGCATCAGCAAGATCCAAGTGCAAGTGAGCCAGAATCCATGGAAGAGCCCCTACCTCTGTATAGCGCTAGCCCAGCCCCAGTACTGTCCACTTGACATTCTCTATACAGAGATCTCAAGACTTAGATGAGTGTTTGTCAAACTAGCTTTAGCAGCAGAACCTTTTTGTTCTTACTCAGAAGCCCCCGGTGTGTGATGGGGTGGATGGAGGGTTTGCGGGGGCGGGGGGGGGGGTGGCAGGTTTCAGGGAGCTGCTGCTTGGCTAAACTGCCAAGCTCTTCTTTTTCTGAGAGAGAATCATGTTCAAGATGAAGGCAGAGCTGACTCTCTCAGAACAGTAAAGGGATTTATATTTTAAGAGGCTTTGGAAGTGAAGAGAACTAGCAGAGGGATCAGGCCTTTAGCAGGGGAAAGGCACTCAGAGGAGGCGAAGTCTTTTGGTCCTCAGCATAAACTGAGGCATCATGATGCATCTACATTTGTTAACAGAAAAAATTAAGAGAAACTTGCTTTTCCTTTTTGAGGAAAATCATTTGGAGCAGATGGCTCCTTTTGAAACACAATACAGGTGGAAGGGAATTTTTAAAGTTCTCATTAGCATTTCCAGTGAGATTTGAGCATTAATAAAAAGGATGCTGCAATTAAAAATGTAAAACTGTAAAGGAGATAGTTCTTAAATACTAAAAAAAATCCCACAAAACTCTCAAAATATGATTTTTGGAAATGAACGAATCTCAATAGAGAAGCAGAATTTTTAAAAATGGTTAGAGTTGAACACACAGCATTTAAAATTAGATGAAGAAATAGAGAGTTTCTTCAAGAATGCAGTGGAAAATATAAAAGAAATAAATTATAAATGACATGAATATACATGAGATCCAATAATCTTAAAATAAGAGGTACAGATGGAAAAAAATGGTAGCAGAGTTGTTTGGAAAAAACAAAATTAGGAATAATAAAATAAAGCTTTCCTGTTCCAAAGAATTACTTGGGCTTCCGTATTCCAAAGACTTTTTCCGTTCAAAACATGTTCATTTATTCATTAGTTCACTCATTTATGTAATAATTGATTTAATCAACATTGACTGAGAAATAATGCTTAAGGGAACTAGGCATATACAATTTTAAAAAGGACAGTTCTTGCCTCTGAGAAGTTCATGATGTTGTGAGCATAACACACAATTATATATGTGAATGTGTGCAGTTCAGAGATAGGCACCTATCTCAATACATGTTAATTTCCTTCCTTACTTCCTTACCATATCCTATATGATCTCTCCATTATACTGAAAATGTGATAAGTATGTTTTATTCATTTATTAGTTTTTATGTGATTGAGGTTGATCTGCAATGTGTTGGTATCATTGTACCTTATTTTACTCCATTTTCCCTTTTCAATGTATGAACATATTTCTATTTGAAATAAATTTACATTGAAAAAATAGGTTCCTCCTTTCTTATTAATTAAAAAATAAATGTCTTCAATTATCATGATATTTTAGCATATATGTAAAATAAATTTATTTAGTTTATATGGGAACTAGAATTGGATGAATAGCAGCTCAAGTGTCTCTATATATTTGTTGCTCTGTTAGTACTTCCTGAAATTATTTGATGTATGTGCATTTGTCTACTTTCTCAAGAACTGAAAGATTTCCAGAACAGGGACCATGACACTTTTTTCCTTAGTAAGGTATCCAGGGCTTAGTAATCAGTGTGAGCAGATCTCAAATATTAATAGTGACTGCCTGACTTTATAATATGCCTGTATGTCCAATCTGTGTTAATCTACATTCTGCAGAGTACAGGTCATTTAGAAGTAAACATTTTCATATGTTATTATCAAAGTCCTTCAAGAATGAATTCTTTGAAAATTTCCAGTTAGATCCTTCTTAGCATTTTGGAAATTAGTACAAGATGTCAAAAAATGAAGAGGAAGCAAATAATTAACTTCCATCAGTATCTCTACCCACTACAAGTTTGTATCATAAAATTGATATTGTGTAAATACAAACTTTGTAATACACATTTGAAAATTGCTATACTTATATATGAATAACAGTTTAAAATATTTCTACATGTGCCTGAAAATTGACAAACATAGATTTTAATTGCCAAACACATATTTGAATTTCCAAAAATGTCATTCTATTTTATGATTTTTTTTTAATCCCATGGACATAGGTTTCTATTTATGACAATATACAGTCTCTTCCTAAAGAGGCTACTATCCGAGATTTGGTTAGAATTGTAATAAATATAATATAAACGTGAAGTACTGCCTATTTTCAGTAGTAACTGAAGGAAATGTTGGGATTTTCCAGGATATGGTGACAGCTGTCAAATGGAACTAACACGTATCAGTGATGTCATTCTGAACAGAAGACATGATGATTAAGGCTGAAGGTGGGAGGAGAGTGTCAACGGATACAGAAATAGAACTTAGCTGATCTTGAGCAGTAAGTGTACAATGTAGTGAAATAAATTTTAATAATTTTTATTTATATGGATAAATAGGTTAGCCATGATTATAATAACTTAGAATTTATTACATATTAATAGTCACTGAAAAAGGAGATCAAAATAAATGGTTGAATTTATAAGTGGGGAAAAAATTACCATATCATTTATCTGTCAAAATAAAGCTTCAACAGAACTACTTATCAAGTAAGATAACTTAATCTTGAGGTTAAGTGTATGAATTCAAGGCAACATGAATTTTGTTCAAATACTGGCTCCTTTGTACAGGATCCTGATCTTTGGTATCCACTTAAAGAAAAGCACAGGGCCTTCCCTGGTGGCGGAGTGGTTGAGAGTCCGCCTGCCAATGCAGGGGACACGGGTTCGTGTCCCAGTCCGGGAGGATCCCACATGCCGCGGAACGGCTGGGCCCGTGAGCCATGGCTGCTGAGCCTGTGCATCCGGAGCCTGTGCTCCGCAACGGGAGAGGCCACGACAGTGAGAGGCCCGTGTACCGCAAAAAAAAAAAAAAAAAAAAAAAAAAAGATATTACAAGAAAGGAAAACTACAGACTGATATCACTCATGAGCATAAATACAAAAATTCTTAACACAATATTAGCAAATTGAATTCAACAATGCATAAACATAACTAAATACCACAACCAAGTGAGGTTTATTCCAGATATGCAAGGGTGGTTTAATATTTGAAAATCAAATAGTGTAATTCCTCACATCAATAGGCTAAAGAAGAAAATCATACAATCATCAATTGATGCAGAAAAAAATTGACAAAAATGAAACACCCATTCATGATAAACCCTCTCAGCAAACTAGGAAAAGGGAAGAATTCCTCAAATTCATAGAAAAATCTACTAAAAAACTACAGCTAAATTAATACTTAGTGGTGAAAAGCTGGATGCTTTCTCCTAAGATTAGGATGAAGGCAGGGATGTCCCCTCTGTCCTCTCCTATTCAAGATTGTACTGGAAGTCTTAGCTAGTGCATTAAAAGAGGAAAAAGAAATAACCATAACATCTGACCAAATTACGTTTATTCCAGTAATGCAAGTTTAAAATTTGAAAATCAATAAATACAATTCACTAGATTAAGTAACAAATGCCTATGCTTACCTCAAAACTTCAGAAAAAGCATTTGATAGAAAGGATCCGTGATAAAAATGAAGGCAAAGTGGAAAGATAAGGAAACTTCCACAGGGTCATAGATGGAATTTTAAGTATGGCCATCAATGACACTGGCTTTTATATAATACACTCTCTTTTGAATGTGGGTGGAATTTGTGAATTTGATGAGTTGTCACTCCAGGGATTCTATTACATTATATAGCAAAAGGATGGGGACTAATCTAATCCAATTACAAGGAGCCCTTTGAAAACAAAGTTTTCTCCAGTTGGTAGCAGCAAGGGAAGTCAGAGACAATCAATGTCACCCTCACTGGGGACTGTGGTTGGCACTGAGCAAAAAAACAGAGGCCTTGGTTTTTCTATCACAGTGAATTGAATTCTGCCCACAACCTAACTGAGCCTAGATGTGGATTCTTTCCCAGAGTCTCCAGTTAAGAGCCCACTTGGTTAACACCTTGATTTTGTTCTTGTGAGACCCTAAGTAGAAAACCTAGCTGAAGCCCCCTGGACTTCTTCTGACTTACAGAACTGTGAGCTAATAAATGAGGGGTGTTTTGAGCCACTAAATTTGTGGTAGCTTGTTATATATCAATAGAAAACAAATACATCTAGTCTGATAAACTGTGCTTCCCTCAAGTAAGTAAACAAAAAACCCCACAGGATACATCACAATTAAAGGTGAAACAGCAATAGTTTTGACTTTGAAATTAGGACCTAGACTAAAATGTCCATTATCACCACTTCTAATTAACATTTTTGCTGGAGGTCCCAGCCAGTATAATAAGGCAAGTTATCTTAAAGTTAAACAAATTGATGGAAAAAGAATAAAGTGTCATCTTTCATAGATAATGTGATTTTGAACATAGAATCAACAATTAAAATTAACAGATGTATTTAGCATGCTCACTGAATTCAAGGACATTGTACAAAAATTAGTTGTATATATATTAGCAACGAACAGTCAGAAAATAGATAAAAACATACCATTTTCAATAGCTTCTCAGGCATCAAAGATTTATTACATTCAGGGGGAAAGTCTCCTTTAAACTGTCTTTTTTATTGAATGGCATTTGGGATATTGCAGAATTTTTCCAAAGTTTAGAAATTTACAATCTTGGCATCCTCAGTCATCTAGGTCTTAACTAAAGCATCTGTCTTTCTTGCTTATTTAAAACCTTTGACTTTCTAATTCACATTTGAGCCCTGTGTTTCTGGCATCTCATAGTTAACTAAGCATGGGTAAATTTTCCCATGGTTTTGTGAGCAGGCATGGTTTTTTTTAGCCTGTGAACAGTGCCACCAACACCTCTTGTGGATTGTTTGATCCCTTGTTTTTCAAGTCTGGCTGTGGTTTAAAATCACTGAGGAAGCCGTGCAAAACTCCTCGTGTTCAGATTCCACCCTCTGGCTTTGGATCCAGGCATAGATACGTTTTAAAAGCTTTCTATGGGATTCTAATGTACCTCCGGGGTTGAGAATTTCTTGCTTACGACTATAAAACAGTAGTTCTCAACTATCGCTGCACATTAGAATCACCTGGAGAGCTTTTACAAAACACTGATGCCTAAGCCCTACCCCAAATTAATTAAATTAGAACCTCTGGGCAGATGTCTGTGACAGTACTGGCTTTAAAAAGCTCTTCAGGTAACTCCAGTGTACTGTTAGTATTGAGACCTACTTATACAAAACCTGCCTCTAAGGGAGGTACTTTCACTCATCATTACATTTGTTTCAGTTGCAGAATCACCCTCTTCAGGTTCCTCAGCTGAGTTGATGTTCCTAGAAACTAGCAAAGAGCCATTCCACTGGCGTTTGTTCCTCAGGACATTAGCTTTCCACAGGTTTTGAACATCCTATGTGTTGGTTAGCATTTCTTTCTATTTTTTTCTTGAAGTGGTGGTATACATTGTTCCATTTAACTCTACTATAGCTATATGACTTGCAAGAAGACTCCGTAGTTTTTAATATCTCTTAAACTGCTTCTTAAATCTCTCTTTCTTTCACTTTCCTCTATTACATGTAGGTGTAGTACAGTTTCCTGGCATTGTGTGGCTTCCTTTTTCTTTGCTTTATGGCCCAGATGTTTGATTTTTCTAATATAGTTCTCTAAATTTTGTTTTGTACTCTTATTTAGTAAAAAAAAGGGGGGGTATTAAGTTTGGGGTCTGATAAAATAGCTTAATCAAATCTTATGCTCCGTCCTTTTGAATTGAATAATTCCACATAGGACATATCCTGCCATCAGGAACATTCAACCCAGGAGCTGGATATAATGTTATTGCCCTCCCTGGCTCTCTTGTCCTATGTCTCTTCTTTCTATATCATGCCTTAAGATCTAGATTTCAGAAACTTTTAAGGTAGAATAAATATCGATACCCTCACTTTACTATGGTTATATTACTTTGAAACTCAAATAATAATACTTTGTTTTTTCTCTTTTCCTTCTCCACTGATTTTTCTACACTTTCCATTTAAAATCTTCCTTCGTTTTCTGCAACCACTTTGTAGAGACAAACTTATATGAGATAGTCCCTCAATTGCTCTGACTCTAAATTCTCTTTTTGTGTCTGAGGCTACCCATGAATATTTTCTTAGATCCTGGCACACTCTGAAATATTATTTTGGATTTGGCTTCTCTTGTGTTGAATTCTTCTGGTTTCCTATTAATTTCACTGATTTAGTAGCAAATAAACTCCTCTGTCCTTTATTGATATCTTAAGAGAAGCTAGAACTGAGTATTCTTTATATTTTTCTGTTTATCTGTCTTGGCCTGTAAGATGTAAATTTCCTTTTCATATTATCTAAGCTTTTATCCTCGTAAGTGAATTTTTCTTCTAAGGAAATTTCCCTCCTTACCTTGAGCTTAATACTCTTTGTCTTCTCATATTTAGTTTTCGTCCTTCTATCTCTTTGGTCTGAGAGCAAAGCTGAGCAATATTTTATCACCTTTAAAAATATATAGACTTTTTACTTTTTTAGACAGGTTTCACATTCAAAGCAAAATTGAACGGAAGGTATAAAGATTTCCCATATACTCCCTGCTCTTACACATGCATAGCCTCTCACATAATCAACATCCCTCACAAGAGTAGGTACATTGTTATAGTTGATGGAGCTGCATTGACACATCATTATCACCTAGAATCCATAGTTTACCTTAGAATTTGCTCTGGTGTTTTATATTCTATTGGTTTGGACAAATTTATAATGACATGTATCCACACATTTATAGTATCATACAGAGTAGTTTCATTGCCCTAAAAATCCTCTCTGCTCTGCCTATTCATCCCTCCCTCCCCCCAACCCCTGACAACCACTGATCTTTTTACTATCTATGACAACTATAGCCTTACAAAATATACTTTAATAAGACTTGAAAGTCAGAATAACTCCTTGATTCCTGAGCTACAGAACAGATGTTGTGTTAGCAGCCATGAAAAACAACATTAATCTCATTGTACATCTCCATCAGAGCTCTTGGATGACCAGGTTCATGTCAATAAGCAGTAATATTTTGAAAGGAATCTCTTTTTCTTAGCAGTAGTTTGCAACAGTGGGCTTAAAATAATCTGTAAACTATGTTGTAAACAGATGTGCTGTCATTCAGGCTTTGTTGTTTCATTTATAGGGCACAGGCAGAGTAGATTTAACACAGTTCTTAAGGACCCTAGGATTTGGGGAATTGTTGATGAGCATTGATTTCAGCTTCAAGTCACCAGCTGTGTGAGCCGCTAACAAGAGAGTCAGCCTGTCCTTTGAAGATTCGAAGCCAGGCATTGACTTCTACTCTCTGGCTATGAAAGTTCTAGATGGCACCTTCTTACAATAGAAGGCTATTTCATCTATATAGAAAATCTGTTGTTTAGTGTAGCCACCTTCATTAATTTTTTAGCTAGATCTTCTGGATAACTTCCCACAGCTTCTATATAAGCAATTGCTGCTTCACCTTGCCCTTTTATGTTTTGAAGACGGCTTCTTTCTTAAACCTCATGAACCAACCTCTGCTAACTTTAAACTTTTCTTCTTCAGCTTCCTCACCTCTCTCAGCCTTCATGGAATTGAAGAGAGTTAGGGCCTTTCTCTGGATTAGGCTTTGGCTTAAGGGAATGTTGTGGCTGGTTTGATCTTCTGTCCGGACCACTAGAATTTTCTGAATATCAGCAATAAGACTGTTTTGCTTTCTTATCATTTGTGTGTTCACTGGAGTAGCACTTTCAATTTCTTTCAAGAACTTTGCCTTCACATTCATAACCTGGCTAACCGTTTTGTGCAAGAGGGCTAACTTTCAGCCTGTCTTGGTGTTTGACATGCTTTTGTCAATAAGCTTAATAATTTCTAGCTTTTGGTTTAGAGTGAGAAATGGGAGACCCTTCCTTTCACATGAACACTTTGAGGCCAATGTAGGGTTATTAATTGTCCTAATTTCAATATTGTTGTGTCTCAGGGAGTAGGGAGACCCGAGGAGAGGGAGAGAGATGGGGGAATGGCTGATTGGTGGAGCAGTCAGAACACACAAAATATTTTTTCATTAAGTTCACTGTCTTATATGGGTGCGGTTCGTGGTGCCCCAAAACAATTAGAATAGTAATATCAAAGATAACTGATCACCATAACAAATGTAATAATATTGAAAAAGTTTGAAATGTTGCAAGAATTACCAAAGTGTGACACAGAAACATGAATGGCCAAATGCTATCAGAAAAATGGTACCGATAATAGATTTGCTCAATGCAGGGTTGCCACAAACCTTCAATTTGTAAAAAACACATCTGTGAATTGCAATACAGTGGAAGGCAATAAAGTGAGGTATGCCTGTATCAGGCTAAAATCTCCAGAACAACAGAAAATTTGTGTTTTGCCTCCTAATTTCTAAGAGTTCTATGTAAGAAATGACTTTTTCCTAAATTCATTCCTTGCTCCACACCTGCTTAGCAAATGTTAGGTCAACTCAGGTCCAGTAAAAGCTACAGAACCTCCTATTTAAAGCCTGTATCATCTAAAGCTTGAATTTTTGCTGATTCTGGCTGGTCTGCCTTTGTAAGGCCAGTGAGGTGTTCAATAGCTGAATTTATCTTGTTGAGATCCTTGAGATCTCTTGGAATTTTCTAAACCCCAGCATGCTTGCATACAGCTAACTAGCTCCTTAAAATCAGCCACTAGCACAAGCTAGAGTTTTATCAATGAAAAATCCACGAACACATAGGGCTTAAAGTGATTATTTCTAGGACACAGAAGTCACTACTGAACTACAATACCTACAGGACCAAGCCAGGGTATTTTAATTAAAAAAAAAAAAAAAAAAGAAAAAAGGAAAAAAAGAAAGAAAACGTAGGTGACCTATCACTTAAAATCTAACACATTGAAGTTAGCAATCAACTTCAAAAAACATCCACGTGGAACAATGTAAAGTGAAAACCACCAAATTTCAATTAGAAATTTTTTTTTAATTAAGAAAAATTTTTTTTAATTGTTGCGGAGCACGGGCTCTAGGCACTCAGGCTTTAGTAGTTGTGGCTCGCAGGCTCTAGAATGCAAGCTCAGTAGTTGTGGTGCATGAGCTTAGTTGCTCCGCGGCACGTGGGATCTTCCTGGACCAGGGCTTGAACCCATGTCCCCTGAATTGGCAGGAGAATTCTTAACCACTGTGCCACCAGGGAAGTCCTCAATCAGAATTTAAGTGTTATTGTGATTCCCAAATTCCACTTCTTTAGCAAATCTGTTTTAAATCCAATATGCCAGATCCTTTCATTTTCCTGATATGAAATTACCTCTACATCCCTTACCCACTGCTTCCTGCAGGGATAGGCCGAACCATTTAGAACATGAGACACAAAGGAAGAAAGCAGAATGCATGCTCTCTGATTTCTGTTGGTTTCTAAGAGCAAGAGTCATAAGTGACTGCACTAGATGAGTCCCCAACCTTACTTCTTCCCTGAAGGAGGGAGGTGAGGGAGTAAAGATTGACCAGGCATTTTACTGTAATAATGGGACTCCCTCCACAGGAGGACATAGAGGAAAAGGGAAGGAGCGTTTACTCTCTGCGTTATACTCCTCCTCAAAACAAAACATAACATAACAAGCTAAAGGAAATCTTGGAAGTTTCCTAGGAATTTTGCTTCACATCGTCACTGATTTAATTCTCAGGTTAAACAGTTATCTACTAAGAGGTTTTGACCAAAGAAAGGAAAGTAAATTAAAAATAAATATGTAGGTAAATCTGAGACCAGCTCATAACCAAAGAGAAGCTGTTTCTCTGAAAATTTTAGGCCTGTTTTTTTACTAAGCTGAAAGATGCATCTCCTGAGATCAGAAAGCTCAGTTTAGATCTGAGAGTAGAACTAGGGCGACCTAACAAGAAGGACTATGGTTCCTGGACTAAGGTTTTATAGGTGAGAGAATAACAATAGAGAATCTCTAGAAAAATTTACATAATTCTTTCAACGTGTCCTAACCAGAGGACTTTGTCCGTGGACAGGTTTTAATTTCACACCTCTGAGGAGTAAGTTTTTTTAAAATTCAACTGCCTCCATTTTCTCACTGATTCACCAAAGTTTGAGAGACTCTGTCTACCTTGTGTGGGTGCTAAGGAACACAGTCGCTCCATGCTATCTCTTTAAATTTATCTCTTGTAATCAATATGCACCTGAATTTTGTTGGGGTTTTACTGCTTTATTGTTTAATCAATTTGAACAGGAAAAGAAAAATAATGACTCATCCAAGAGGACTCAATAACCTGAAAACGGAAGATTAGGCATAACCTTTAGACTGTGGGCTTCCACTGAAACAGAGCTGATGGAAAAGATAAAAGTTTGGATACAAAAGTAAGAGCAAAGATATTCAGGCAAATGTAAACAAATTGAAAGCAAAATATGACACTACTAATATAAGACAAAACAATTCAAGGACAGCATCATTAAACAGGACAAAGCTTTTTATTATATAATGATAAACGGTGCAAGCTGAGAATAATCTATAGTTATAAAACTTTATGCACCAAACATACCAGACAAATCTACAGACTCCTAAGAACACAGGGAAGCCTGTATAAAAAATGTAATTTATAATGGATGATATTAATATAATGCCTCTTTCAGAATTTGACAGATCAAGTTGATAAAAGAACTAGTAGAATAATGTAATCAATAATTTTGTTTTAATAGATGTACATAGATGTTTATATTCTAGATACTGAATTTGCTTTTGTTTTGGAACATTTAACAAAATTTGATTGTATGTATTTGCCAGAAAAAAAATCATAAAAATCATGAGAGATTATTTTGTGAAACTCTGTGGAGCACATTTGGAATAAAACAGATATTTACTGGTAAAATAAACAGAAATTGGTGCAAGAAAAGGAAAAAAAACTGTGAGAATAATAACTATGGAGAGGATTACAAAACAAAGAGAAACAGGAATTTAAAGCTAAATTCTATTTAAATTTTTAAAAATAATACTCTGTATATTATTTAACTAGCTCAGGTTATAGAAAAATATGAAAAATGCCTTAATTTATGTTAGAATTCCTAGATAACCTTAATACCAATGTATGATAGATTATATATAGAACTCTTAATAGAGATGGAGCAAATATTCTTTACAAAACAAGTGCAAAGCAAATCCAGAAACATGTTAAGGAAACTAAGACACAATAACCAACAACGAAACTGCAAGTATGGTTCATCATTATGAAGATTATCAGAATAACTCATGGCATCAATGTGTCAAAGAAGAAAAAAATATATGAGTATAACAATAGATGCTGAGAAGACATTGGTAGAATATAACTACCATTTCTTTTATTTTTAAATTTTTTATTGTATTATACAATTTTTAAAGGTTACTTTCCATTTACAGATTTTACAAAATATTGACTATATTCCCCATGTTATACAATACAACCTTGAGCCTATCTTACATCCAATAGTGTTTGTACCTCCCACTCCCCCACTCCTCTATTCTCCCCCTCAACTCGTAACCACTAGTTTGTGCTCTGTATCTGTGAGTCTGCTTCTTTTTTGTTATATTCACTAGTTTGTTGTATTTTTAGATTCCACATGTAAGCAATATCATAAAGTATTTGTCTTTCTCTGTCTGACTTATTTCACTTAGCATGATACCCTCCAAGTCCATCCATGTTGCTGCAAATGGCAAAATTCTGTTCTTTCTTTCTTTTTTTTTTTTTTTTTTTTTTGCGGTACGCGGGCCTCTCACTGTTGCGGCCTCTCCCGTTGCGGAGCACAGGCTATGGACACGCAGGCTCAGCGGCCATGGCTCACGGGCCCAGCCGCTCCACGGCACGTGGCATCCTCCTGGACCGGAGCACGAACCCTCGTCCCCTGCATCGGCAGGCGGACTCTCAACCACTGTGCCACCAGGGAAGACCCTGTTCTTTCTTATGGCTGAGTAGTATTCCATTGCATATGTATAGCACATCCTCTTTATCCATTCATCTGTTGATGGACACTTAGGTTGCTTCTATATCTTGGTAATTGTAGATAATGCTGCTGTGAATATTGGGGTGCATGTATCTTTTTGAATTAGTGTTTTGGTTTTTTTTGGATATATACCCAGGAGTGAAATTTCTGGGTCATATGGTAGTTCTATTTTTAATTTTTTGAGAAAACTCCATACTGTTTTCCACAGTGGCTACAACAATTTACATTCCTACCAACAGTGTAGGTGGGCTCCCTTTTTTCCACATCTTTACCAACATTTGTTAGTTGTGTTCTGTTTGATGATAGCCATTCTGACAGGTGTGAGGTGGTATATCATTGTGGTTTTGATTTGCATATCCGTGATGATTAATGATATTGGGCATCTTTTCATGTGCCCATTGCTCATCTGCATTTCCTCTTTGGAAAAATGTCTATTCAGTTCTTCTGCCCAGTTTTAAATTGGATTGCTCGTTTTTTTGATGTTGAGTTGTATAAGCTGTTCGTGTATGTGGGATATTAATCCCTTATCAGTCATATCATTCACAAATATTTTCTCCCATTCAGTAAGTTGTCTTTCCGTTTTGTTGATCGTTATTTTTTTTGTCAAGTACCATTTCTAATTGAAGCTCTACATAAAGTAGGAATAGAAGAAAACTACTTAAAGATTTTCGAACAAGAATCAAGAGCAAATATATTAAATTGTGAAATGCTACAACTACTTCTATTAAAATTAGGAATATGACAGTAACACCCTTATGACTAATATTATTCATCATTATAGTAGAGGTCTTATGTAACAAAAAGTATAAAAATTAAATTTAAAAATTAATTAAATAGTATAAATATTGGATAAACAGACAATATAATTTTAGTTCCAAATTATATATTTGATTCTGCCAAAAGAGCCTATACTAAAATATTTTAGAATTAGAATAACTGTGTTTCCTTCATAAAAATAAAATATATATATATTTATATAGCTATTATTATAGCTATTTAGTAGCTATTTTCTATACTAGCATTAATAACTTAGAAATAGAAACAAGAAAAGATATTCATTCACAATAGTATTTAAAAGTATTTGAATTAAGTTAGCTAAAAAAGTGTAGAAATTATAAATTCCCATAGTAGCAAATATGTAGAATTTCCACAACAGAGAGATATAACATACTATCTCTAGAAAGGTAAGTTATGAAACCTTCATAAACTGATATAGAGTTAATGCAATTCCAGTCAGTATCCTGGTAGTATATTTCATATGTGAACATCTAAATTGCTGTAATAACCAAGAATAGTTAAAAATTTTATAGTGAGAGTGATTTACAAAATATTATAACTTACTACACAGCTACTCTATTATAAAAAGTGTATTGGAACAAAATAACTTCCATTAGTAGGGTCAATACTCCATGGGAACCTAGGGAGTCATGTTGATTTGGTGGGAGTGAATGATTTCTGGTTACAACAATGTCAGACTTTTTGTCTACAACAAAGACATAAACAAACAACAAATACATAAAATATAGCAAGGGAAAACTCAGGAGACGTGGTTTTGCTCAAAACTAAACAAATATATGTATTAGAAACTGAAGAAAAAATAATCCTGTTTATCAGCATGGCAGCTGGGAGAGGAGATGGGAAGTTTCTGATGGAAGCATTTGTTGCCTTGTGGAGGGGATGCTTCCGCCACACTATCCATCACAGTGAGTGTGCTAGCTCTTATTAAAGAAAAGGTGGGCTGCCTTTGCAGGCCTGGGGATCTGGAAGGACTATAGAGTGAACATCCTCAGATGCATCCTTCTAGATGTGTCCATTCCTATTTCCAGGATTCCAGGATGTTCTCTAACAGTGTACTGACATTGGCATAAGAGACCTGCTCTGGCTGAGAGTTCAACTATCTATGCAGCTCTGCAACTCTCAAAATTAGATCTTCAGGCTGCCTTTTGTTACGTCTACCCTTCAAATAAGGTGATAAGGGTCTCTTTATAAGCTACCACTTGGGCTTTCTGCTTTTCAAACTTAGCAATTGACTGCTAGTTAGCAACTCTCATTGTCTCTCATCAATACAACCTAGTGGTAGTTGGCCAACTCTACTGTCTTGGGCAGCATGTTTCTCCCCATATTTTCCTGTCTAGGCACAGCGTTCCCCTTATGTTGATGGAGAGGATTATATCTAAGCACAACACAACAGGTGACGTGCTTGCATTGATAAAGGAGAAAAGAGACTAAACATCTAAAGAATTATAATTACTAGCTGGCATGTACCTACAGGAGCCAGGAAAGTACTCTGTGACTGGATGTCAAGAGTGCTTGACCAAGGGACTGGATTGTTAGGCTGGACAGGAAAATTCATTGACTTGGGGACACTTTCTCTGACAAGAGATTTAATACTCTGGTCAAAACTGCAGGTGGCCGGTTAAATTCACTGCTGGGTGGCTCTTAGAAACCTGGAATAAATAATTGCCAACTGAATTGCCAATAATTCAGAAATGCCTGAATTTCCCTACCAGAGCCTATAGGAAGGAAAATAAAAGCTGAAGGAAGTAAATGATAATGCTTACTTATTTGGTTCAGCCAGATTTAATAGATGAGGCCAGAAGATCCACTAGAGGACTGTGCTCCATGAGAGGACTCATCCAGAACATGGTGATGAGAGGGTCATCAACATCAGTAATAAGTTCAGTGGCGGCTCTTCTCTGCAGGCCAGGCATGAGGATAGGAGAGGCATTCACACAACTGAGCTCATGAACATCTGTGGGGATGAAGGGCCCTGAAGAAGTCACAGAGGCCAAATGGCAGTGCTTAATCACTAGAAGCTAGGATACTGCAGTTACCATATGTGGGCAAGGTAGAAGGAGAAGCCAAAAGAGTTTGACCTTTCGGAAGGTCAGAAGGAAGTTGTAGGAAGTTGTAGAGATAGATAATAGAACATAGGTCCTTAGAGGTAAAACAGATAGGCAACCAAAAAGGGTTAAATTGCTGCTTAAAATGTGTAACACCAAAATAAATCAAGAATGTTGAAGCAGGAGGATAAAAATGGTCAACCAAAGAAAAAGTCACTATCCTTTGCTCAGTTCCAAGATCTGAGGCAATGTTCCGATCCAGAACCAGATATTTTGAGGACTATTGGATACAGGGTCTGGGTTGACATTGGTACTTTAAGACCCAAACCTTGTCATAGTCTTCTTGTCAGAGTGGGAAGCTTTAGCAGTCAGGTCACAGGGGGGTCCTGGCTAATGTCTGGCTCCCAGTGGGCCCACCTGCCCCAGACACATTGGATAATCAATTTCCCAGTCACTGGGAAGTTGAAATAACTCCCACATTGGGTCTTTGGTATGTAGAATAAGAACTATCAGTGGTGAAGGCCAAATGGAAGCTTCTGAGAGCTACCCTGCCCTGCTTGCCCTATACTCAGGATAGTAAATCAAAACTAATACCACATCCCTGGAGAAATAGTGGAGATTCGTGCTACCATTAGAGGCATCAAAAATGTAAGGGGTGGTGGATATTATCATATCTGTTTAATTTCTGGCTTCTACAGAAGTCAAAGGGATCCTGGAGACTGACTGAAGACCACACTTCAGGTGTAGCCAGGTCACAGCCCCAGTCACAGCTGCTGTGGTGGGCATGGTATCACTATTAGAGTAAATTAATAAAACCTCAGATACATAGTATACAGTCATTCTATCTCATTCCAGTTAGAAGGGAGGATTAGGAATAGTTTGCATTCACCTGGGCAGATAAAAATATTCTTTAAAATTTTACATCAGGTTATGATGTTGACATCATGCTGACTGAAAAGGACAAGTAAGAGGTGGCTACCATACCAAAAACATCAGTGAGAAACATGTGCTCCTGAGGGTTGAATATAAATCTTACAAAGATTCAGTAACCACTCAAGTCAGTGAGGTTTTTAGGGGTCCAGACTCAGGGGCATACACGATATCCCCTCCAAGGTAACAAATGGCTGCATTTTTGCATCCCAACTTCAAAGAAAGCAGCACATTGTTTGGTAGCCATTATAGGCTCTTGAGGCAACACTTTTCAGACCTATATACCTATATACCAGGTGACTGCCGACTGGAGGGCTGCCACCTTTGAGTCGGGCAGGAGCAGGAAAGGGTAGTGCAGTAGATCCAGTCTGGGAACAATTAGTCCTGCTGCTTGGACCTTATCTTCTATCATGTAGACCCTATGGTGTTGGAGGTGTCAACAGGAGGACTTGATGCAATGTGCAGTTTATGGCAAGTTCCAGGGAGAAATCCATGATGCAGTCCCCTAGGGAATCAGAAACAAGGCCATGCCATCAACAAGAGAGGATTACACTTCCCTTGAGAAACAAAAGCCTGTTACCTGATCCTGGCAGAGATAAAATTAACCCCAGGCCACCAAGTTATCATGCATCTAAAACCACCCATTTGGACTGGGTTCAGTTAGACAAGCCAAATCATAACTTGGACAGGCTCTATATCTTTCTGCGTAGGCATAGGCATTTTCTTAATAACATTTTTGCATATTTAGTCTCATCTTGATATCTGCTTCTCAGAGGACCTGGAATAACACACCTACTTGATTAATTTTTTTCCAAATGTTTATAGAAAATTGTCAGATCCCAGAATGCAGCTGCCCAGAACATAAACTCTATGAAGAGAGGGATTTGTGTCTGTTTACCTGTTTCTGGAGCAGGACTGGCTTGTATTGGCACTCAACAGAGAGGTGTTGAGTGAATGAAGGCACCAAATGGGGCAATAAAATAAATATAAGGGTCTCAAACACACATATGTCCTCTGGCTGAGCAGTAGAGTACTGAGGTGTGAGAGAGTAAAGAGAAGAGCCTGGGTAGAACTGGAAATGCACTACCTAAAAGCGTTTGAGTTTTAACGTTTTAATAACACTTGGCTGACCAATTAAAACAAGTCCAGCGGTCAAATCTAGTTAGTGGACTACTGGTTTGTAACCTCTGAGTGGTGTAAAGTAAAAAGTGATTCCTCATGGTAATAATGCGTAAGATGATGAGATTTTCAGAGTGAATAATAAGGGCAGCTGATGACATACAGGACACAATTAGCCAGCATTTATTGAAAATGTACAGCCAAGGTCTGACAAAAGGCTGAATCAAATTTGCCTTAGCCTCAAGGAATTTAGATAAGAAGGCAAAACATGTGCCTAAGAAATAGCATGAGAATAATTACAATGTTTTACATAGTTAAATGCAAGGTACATCAAGATAGGTTCAAAATATGTGTCAGAGGTGCCTGGTTCAGGCAGTGATTAGAGAATTGGATGCCTTAAGGTTAGAAAACAGAACTTTGTCCTGTGTGATTCACTAAGGTCTGAATCTAGGGACTGAACAAGTAAAGTTCCAAGTTATAACTTTTAATTATTTTCGATTAGGCTTGGGAAGACACCAATTAAAATAAATTTAAGAAGCATCGCAGGTATTACCAATAAGAAAAAAAAGAATTGGCACCTTTGCCTCTAAGGACACCGTTTTTTCACTATCAGAAAGTGAACACATGATGTCCAGCCACCTCCCTACAGGACAAGCCAGCTGTGGTTTGGGAACCGTTCTCTGCAGTATAAACTTTGTTTAAAATGCTTTTAAATGTCTTATAAAAGGCTAGCTACACTAACAGTGTGATCTGGGCTGAAATTTTCCCTTAAGTCAGAGGTGATTCATTCCCATTGTCCACTAGCTAACAATAACATATTTGTAAAACAAACAAACAATAACAACAACAATTAAAAACTTTAAAATAAGATGAAAATATGAAGAGGAAAGTAAAGAATTAGGTTTAAAAAAAAACTACAAAGGAATTTACCTGATTTAATAGTACCTGAGCAATACTTATTTTTAATAAGTTGAGAGTTTTGCTTTTCTTTTCAAAAAAAGGATTAAAAAGATACCTGAAAGGTGTTTTGTTCAAATATGAGAGAAGATAACAAAAGTCAGTTGATGTGACTATTAAGAGCAGAAATAATAGATCTAAAAAATTCTTATATATCCAGAACATCAATAAATGAAGACCCCTGTTTTCACAAGTGCCTCCAAAATAAGGCATGAAAAATGAAACATCCTTTTATACCTTAAAATGTATGACAATTGCTGATTAAATTCACCCTGAGAGCATGTCAATTTGAAAAGAAGATTATAAATGTACGTGGCACCAGGTGCTCTCTTTTGCAAGGTGTGTGTGTGCGGAGGAGGGGGGATCGGGGGCTGGGGGGAGGGTATCCATTTAAATACTGTGTTAGCTTTGGCACATTTAGAACAAGAACAAAACTGGATGAAAATTGGAATAACATTGGCCTTCTGGAGGGTTAGGGGGGCTGTCCCTGCAGCAGGTTGGCAATTTGTCACATCAGCTCCTTCATGAACTATCAACCTCATTACCATGGTTCACTGCACAGTTGGCCCTTGGGAGTCTAACACTAATAGCATGTAGAGGGTGATGAGACTTGTGGTCTCAACTACTTCATTATTGATTCACTTAAAAACATGCCACCTACATATTCGAATAAAATAGGTAACACATTAGAGACGGAGAAGCACCAAAAAACATCTAAAATCAATGGAAGTAGGGGGAACAAAAAACAAGAAAGGGATGTAGGCAGTAATAGCACTGTGAAAGCAAGTCTTCTTGGAAGGACAGAGGGTGAATAATTTTGCGTGACAGCTACCATTTGTCTATTCTGTTGTGTGAGGCCATGTATCAACGAATAACAGCTATAACTGTACGTTAAGTAGGGCTACTAAAGGAAATAGGTCTTGGGAATATTTTTAAGACCCTGAAAAGACACACAGAGCAAGGGTGTTTGAAGGACATATATTTAACCAACCAACCAAGCGACCAACCAACCAAACAAACAAACAAACAAACAAAATAAAACCAACATATTGAGACTCTTTTCAAAGACTTTAGGCAGAAAAGAGGAGAATGGTTCATTTCTAAAGCTCCAAGCTGACAGGGAATGTGTGGAAATATATTGATTCATTAGTAAGTATTAAGTAATTTCCTTTTGTATAGATTCTCCAAATCAAACATTTACTAGGCACCCATCTATGGAGAAAAAATAAAAAACTTAACTGTTAGTAGTGACCATCTGGTCACTTAAGATTCTCTTCTTATCCAGCAGCAATGGATTTTTACTACATGGATTGCTTTAAGCTTAGAAATAACAAATATATATATATGTATTTATATATATATATATTTATGTATATATATATATATATATATAGGTTATAATACTAGGTTTCCTCTGTGTTTTATATTTACTGATTCATTGATAAAACAAAAAATACACAAGCAACAATACTTGTCAAAAGGTTGATATACACCAGCATATTTCAACTACTTGCAGACTTTAGATAGTACTGTCCAACATAGCAGCCACTAGCTTCATGAGGTTATTTAACTCTAACTTTAAATTAATTAAAATTAAATAAAATTTAAGCAGCTTCCCTGGTGGCGCCGTGGTTAAGAATCCGCCTGCCAACGCAGGGGACACGGGTTCAAGCCCTGGTCCAGGAAGATCCCATATGCTGTGGAGCAACTAAGCCTGTGTGCCACAACTACTGAGCCTGCACTCTAGAGCCCGTGAGTTACAGCTACTGAAGACTGTGTGTCACAACTACTGAAGCCCGCACGCCTAGAGCCCGTGCTCCACAACAAGAGAAGCCACCGCAATGAGAAGCCCGCGCACCACAACAAAGAGTAGCCCCCGCTCGCCGCAACTAGAGAGAGCCAGCGTGCAGCAACGAAGACTCAATGCAGTCAAAAATAAATAAATTTAAAAATCAAAAAATTAAATAAAATTTAAAATTCAGTTTCTCAGCCACTCAAGCCATATCAAATGGTCATACATGTGACCTGTGGCAACTGAATCACATAGAACAAATATTAAGAATATTTCCATCAAAAGGCCTCAAATAACATATCTAAAAGAAATTCAAAGTAGATTAAAATACATAGAAAATTAAAATTTTCATAAAGTTATATTTTTTCTGGCATCAGTCACTCACTGTATTTTTGACACCATCATCTAAAAATATTTTTCATTTAACACATATATTTAAACTGCTCTTGGTGAACATTTGTAAAATGACTAAAATATGGTTCTCAGATTTGATCATGCAAATGTCCTTTTTCACATGGAAATGTGAATTAAGGCAGCTAAAAATTTTGGTAGAGTAGGGAATCTTTTGTTGTAATTGCAATTATAAATAGTTTTATTACCAGTCATCACGAATGTGACTATTTAAATAATGCAGGATGGAATTTCTAGTTGTAAAGTGCCAGCTGCTGAAAAATCATTAACCTTTCTATACTTTAAGGTATACACAAAAAAATCTGAAAATGGTTAAAAGCAGAGCCATCCTAAATTTAGGAAGTGAATTAAAATGTATTTGAGCAAAGAGCTTTATAACATGTTCCTGTTTCTAAGGTCATTTCTATGGAAGAACAAACTAGTGAGAGAGTGTGAATGAGGCACCCACACCAGGATGTGAAGCTAATCTTTTCTGATATGCTTAGAGATTTCTGCAACTTTTCCATAGACTTTTTGTCATGTAGAGCGTGTATGCAGGCGTGCATGCACGTGTGTTTTAAGATAACGCAAACCTGTATTTTAGGCATAAAAGGAATGGAAGTTTTGAAACCGTGTGAAAAGTGGTTCAGCATAGCTGGAGGCTACTTGAAATCTTAGGAGGATTTTGATAAAAATGTTTCCAGCTCAGCTTGACAGAATTCTGAAGATGGAAATTGCATCAGAACTTTTGAACCTGAGGCTTTGTTCCCTCTGGCTGCCCAGTTTGGGGCTGCGATAGGCTTAAAGAAAAAGTATTCACCACATCCAAAGTAGCTTGTTTTTGTGTGTCACATATTTTTCTCATCCTTAATTATTGCTCCTTCTGATTTCTTGGGGTCTCTTTTCCTTGATAATTCCTTAGGTTGAAATATCTTAATTTCCTTTTCTAACATCTCTGCTGAAAAAGATCTAGAAGGCCTGCTGTTTATGGTTACTGTCTCATAGTGTTCCATTTTCTCTATTGCTTCCCATTACTTTCAAGGCAAAAAATAAAGTCTTTAGGTTAGCATTCATAATTTTCCCCAATCTTTGTGCAAGTTCGCGTTTCTCCTTTATTAACACTCTGCTTCAGTCAGACTAGTCTTATCATTGTTTCTCTAAAGTCCAGAACTCTTCACACCACTATCCCATTAGAGGGACTCTGTCTGGAATGTTCTTCACTCTCAAAATACCACATCATCCTTAAAAATTCCATAAAACTGCGTGACTATTATCATATTTGACATTCCTTTCTAAGTTCTCAGAGGGCTGTGTAAAAATGTTTAAGAAGATTCTAGGTCAGACTGCCCACACTCTTAACTAAACTGGGCTAGGCTTTAGCTGTATGACTTAGGCCAGTACTTCAACCTCTTTAGGGCCTCAGATTCATCAACAACATAATTTCAAACTCTAACTCGAAGGATTATTGTGAAGATTAGTAATAATCTGTGTAAAACTCACCAGCACATTGTGAACACTCAGTAAGTATTAACTAGCCTGATTGTTTAGTATTTTGTCACAGGCTCCCTGTGACAGCTGTCTTGCCTAACCAACTGGAATGGAAACTACTTGAAACCAATTTTTTTGTTATTAGTAAGTTCATTTTTTCTCTCATAACACCTAGTGCAATAACTAATAGTTGAATCATATCCAGTGAGTGGGTTTCAAAGTATATTGTATATTTCAAAAACTCTTTTAATTATGGAGTTCTAAAACAATAAAGTAAATAAGGAAAATATAACTGATTTCCAAATGTCAAAAGACCACTTATACATGTGGTAGCAAATCAGAGCCTAAGAAGTAATTTTAAAACTTTAAGAACAATAAAAGTAAAAATGTCTAAAAGTTAAGTCCAAGACTCATTTTTACAGTAAGGAAAAGTAGCAATTCTTGTAGATGCTCTAATTAAATACAATATGAAGCAGAAGCAGTGGTATAACTTTGTTAAAGGAGACAGAATTTTAATTATTTATAGACAATATGATTGTCTACTTGGCGTCCTCAAAGAATAAAGAGATGTAATAAAAGAATTCAACAAAGTGGATAGATATAAAATAAAAATCCCTAACCAAATAGTTTTCACATGTAACAACAGTAACCCATTAGAAAATATAATGTGAGAAAAAAATAAAAAGAATAATGCATCTGTTATGCATCAGAAGTTACTTCAATCAATTGAAATTATGATGCTCTATTTTCTACCATGAAAAAAAAAGAAATTTACCAAAAATACCATGAGTATATTTTATTCTATTAATATAAAATAATGGTGGTTTTAAAAAAATGGAAGGTAGAGTCACTATTGATCATTCATAGGAGTAATAGTTGATTCTGTAACTTCTGCATCATTCTCATGCTCCAAAGCATGATTCAACAACAGGCTCAGAGTGATCCGATGTATAATGGGAATGGTCGATTTTGCTTAAACTAAAAATTCAAAATTTTACATAATATCTCTCTGCACACATTATTAAATCACACATTTTCAAACACTGTTACTTCCTTACATGCGTTCACCTCCCACATCTGTAATACTAGTCATGGACTTTTTTTCTTCCCTAAAACAAAGTAAACTTATGTGCTGTTATTTATCTGTATGTCCAATTCCACCTGCTGTACTTTTTCTGTGATGCTGAGGCTGGGTCTCTACAAGTTCTTTTTCTTGCACTCCTTCTCAGCTGACTTCTAATTAGGTGGGGAATAGGGAAGCATAGGCTGTAGGTTGAGAGTGGGAAGGTACTTTCTTCATAGTCCAGCTTCTGTCCGTGGCTCTTCTGCAGCAAAAGACAGCTATGATACAAACCTCCAATGTCTTTGGCACTCCCAGCCATGGCCACCCAGACATACCAGCAACCAGCTAGCTGTACCCACCTTAATAACTCAGGCACCAATTGCACTACACCCCATTTATGTTTAATAAATATGTCTCAGAAAAATTACAAGCTACTTTAGTCCATAGACTTTAGTGATCACTTGGATAATAAAATAGAGCTGTTAAAATTGCAAGCATCTATGGTATTGCAAAAGAAGTTTGAATTATGATTGCCATGTTTCCTTCCACTTTTAGGAAACAAATATAATACATTTAACTAATATTCCTAGTAGGTTCATAAAATGTCAAATAGAAGTAACTCAATTAACAACTGGAGTATGTAACCAGAAATACATTTTTACCAAAGTTTTAGAATGTGTCTTTGAACTACATTTGAAAAGTTAGAAATAGCAAATAATCACGTAAATATCATCATTTACATATTTCTAAGTAAAGAATATACTTGTGAATCCTCACAGACTTTCAGCTATATGTCAACTTTGCTTTTGGAGACCTGACTTTCTCTCTGTTTTGTATTTTGTATTTCACCTAAGACTAGAAACCTCATCAATCTTTCTCTCATTCATCATTTTTGCTTTCTAAGTTACCTCAAACTCCTAGCCTCCCAACTATTTATGTATCCTTTCTCTCTTCATGGAATTACTAATAATGATAAATGATTCAAAATAACTTGAAATACTTTATATGTTGTACTTTCCCTGTTTATATACAAAAGATGGAATTGCTGCTCTACCCATAAAAACACTTTTACTAAAATAAAACTGATTTAAAGATGTTTTGTCTTTGATTAATGTAGATAATAAGAGTTTACATAATTCAAAATAGCAGATAATTTCCCAAAATATATATATTTTGGCCTGTGGGTGAATTTTCTATTTGTCTTAAAATATGAATGTATCTGCTGTTCTGCTAATATATAATCTTCCAAAAATGAAAAGCATAAAACCAATATTATGAAAGCCAATTTAGAAAAAACTGGAAAGTTATCTCTATCTTGCTTAACTCAATTCTATCTTTTCACTCCATAATGCATATAGAGAAATTATGTTGTATTCGTAACCCGGAAGACTCACATTAGCATTTGCATTTTTCCTGCATTTCCTCAGGGAGTAGAGAATTTACTGGGGAACAAGGAAAATGGGAGAAGATAAAAAAGCACTCTCTTTAATCCTTCCTATCTTGTGCCTTTTTGGATAGAGACCCTCTCTTAGAATTAGAGTAACAGGAATCTTTAAGTAAAACAAATTTTTTTTTCTTTGAGAGTTTAAGATTTTGCTTGGAATTATGAATTTAAGATGCATTATCTATTTATAGAAAATTGAGAAAGAGCTGGAATTTCAATCATGGTTCATTTCAGAGTGATCAAAGCTAATTGAGGTAAATACATAATAACAAAGAACAGTTTTGATAGTGATATATAGGATTGTCTTTACCACTGAAATGTTAAAGCATAATAGGACTTTTGGAGGTCTCTAATATTAGTTTTTATCTGTGTTTCAAGCTTATGGATGTTCCCAAATGAATAGTCTATTGTTTAGCTACACAAAGGGGACTCTTCTATCCGACCCCTGAGGTGATCAGTCAGAGCCTCAAGAGAGAGAGTTTATTACCTGAAGCTTGGCATGAATAATAATGAATGCCATTATTCATCATAAAATTTTCCAACAGCTTTCAAAATTCTAGCCACAGTATTTGATTCAGTGACCTCCTGTGACAATCACCCCCACAGGCTGTATACTGTATAATGAAAGATTTTTTTCATTTATTCTATATGAATATACCATTAATTTCACATGCATTAGAGAACAATATACATATAACACAAACTGTTAGAACTATCCAGGTGTTTTCTGGATATACAGCCTTGATGGAATATAAGACGGTATCATTGTATCTTGAAACATTTTTTAATAGGAAGATTATTTTATTACCTATGGGCCAGGACCAGGTTTCCTTCCCTTTCAAAATAGATCATATGTTCACACTATATTCATGTTACACTAAGACTCCATTTTATGAGTTGCAGATTGATATAAAGTTACAAGGGTTATCATTTTCACAAAATATGAGCAAAATTTTTGCAACCAAGACATGATAATGTCGACTATATTTGGCAAGTATTGCCTTTTCTTGTCCTACTGTGAAGTGTACTTCCCTGATCCATTGATATTAGGCTTGGCCATGTGACTTGCTTTGGCCAATGGGATGATTGTCAGAGGTGACATAAGCATCATCCTTAAATCAGCTTGTCCAGTGTGGCTTGTTTTTTGCACTCCAGTGATCTACCATAAGAAGAGCAGGCCCCAGGGAGCAACTTCTCTACATTTGTGACTCAGAGAAACACATGTGAAACTGAGCTGAACTGAGCTGCACTGAGCCAAACCGAGCTGATCTTCAGCTTAAACTCAAGTTACCTAAACTACCCTGTCTAGATGAGTTAAAGTGCTATCAAGATGCAGACCCCTAAACATGAGAATAAATGCTTGTTGTTTGTTGTAAGCCACTGAGTTTTGGGATGCTTTGTTACACAGCATTATTGAAGCAAAAAACTGACAGATAAACTGTGGAGAACTAAGTATTTTAGATTTAACAGAGATTCTGAAGTTATTCTAAATTTACTTGCCAGAGCTGTCTTAGAAGGGAAACATAATTAGGAACTGGGCATTTCCAGTTTTAGTTGTTTACTCAGGATGAATTTCAATCTTTTTTTTTTTTCTGGAAACAACAGGTTAAAAAATGATATAGTTGTTGCATGAATTGTACTTTAAAATATTTGATATTTATAAGAGAGGAAATGAGATAAATAGGGACAACAAAATAATGCATATCTACCTGCTGTTAGACATTTTTGGTCCTCTAGATTTTTTTCCAAGTTAATCCTCTTTTTTTTTTTTTAATTTCTGATTATCTGATCAAAGTAATATATTATTTCCCAAATTCCTTGCAGTTAAAAAAAAAAATGACTGACTTTTTTCTCCCTGCTTAGGCAAACTGTACTAGACTATGCTAAATTTGTCATTTGTAAAGAAATATACATATATCCATAAGCATTTTCCCATAGGTTTTTTTGTTTGTTTGTTTTTTAAGTCACATAGACAGTATTTGTCATGAAGGGGAAAAGAAGGTAGGAATGGCATGGTGGAGAGCATGATAATAGCAATGCTGATTATAACTAAATCATATAACACTGAGAGTTTATAAGGCATTGTGAATGAAGTTCATTTAGTTTTCACAGAAACACTGTGAGAATGTTGGAACAGGTAATATAACCACCTTCTTAATCTTTTTTTTTTTTTTTTTTGGTAGAACAAAGCTCAGGAAATTTAAGTGGAGTTTTTAAATAGCAGAGCGTTTTCTTGAACTTGGGTCCTCTGACCTTCTTATTTTCAATTATAAAAACCATTTTTTAAAATAAGTATGAACACACTTTTCCTGACATATTATAGAATTTTCACTGTATAGGAGTTAAGCAAGTCCCCATTCAAGTCTGGTTCAGAGAGAAGTTTTCACACATATTTTGTGTGCTCTTATATTTAAAATATCTTCCCATATGCATCCATATCAATTCCATTCCCCTTCCAAATTACTGTCGGAAATGGGGTGGTCTTGTCCCTTGCTGATTTCTTGTTTTATAATATTCAGTACATCACCCAATCCTAGTGATTCTATACTCCAGGTAGCTCTTGGATTTAACAATTTCTCTGCCTTTATCTTGCCCCTGACCTGTTCCAAACCACCAAAATATTTCATGTAAAACTAATTCAGTAGCTTTGGCTCTGGCATGAGACTCCCACTATCATGTCTTCTCTGAAGATAGTGGGTTTTTTTCTTTTCTCTGATCTCTCTCTCTGTAGCCTGTAGCTCCAACCTAGGAACATGGATCTAGTAATTAAAGATCTTATTTTGCTGTGTGGTCACTAAATTTTCTGAACTTTCTTTAAATATTTCTCTGGATACCTGACTTAACTCATTTAAATTTCCTCCATTATTTTTGACATTAAAAACTAAAAAAAAAGCAAAAAAGATAAGAATGAGAGCAAAAGTAGGAGAAAGAAAACAAGACGAGGCAAAGATTAAAAAGTCCTTGATTTAAATAAACAAACTCCTGAAACAGCTGGAGAGGTCATTACTGTTCCTCTCTGATGTCCAAGTGTGAGTGTCCTGAGGAGAAATTTTTTTTAATCTTGTAATTTATAATGGCTGTTACACTGGATGGTGAAAGTTGGAAATTATGTAGCCCTACAGTCTCTGTACTTCCTTTCTCAGAAGGCTCTGGAAGTGGAGGGAGATTGGTCATTGGAAGACATAGGAATCTAGATACTATACCTGGCAATAAATACTATTAACATTATGGTTTTCTGTATATACTTCCAGATTTTTCTATGTTTATGAACATATAGGTTTTTTACAAAATATAAATTGTCCCAATATTTTTTAAAAACAAGAACAACAAAAGATATTTTCAAATGTTTTATTGTACCAGCAAAGAAATAAAGACACGCTGAGATGAGCAGAGTCTCTGTGATCTAGAGACAGAAATAGTCAATGGCTTTCTGGGAGTTTGCTCCTGAAGGAAGCAGGGACCCAAATGGCCCAAGTGAGGGCCCACATGGGCTAGGGATCTGGTAAGCAGGTAGATGCATGGAAATAGATCTAAGGCAGGACTTCTAAAGCTAGAAGTTGTGCTAGAAGCTGCAAACTGGAATAACTACCCAGAGCTGTGGACTTTGAAGAGCTCCTTGCTTAGGAGAAATTTGAAAGTGGAAAACTCGGCACAGCAAAGAGCCAGGTGAATTGTGGGACCAGCTATAAGATTTTCTGTGAGCTGTAAAGGATAAAATGAGCCAAAAAAATGTTATTTTGAACTGGGGTCCCCAAAATCTTAAACTGAAGCAACTTCAAAGTATCCAGACTTAGATCGGGACAAAGAGAAAAGAAAATAAATTTCAAGATAAGCTGAAACCCAATGTCCACTAAAAATAAGTTTGCAAATGAGCATTTTGAAAGAGAAGTAGAAAATTAACAAAATGTGAAACAGCTCACAAACTCAATAAATGAGTGAAGGGATTTCTGAAGTGATGAAAAAAAAAGTAAATGATTGAAATAGCCATGGTTTAAGTTCCTCAGGAGGTTATGTAACAAAACCTTTCGATTAAGTTGAAATAAAAATTAAGCAATTAAACATATATGTGTGTGTATATATATGTATATATATATATATATATATACACATACATATATCCTTGACACGTTCCAAAGAGTATTAAGTAAACTGAAAGACATACTATAACAATGGATAAATCAGAAAATATAGAAGATGCTATAGAGGTTCACACAATTTGAAGGATACATTAATATTCTTGACCTCATAAAAATTCTAGAGGTAGCTCTGGGAATAATAATTTTTTTATTGTGCAAAATATACATAACATGAAAAATACCATTTTAACCATTTTTAAGTGTACAGTTCAGTGATATTAATTATATTCACATTGTTTTCCAACCATCATCACCTTCTATCTCCAGAACTTTCTCTTCTTCCCAAATTGAAATTCTGTACTCATCGAACATAACTTCCATTCTTTTCCTCCCTCAACTCCCAGCAACCACCATTCTATTTTCTGTTTCTATGAATCTGCCTATTCTATGTAACTAATGTGAGTGGAATTATACAATATTTGTCCTTTTGTGTCTGGTTTAATACCCGTAGCATAATGTATTCAAGGCTCATCCATGTTGTAGCTTGTTTCAGAGTTCCTTTCCTTTTTAAGAATGAAAACTATTCCACTCCATGTACAAATCACATTTCGTTTATCTATTTATACATCTCAGTAGACTTTTGGGTTGTTTCTATCTTTCAGCCATTGTGAATAATGAAGCTATGAACATTGGTATACAAATATCCTGTTTGAGTCCCTGCTTTCATTTTTTGTGGTGTATACCCAGAAGTGGAATTGCAGGATCATAGTGTAATTCTATGTTTAATTTTTTGAGGAACTGCTGTACTATTCTCCACAGTGGCTGAACCATTTTACATTCCCACCAGCAGTGCACAAGGGTTCCAGTAGCTCTACATCCTTATCAACACTTTTTTTTTCCTGGATGTCAGCCATCCTAATAGGTATGTGATGGTATCTTGTGATCTTGATTCGTATTTCCTAATAATTTAATGATGTTGAACATCGTTAATGTGTTTATTAGCCATCTGTATATATCTTCTTTGGAGAAATGTCTATTCAAGTGCTTTGTCACTTAAAACTTGAATTCTTTTTGTTTGCTTTTTGTTAAGTGGGGAAAATATTTTAAAATTTAATCAGATTATGTTGCTCCGTTGATTGAAACCCTAGCGTGGCTCCCCACAGAAATAGAATAAAAGCCTTACATTGGCTGGCACGGCATTGCTGCACGATCTGGCTTTGCTGGTTTCCAAATCTCCTTTCACGTTCCATGTCCCCTGCACAAGGCTTCTTTCTCAGCCTGCAAACCATCAAGCTCCTGTCACTCAAGGCATCTACAGCTGTTGCCTCTTAGGTTAAGGATCTTCAGTTCACGTTCAAATGACTGATTTCGTTTCATGCTTCAGACCTCAGCTTAAATGCCATACTATTTGGAGATGTCTTCCACAAATAATCTAAAGTAGGAACCCCACACGAATAGTTCTTCTCTCTTTCTTTTTCCTTAAGAGAACTCACCAGTATTTTAACTTATATGTTCATCGATTAATTTATTTGTTTAACTCCTGTCTCCTCTTCTAGACCACATACTCACTAAGTGCTGGGTCGTAGCAAGTTAACACTGAGGACTTAGAGTAGTACTTGGCATCTTGTAGGTATTAATGAAATGCTTCTGAATATTTAATTAAATATTAAATCAAATATTCTAACTAACTACTAATATTAACTAACTACTTCTGATCCCATGAATCCATAGGATGAGGTATGATTCTGTGCTGTGGGCAGGGAAGAGTGGGTGACAGGATCTGAAGTGTCTCTCATCAGGTGTATAGATGACACTGCAGTCACTGTCTGTATTGTAAGAGATCTGATCTCGTTTTCTAATCATCCACACAGGCCATGACTAGACTCCTTTATACATTGTAACAAACCTCAAAAAACCCCAAATCAGATTTTTCAGTAGCAGATAGGGAAAAAGACATTCCTCATGTTTAATAGACTTCCATTCAGAGGATTGTAACTTCCTCCCAGCTTGAGGCCTGTTTTTAAGCCAAGTGATTCTAACAGAGTAACTGGGGAATAAAAGGGAAAAGGGAGCCACTGAGCAGATGGTGGGCCTCAGGAAGCCATCCAACTTCGAGCCACACCTTCACGTGAATGGCAGAAATTGCAGTTTGAACACTTTCTGTATCCCTCAAAATTCACCATTACTTTATTACTAATAATATTATACCACAACATATTACAGCAGGTGCTTCTCAAAATCTATGATTCAATCTAAAAGTGTAATTGTTTTCTTATTCTATAGACCACTACACTAGGCCCTATAACTATACTATAAATAGTGTTGCTTCTGCCTATCGCAGTTTTTTTTTCAGTTTTAAATGAGAAAATAACACTAGTCTACCTGACATAATTTATTTTCAGATATGACTAATAAAGTGATTGCAAGGTACTTTTCAAGAGTTAAAAAGTTGTAAAATATGTATGATAACAGCAAGTTTCCCTAGAAACCAGCTCTATCATACAAAAGCTTAAAGAAACTTTATTTTTTACTCCCCATTAGAACAACAAAAAAGTGTCTATCTTAATTTTAAAGTACACAAAATAAAATTATTAAGTACCCAACAAAGCAGGCGGAACGGATCTTAGCAAACTTTACTTTAGTATTATGAGGTTTAAGTTCTTTTGCTCTAGATATAAGTTACTTTTTGTCAACAGCTTACAACTCCCAGCAAAGTAGATCTGGTTCAGTATTTTAAGTCTCACTGTTGCTCCTCCTAGAAGTGTTTAATGGAATGATTCCGTATCTTGCTTTTGAAGACGTTGCCACTGGTGAAGTTAGTTATGCTAGCTCTCATATTACTGTCTGGTTTCTCTTTAGATTGGATTCAAAGTGATGTAAGAAAAAGAGTGGTTGACTACATTGACTAATCAAAGCTTCCCAGAGAGAAGGTGGAAATATAATAATGGCTATTTCTGCCTTCCATGCAGTCCTCTCTCATTCTTTCCCACTTTCATGCCCTTTCACTTACTTACACAGCTGGTTTGAAATGACCCCTATCTCCACTGCCTTAGTGTAACCCATTCCTCTGACCTTCTAGTAAATGGCATTATTCTCATGGAGCATTTTGTGAGCCCCCATCCCATGAAATTCTCTGCTTCCACTGTCTGCCCTTGGACAGCTCCTAGTTATTTCACAGTATTGCATTTGACTGACAGAGCATTTGTCTTATGATCTCAAATACTTCACATCTCTTATACCATATAGTATACTTTAAAAAAAATTGAAGTATAGTCGATTTTCAATGTTGTGTTAGTTTCAGGTATATAGCAAAGTGATGCATATATATATGAATATACATATAATATACATATATTCTTTTTCAGATTCATTTCCATTATAGGTTATTACAAGATAGTGAATATAGTTCCCTGTGCTATAGAGTAGGGCCTTGTTGTTTATTTATTTTATATATAGTAGTGTATATAAGTTAATGCAGAACCCCTAATTTATCCCTTCCTCCCCCCCTTTCCCCTTTGGTAACCATAAGTTTGTTTTCTATGTCTGTGAATTTGTTTCTGTTTTGTAAATAAGTTCATTTGTATCATTTTTTTAGACTCAACATATAAGTGATATCATATGATATTTGTCTTTCTCTGTCTAACTTACTTCACTTGGTATGATGATCTCTAGGCCCATCCATATTGCTGCAAATGGCATTATTTCATTCTTTTTAATGGTTGAGTAATATTCCATTGTGTATATATACCATAAAATTGAATGTTGCTCAGTGCTTACCATTTGCTACAAAATAAAGACTTTATAGTGATGATTATGATTAATTCATACTTTACAATAAGAAAATAATATGGATGATTAAGAGAGGAGCTCTTACTGACCTTTTCTACTTTGCACTCCCATAAGCAAAAAGTTTCCCTTATTTACCTCTACCATATTTTCCAACTGTGACTTCTTAATGCCGGTGTGAAAGTCTACAGTATACCGTTGGTCTTCCATATTCATGCGTTCTGAGTCCATAGATTCAACCACTCACTGATCAAAAATATTCAGAAAAAAAATTCTAGAAAGTTCCAAAAAGAAAAACTTGAACTTGCTGTGTGCTGGCAAGTATTCACATAACATTTACATTACTTAACTATAAATTTACATTATGTTTACAACTATTTACATGGCTTTTACACTGTATTAGGTATCATAAGTAATCTAGGCATGACAATGTTATAGGAGGATGTGTATGGTTTATATGCAAATACCATGCCATTTTATATAAGGGACTTGAGTATTCTCTGATTTTAGCATCCCCTAGGATCCTGGAACAAATTCCCCATGATAGAGAGGAACGACTGTATCTATAAGAATTGATGTTTAATTGAAATATAAAATGTCTTTCTAAAGAAACAACACTGGGGGGGATAGAGTACAACAGTAACATTGCTTTCTCCTTGTAGCAGCTGCCTTTAAGTAGATGTTTGTAGTAAGTAATGTGAGGGTTATTTATATATTCATAATGGGCTAAAAATAGCCTTGCATTTTGCATCTTTCATTTGTGTCAGAAGGGGGTCACACAGACTTTTGAAGTCTTTCTTCAGAAAATCAATTTTGAGAAAGGATTATTCTAATGTGCCATTTTTACAGCATATTTGTTCCATATTCTTAACAAATAGGGATGAGAAAATATCCATCAGTGACCACAAACGTTGTTCTACCCTGAAGGCTAATGCTGCTCTTGAAAGATTAGTACAGTGACTGGAGGATAAAATCCTAAACAATGAGACAATGTCTAGCTTTGTAATCGAATTGTAAAACTTTCCCCCCAGAATGTAGGGGCCACTATGGAGTTGTTTAATCTGTCTGATAATAGTTATTCCAGGTCCGATTACCTAGGAAGCAGACTCTGAAAGAGAGATCAGCCTGCAGAAGGCTATTGAGGAGTTCTCTCAGGATGAGCACCTGTTCAGGAAGTGGAGGAAGCTGACTTGGGTAGAGGGAGATGTTGAACTGAGGTGCAGACACAACAGAGGCCCCAGTGAGCCAAGCCAGCAGGATCTCTGGAGCTGGGGTTTTCCTGCAGAGGTATCACAAGTTGGTGCAAAGAGGTCAGGCCTTTATTCCTCTGTGGTGATCAGTCATTGGGTTTGGGCTGTCCCTGGAAAGGAGGCATAAACTTGGGCAAAATGACTCTCTTCAGACAAAGGCTGAGAGCTGTTAGATGTTAATATTCCCAGAAGCTGGGAAACTGAGTGCTTCAGTCCTGTAGGTGGGGAGCTGTGTGGTACACTACAGACCCATGAACATTGTCTTATAAAAGGAAAAAATATATAATATAAGAATATATTAATAATATATATTAATCTAATGTATAACATATTGATATAATTGTCTATGTACTAATTTTATATTTTTTCCAATTATGAGAAAATTTTGTTTCTAGAAAGAACTCCTGAAATCATAAGTGATAAATTAAACTTATTATCAAACTAAAAGGTCCAAATAGAGAACCATAGTCATTGGTATTTCCAAATTCATGAATTTGAACTGAAATAACACATTGATAACAATAGGACCCACATCTAATCTACTTTATGTTTTCATCGATGTTCTAAAAGTTTATTGTTGATCTTTGAATTTAGAACTAATAATTTCTTCTATTTATGGAGTTATAATATTTAGAAAACACAGCTTTCTAGTTGTGTATAATCGTGAGCCCAAGATAATTTATATCCTCATAACATCATTTATAAAATGAAAATATTGACAATCTTTTTTAAAAAAAAGCCAAATATCGGTGAATGTCTGTTGCCTAAAAACTACCAGGAGGACATATTGCAGGGAGCAGGGTGAGGTAAGATGTGAAGAGCTATTAATCTGAACAGAAATATGTATATACACATATATCTATGTATAAGCAGTTATATGTATGTATATGTGCATATAAAAGTAAAAGGAATTTCTCTAAAATGTTCACTATTATACCAAAAAAAAAAAATCTCTGGCCAAAGACATGGTGATTTTTATTTTCTGTATTTCTTTTATTTTCTATAAAGTTATCTATATCTATCTATCAAGCTATCTATCTATCAAGCTATCTGTTTATCTATCTAACCATTCATCAAGTGGATACACATCAGATGTATTCCTTAGGTCACATTATATAGGAAAGCTAGCAAAGTATCAAGTTATTTTTCATTTCTCTTAGCCTATGTACACTGGAGCATGAGGTAGAAGGAACTCTGGACTGTTCTGTTAACTTGAGCCAAGGGAAAGGAATAAATCCCTTACAGAAAGTAATGAAGACCACAAAGTTTTCTTTTTAATCGCCTGTCACATTTCTCTTATAAAAGATGCTTTAATGACAAAGGTGAGTGACTGAAGGACGCCCCAGTAATAGCTTTATCTCCTCTCCAACCCAGATGAACAGTCGCTTGGTTTCAGGCTTTTGCTGTTATTGGTGTTACAAAGAATGGTTTCCGTTTTTGTTTTTTCCTTTGGAAACAATGTTATTCCTTATTTACATTTTTTGAACCTCAGTTTATATATCTCCATTTTTACTGACTCAGTTATATTTTGAATTTTGAATTTGATCTTGTCTTTACATACATTATAATCAAAACATTTATCATAAGAGATGTGCTAAAGAACAGAATCTCCAAATAGTTCAGAGAGAGCTGAATTTTCTTTTTTCGCTTTTCATATCTTTTGTTACTTGTCACCTAAGGAGTTACTAAACAGAGATTTGAATCTTCTGTTTTCCTCTCACTCAGCACTCCTTACTTCTTTTACTGGTAACACTTTACCGACTGGCTTTTCAGATGGTGGGATACAGTCAACACTGATGTTTTTTCTGATCGGTCAAACCAGCTTCCTTTCTTGCTTACTGTTGATAGGGTTAGTGATTTTGCTCTGACATAATATTATTGAAGTTTTTAAAAATGTATTTTCAACTATTTTTTAGGCCAATTTAGAGATTGAGGGAAAGCTATAAATATGCAATCATTTTGCAAAACTTCCTGCCCTAAAAGATTAGACATTAAGTGAGGTTTTCTTTTCTATTGCTTCAGGAAGTTACTTGATAATTTTGATGAATTTTTTTGTAACAAAGTTCTGTGGTTGTAAAGCAGAGCGATGTCTCTTGGTAAACACAAAAGCTCATTCTGTGCTGAGAGCCCAAACTTGAGATTTACTACCATGAGAGCTCTAGTCCTCAGCTTTTCAGGCCTAAGAACTCAACTTGACTATTTCCTAAATTCAGTTAGATTCTGGGAGTCTTATATTTATCAAGGTCATAGGAGATCTACTATATACATTATAAATATTTGTGTCTAACTTACACTGATCATTTTATGAAGCGAAGGACTACTCACATCAGTTCAATATGAGGACTTTCTCCCTGTAGTATGCTAAAGTCAGTGGATTATTGCTTGATCATAGATCAGAACACCGTAGGGAACAGAATTTTCAGTGGTATCAGGTTAAGATAGCTTACAGATAGTTCATTCTCCCAAAAGGTGTGTGTCCTTACCAATATAATTCTAGCTTTTGATATTCCTGGTAAACATGTCCTCTTTCCTGCATAGTTCTTGAAAGAACGCTATGCTTTCTATGAATCTTTATTTTCTGTTCATCCATTAACCATTAGCACTTTTTCTAGTAGGTATATGTTTTCTCTAGAGATACTAATGGCTTCTGTAAGGTACAGTCACCTCTTGACCCCAATACATTTTGTATCCATTTGTAGTTTAACTTTGAGAAGATAATGTTCTATTGCAAATCCCAATCATCACCTTACTTTTGTTTCCCCGTTACCTGCTTAATAATGCCAATAATTTTTAACCTGCTAGTTTTACCATGGTTTGTCAATCCTGTATACACATGGGAATCACCTGTAGAAAATTGTAAAATACAGATACTTGGGACTTACGCCATTCCAAATTTGAATCTCAAAGTGAAGTGGGGAAGTATATTTTTAAAATATCCCCCAGTTACTGTGATGAACCACCATGGCTTAAAACCACTAGTTTATACACTTGACTCAGCTGCAAAGGTATATGATTTTCTGCAAGGATAAGAGGAAATCTGCTACAGTACCCAACCCACTGCTACATTTGATATATTCCTCTCCTGACCTAAGCAATTTCCACTTCTGATAGTTGAGAGTAAAAGAATCATCATTGGGTTCCTTCTCTATCATACACTGAAATATATCAATAGTGATGAAAGTTGCTGGCTGTAGAGATAGTTTTCAATGCTAACAACAAGGGCTAACCTTTACCATGAGCAGACTATGTGCCACATACCAGGTAGTTTACCTCTGTGAACCTCTCTATTCATTTTTTTTTGTTTCACTTGACAGTTGTATTTTAAGTAATAGGTATGTAACTACTTCACGAAATAAATGATATAATTAATACAGAATTTTAAAATATATATATATTCACTTAAAAGAAAAATGGGGAAAAGAAGCTTCAAAACAGAGTGTGCTGCTCTGCTAAGAATATGCATTCAAAGTATTCATCTGTCTCATCTCAACATCCCCATTTTACAGTAAAGTGAATGGAAACACAGAGAGATCAAATAACTGACCAAAGCTCATAAATGATGAACAGATTGAAATCCTCTTAGTCTAACTCCAGAGTCTTCTGTTTTTTTTAAAGAAAGAAAAAGGATTCATTCATTATTTCAAACAATGGACATTATAACTCAACAATGCACATTACTGGAAAAACACAACTGCAACTATAGTTCCCATATTAAGATAAAGAACTGCTAATCACACTTAACACATTACAGAAATAAAAATTAATTTAATACATATTATAAATTAAATATTAACATTTCAGTTCAAACATATACAACTGTCAGAGTAAAAAGTTCTTAAAAAATCATGTTTGTTATAGTAAAAACAATAAAAAATTTAACTTTTCAGTAAGTCATTACTCTAGGAAGAGGGGTTACTTTGCAGGGCTCTGTGTGTGTGTGTACAGATCACTAGATCATTCAGAAAACCTGGTAAAATCAGTGACTAGACATAACAGAATCTTATGTCAGAGCATTAACCACTATTTTTTATTATTTTCCATTCACTCAAGAGGCATACTGGGTAAAACAAAGCAAAATGAAAACAAACATGAAACAAAACAAAAGAGTTGGGCAACAAAATTGAAAAATGAACAAACTGTACACCAAACTGAAAAGCTTCTGCACAGCAAAGGAAACTATCAATAAAGTGAAAAAAAAAACTCTACAGAATGGGAAAAATATTTGCAAATCATATGTCTGATAAGGGGTTAATATTCAAAATATATTAAGAACTCAAAAAACTCAATTGCAAAATCCCCCAAATAACCAGTTGAAAAGTGGCCAAAGGACCTGAATAGACATTTCTCCAAAGAAGACACATGAAAGGCCAACAGGTACATGAAAAGATGCTCAACATCAAGAGTTGTTAGGGAAATGCAAATTAACATAACAATGAGATATCATCTCACACCTATTAGAATGGATATCATCAAACAGACAAGAGCTGACAAATGCTGGTGAGGGCACACTTGTCCCCTGCTGGTTGGATTGTATTTTGGTACAGCTACTATGGAGAATGGTATGAAGGATCCTTAAAAAATTAAAAATAGCACTACTATATGATCCTGCAATTCTACTTCTGGGAATATGTTTAAAGGAAATGAAAACATTAACGGGAAAAGATATCTGCATCTCCAGGTTCATAGCAGCATTATTTATAATAGCCAAGAAGATGGAAACAACTTAAGTGTCCATCAAAGGATGAATGGGTAAAGAAGATGTGGTGTATACAATGGAATATTATTCAGCAGTAAAAAGAATGAAATCCTGCCATTTACAACAACATGGATGGACCTTGAAGACATTATGCTAAGTAAAATAAGTCAGAGAAAAATAGACGAAGATTATATGATCTCACTTATCTGTGGAATCTAAACAAACAAAATCGTAGAAAAAGAGATCAGACTTGTGGTTACCAGAAGCAGAGAGTGGGGGGAGAGGAAATTGGAGGAAGGTGGTCAAAAGGTACTAACTTCCAGTTGTAAGATAAATAAGTACTCGAGTTGTAATGTACAATGTGATGAACTTAGCTAACACTGCTGTATATATATAGGAGAATTGTTAAGAAGGTAAATCCAAGAGTTCTCATCACAAGGAATTTTTTTTTCCTTTTTATTGCATCTATATAAGAAGATGGATGTGAGCTGAATTTATTGTGATAATCATTTCACAATATATGTAAATCTAACCATCATGTAGTATGCTTCAAATTTATAAAGCATGTCAATTATTTCTTAATAAAAATGGAAAGAAATTAGAACAGAAAAAAAAAAAAGAAAAACCAGAGCACTTGGTTTCTTTTCTCCAGGACACATTATCTATAGATTGCAAGCCAATGTATAAGGACATTCATGATTATACTAGAGATTTATATGCACATTTATAGCTAAGAATTGAGAAAGTTAGGTGGCAAAGCTTCAAGAAAGAGTGTAATCATGAGTAGCAAGGGCAGAATTGGCGGTTTGGAGTAGAGGAGAGCATTCTTTCACTGCAGGGAAGTGTTAGGTAGGGAGCAAATGATTGACAAAAGGAAGTGGCTAAGCCAGCTGGGTTTCTTTGAGAGTAGGTAGAGGGATAAATGACTGATGATTTCTTTCTTGGGACTAGGCTTATATTCCGATTTGAGGAGAAATCTAGGGAGGGCTTCCTTTTGGCCTTCTAGCTCTAATGAAAATACCCATCAAGAGGAAGTGGTCTCCAAAAGGGAAAATGGTGTGTAGGAGGTTTAAAGGGAGTGCTCTTAGGATCAGTGTCTGGAAGGAGCTGGGCTCAGGGAGACTTGAGCTGCCTTCACAGTTTTCTGCAGGTGGGATTCCGGGCTGGACCCTTGGTACTTGTGATGTGGCTTGCCCTTGAGTGAAACAACCTGCTTCAGCTTAGACAATTCCTTCAGGGCAGTTTAGGCCTTTCTGCCAGCAGAATTGACAGCAGTTGGCGGAAATAGATCCTCAATTTCTGAAGGGGAATGTGGGTGGTGCTTCACTGTGTTCAGAGATTACTCTTTAATAGAGCAGTTGTCCTGAGCATCAGAATTAACTCAGTTAAATATATATATCTATATTTTTTTTTTTTTTGAGTCCACTAAATCAGAATCTCTCTAAAGGAAGCCCGATGACAGAATTTAAAAAAAAAATCTTCACAGGTAATTCTGCTAATAATTCAGGTTCGGGAACCTCTGATCTAAAGGGCATAAATTACTCTTATGGAGCTTCAGAGATAATTATGCTTTTCTTCCTTGACTCTTCAGTAATCCCACATGGTATACACCACTCTTTAATGGGCAGAGCAGAAGGATGAAAGAAGAAATCACATTATGAATAGCTCTGGATTCAGCGAAAGGGCACATAGGCATTTAAAGTGTACTCCACATTATATAAGAACAAAGGGATTAAGCATAATAGGAAGCCCATTACATTACTATTGCATCTAGAAGAAATTAAAGGTTATGTTCAGACTATTATAAAATAGACATAAAACTATGTTAATTTTTAAAATCTTCAGATATATACATAATGAGCTACCTGGGCAAGCAAATAACATAAGTAAAATTAATTTATGATTTTTGCAATGCAGAAGCTCCTTTACGGTGGAAATAGCATACTATCTGTAAAATTTTAGTTCTAGTGCTTGGGGATAGACATTTAGAAAAATTTTACATGTTAAAAACTGCTGTACAGCAGAAATTAACACAACATTGTAAAGCAACTATACTCCAATGAAAAGTAAAATTAAAGAAAACCCTATATAACAGGATGTTTTGTCTGATTTTGTGTCCTGTTGCTCAGAATATATTATGAGGAGGGCTTGTTGTCACTTCTTGCTCCAGGTATTTGTCAGTATTTGACGTTTACTGCTGCATGTTTTGGGGCTATGCCCTTCCTCTCCAAATAGTTATTTGCCTCCAGAAATTGGTCTTCTCTTTCTCTATCCTTGCCCCCTTCCCCAGTGAGTTTCGCTGATACATAAGACGTTGGATGGACTGAGGTAGATCTGACTGGGACACAATTGCCAGATAGAACAGGGCCACTGTCTTTTTTTTTTTTTTTTTTTTTTTTGCGGTTCGAGGGCCTCTCACTGTTGCGGCTTCTCCCGTTGCGGAGCACAGGCTCCGGACGCGCAGGCGCAGCGGCCATGGCTCATGGGCCCAGCCGCTCCGCGGCATGTGGGATCCTCCCGGACCATGGCACAAACCCGTGTCCCCTGCATCGGCAGGCGGACTCTCAACCACTGCGCCACCAGGGAAGCCCCAGGGCCACTGTCTTTTCAGAAACAGCGTGCAGCTTGCAGGTGGGTGGATTTGATTGAGACTTGATTGCAACATAGAACACCAGGGCCCTGTCTTTTTAGACATAATGTGAGACTAGTAGGCATTCATTTCAGCCCTGAAATTGTTGAAGCTTGTACATGGAGGTAACTTGTGAATGTTTTTAAAAAGCTGGAAAATTGAACAACTGTTAACACTTGAGGCTCAACCAGATTTTCTGTGGGATACGCATGACTAAGCATTAACATGGAAGGAGGAAGTATTTCTTCCTCAACTTTGTGAAACATTTCTTCTATGGACTGGGAAGGAGTGGAGGGACTCCAGTAGCTGCAACAGAACTACTGTTAAGGCTCCAGCTTCTCTAGGTGGTGGAGGCTTCAGCTGAACCTGACTCCTGCACTCACAGTTCAGGGCAGTATTTTGATGCAGCTGAAGCAAGTAGGAGGGGGTTCTGTGGTGAACAAATCAAGGAAACTAGTGAGTTCTGAGTTTGACCTAAAGAGGCACCTTTGAGTTCCCATGAGAGAAGCTATAGGCAGTGAAAAGGAGAACAGATTCTTTGAGAAATACTCGCTAGGGAGCTTTGAAGCTTCCAAGAAAAGACAACCTTTTGAAAAGACAGAATTTCTGTTTGTTAATTAACCACCACCATGTAGGATATTGCTAAAAGTGACCTCATTTCTAGGAGCAGAGTGGTGAAGCCTGACCATAATTATATGAAGAATCACTATGCTTGGAAAAGATGTTGAAATATGCTTTAGAGAAGGCAATTAATGCAAGGTTTGCATTATGGAATAAAGAATATGCAAATATCCTATGCCTGTTTGAAAACTCTCCTAAGAAATTATTTTCCCCACATCTGTAAGTGCCATAGTTGAGTAATTAAGCATAATTAAGCAAATTATTTCCATGGCTGGGAACTTTTATATAAATTGGTGACTTTAGGTCACAAACAAGGAAATATAGTTATTCTTCTTTAAATAACTGTAGGTGCTGTGTCCTTTTCATTAGAGCCAATAGTTAAAGTAGGAATATACAACCGTTGTTTCAGGCCACACTGTCTAGAGCAGGGCATGGATGAGATTTTCTGATTGCCTTAAATGTGTGACTCGCTCACTAAAGTCTTCGGGTTCTTCTGGCCCTTCAAAGAACAGAGTTCACGCAGTAAGTTCTTCTGCTGAGACATCTAGGAAGATCAGAGCCTGGCGATAGAGAGCCATTTATGCACAGAAGCAAGAGAGAAACTCTTCATTCTAAGAGCAGCACCTACTTGCTGACAATTTTAAAAAGAATCCTGCACTCCCTGGGAGGTCATGGTCCACCGGGTCCAATTCTCAGATGGCTGCAGTCCTGCAGTTCTCTTTCACCTGCAGTGACCCAAACAGAGAGGCTTTTTGCCCAAATAATATACAGTTTTATTCCCAGTGTCTACCCTTTCCCACAATGATGTTAGTTCTATATCCACCAGGATTCTTAAGGTACTATCACAGACCACAAGTATGCACCTTCCCAAAGAAGTGAGATGATTCAGCAGTTTTCATTGCCTGAAAGAGAGAGACAGAGAGAGTGTGTGTGTGAGAGAGAGAGAGAGAGTGAGCGAGAAAGAGAATGAACCTGTGTATCCTTTGAAAGTTCTCAGAATTTTTTATGCCAGTAAAATTATTTGAATAGGACCACCTGAGACGTGATACACAGAAAGTGCATTAACCAGTCTTCCTGTCGTGCCTGGTATGTGGTGTGGCCCTAACCTATTGATACCAGTTAAGCTCAGGTGATCTCCTCTGTCTCCCTTTTATCAGGAAGTTTCATCCTTTAGGCTCAGGGGAAGAATCTGTTTACAGTGTTAAAGGCCCCACATCTAGATATTAGAAAATTCTCTGAAAAGCTTCTGGCTCTCATGCCAATGAAATTCTCAGTAACTGGTGCTGACATCTCCATCATCCTGGGGTGAGTTGGCCTGCGTCCTTTCACCGAACTCTCGTTCATTAGCATTTATCAAGCCAGACAAAACGTTATTTGATATTGAGTAGGTATAATTTCAGAGGGCACTGTGAGGCTAGTCCTATCCAGGAACATTTTTGCCATAGCCTTATATGCTTTACTTTGATTTAATGGGAAGTTCCTGAGTCAATTCCTTGAGTTTGACAACTTCTGGGTTTCTGTTTTCAGAATATCATTATCACAATCCACATATATTACCTTAAGGTGGAGAGAGATCCTGAAGCTTTATTTTAGTTTTCCAACAGGAAGTAACTAATATGCACATTTTTAATCTAATTGCCATTTTTAAAGACACAGGATGGCTAAGATACAGGACTGCTAAGTCTCAATGAGTAAGGATGAGTGTGGGGAGTTCATATTAATGTGTTAATCATTTATTGTGATAGTCACTTAGTTATAACACAAACTTGGGAACGGTTGTTTGGTCACCTATGTTTAAACAGTAGCACTTAAAGGGGCAGAGAAAATTAGTGTACAAAGCAAGCCAAAGAATGTGGTAGTTACAGAAAGAGAAGCAGAGATAAGAGACGCACATGAGACAAATGTAGTAATTGCTTGAGTTTATGATGAATTTCTGTCTCCTGGTTCTGGTCTCGCCTACTGCCTGGCAGCTCTTAACTGCCCTTGGGTACTCTGTGAAAACACTCTATCCTGGCAATTAATCTTTGTATTAGTTTGGAGTTAGTTTGAATTATTTCCTGTTACTTCATGCTAAAGAAGTCTAGATAAGGCAGTAAGAGGCATTAACTGGTAGATGTCTTCAGTAATTTAGGAGTGTAGTATACCTAGCACAATGTCTAGTCTATAGAACATACTGAATAAATATGGAAAGACAATCTAGCTAGGTGGTGGCCATGAAACTGGAAAAGACGGAGTGGAAACCAGAGATTTGTGATAAAGGAAAACCCCAAAGGATTTGGCAAGTGATAAAATATAAAAGAGAGGATTGATGCCTGTGGTGAGGATTCAGGCTAGAGACAGCTGAGTCTAGACGTAGATGACCTGTCAATTTTTCTCAAGATGACCCTATTTCAGTAACTTAAAAAAAAAATCTAAGAGCACAATTACTAATGGAAAAATAAGACCAAAGTAAGCAGTAATATGAAACATTTGCAATTTAAAAATAGTTCTCTTTCTATGTATTTGATGAGAAAAACAACTCTTCACTCTCCCCCACCCCTTTTATCCTTTGCTTCCTATGTACAGGTTAATGTTTTTAGGCATTAGAATGGAAGCTAAAGAGTGCTTTCTTTAGGAGAGAATTTTTTGCTTTTTAATGCACATCAATTTAGCCCTAAACAATGCCATTTGAAATGGTGTGTTTCTATATCAGTGAAGGTGTTGGGAAGGCAGTGAGTGAAAGAGACTTCTTGTAAATAGCCTCAGACATAGCAAGTCACAGATGAAGGACAGTGTATGCATTTTGTAGGATGGAAAGGACCATTAGTCACACATCCATCTTTTCAGTCACTGAGAGAATGATCCCCATTAGTGACATCATTTTCTAATAATAAGAAAAATGTATGTATGTCCTTGGAAGTTCAATAAATAGTGAACCTTACACCTGAGAACTTTGCAGGCACCTGGGAAGGTTAATTAACTCTTTTATACTTTAAAATTTTATAGAATATTTTCTACATTACTAGAATAGTTTATTAAGTTATATCTTGATGACTATAAAACATAAATATAACCCTGTAAAATAAAGCTGAGAGAGAAAATATGTGAAAATTACTCAGCACAGTGCCTGCACAATTAAGCTTTTTACGATAAGCAAATAAAGGAAGAAATGTTTTCCCAATCCAGTCCTGAATTGATGTATCTAGTGTAAGATGCACCAGAGCCCTGAATCACAATACCTAGGTTTGCCTCTGGTTTTAGTTACAGTTGTGGACCCATGTCTGGAGGAGCTTAGACTCACCAACTACTGACCATGTTTCATCTCAAGTTCATGTTGCTTGTTGTTCTGTTTTGTACCCAGAGACTCCTCTGGTGCTTTGCCCACTCAATCTAGGCTTAAGCTCAGCCTAGAAATATGGACAAATTTACATCCCTAAGGCCAAACTTCAAATGGGAAAGAGAGCCAACGGAAAAAGTCTCCTGTCCATCAGATGAGCAATTAACACAGGTGTTCTGCCTGCTTCCCAGGTGGTCCTGGCAGCATTGACCCCAGGAAACTTGCTACTGCCTTCCTTATGTATTGGCTTTTCCTCTTTCGTTATCTCACTTTCCTTGTTTCCTCACTTCAAATAAAATAACTGCCCCTAAGTCCTTGTCACTGGTTCTAGTTTTAAGGAATCCTAAGTTAAGACACTAGGTCATTGTAAATTAGAAGGTTAAAAAACAAAAAAAAGGAATTTGTGCATCCTACACTGGAAATTTACTTTATTTCACCTATAATAGTGGGTATAAAACATTTTATACTCTGTGTTTATAAAAAGTGGTAGCTGAATTAAAATTTGCAGAACAAATCAGTCATTAGGGATTTTCCCAATTTCTGAAAATCAATTTCTCCTATCACTTTAAGTTTATATTATTTCTAGTAGTTAATGATTTATATAAATCAACACATCACTCATTAAATACACTAAATGGAAGAAATTTGTAAGTGAATAAGTTTTTTCAAAACAGAAATAATTCTCTTCTCAATTTGTAAGTGTTAATTTTGATATAACAAATTTCTTAATGGGGGGAAGCCACACTAATTCTGCAAATATTGTGCATAATAGAGATTTGAATTTTCCTCTTGAAATAAATTCCTTTAATTTCTTAAGGAAATATGTGAATTTTAAAAGGACAAAATGAAATTATTCTTCATGAATTAATTTCACTACTATTATGATTCTGTTATTATAGAACTTACAGAGTCTTCCTAGCATACACTTATAGGCTTCATTTGGTAACATAAAATAAATAGATTTGAAGGGCAAATCTACTTAAATCAGACTTTGAATACCTGGCAATATTTGAACACTATAAAAAACACTTTATCTAACTGTTAAAAATAATTTTCTAAAATTAATGATAAAGTATTTCAAAATGAAGAAGAATGCTACTATTAAAAAGTGAATTTTTCAATTATTTACTCTTTAAAAAATATTCTCAGTTTGAATAACTTTTCTGGAAGACACATTGAACATAAAAATTTTTCTATATGTAGAAACTTATATTTAAAGAAAAGCTTGAGTTGTTAAGAGGCATAGCCATCTATTAATCTGGAAATTTCTTTTTACTTAGGCTTCAAATTCTTTCATAGTGTTCTCAAAATTTTATTTAGGGTCATTATTATCAACAAATATAGTTATAATGTGACTATAATAAAGAATAAATAGAAAAATACTATTGTATGTTTATTTGGAAATAATGCATATTTTTAAATCCAAAGTGACTATTAGTTAAAAATAAAATGATGGTAAGTGTCAGTTAGAAGCAAGCAATTACCGACACAGGACTCACAACTTAGGAGCTATTAATATTTGTATGTAACATGCATTCTTTACTCCTACTTTTAATTTACTTCAAGTGTAAATCTGAGGTTTTATACTCAGTCTTTGTTATAATAGTTAAAATAGTATTTTTTTTTTATAGTAGGAAAAGATAAGACATGCCATTTCAATGTTTTGTCCAAAATACTGTTGGGAAAGGAATCATTTAACCACATTGTGAAGGGTCCTGTCTATCATGGAAACAAGTACTTAGTTTGGTAGGTAAGAGGGACAGATGAAAAGCTTTTAGCATGAATTTGGAATGGGAAGTGCAGAGGACATAGTCAAACCTGCAGTGTGGGAAAGTTAATTCAAAAGTTATATCTAAAAGATCATCATGGTCTTCTCCTGGAATTCACTGTGAATTCTCTGATGGTAGAAACCATAGCAACTTACACACTGTATGTATTTGTTGGCTTATTTATGATATAGATACTCAACGGATGTTGAATAAAGGGACAAAAGGAAGCCATTTATTCACCAAACATTTATTGAGCACCTATATGGGCCAGACAATTCACTGAGTTTTAGAAATACAGTCAAGTGAAGAAGCCCATTTATTTCACTGACTCTACTGCTTTCGGTTGTGCTTTGTGACAGATGTATCACATCAACCTCAACTCAGTGCCGCATGGAGGACCCTTCTGAAGCCAGTCTGTTTCTGTGCCTGTTTTATTACCTGTTGTCTTATTACCCATTGCTAGGTTGTTCTACTTTAACCTATAACTAAAGAGCCTTGAGAGCATCCTCTGTTCAGGCCCAGCTCATCACCAAATGAGCCCTAACTATCAATACTTCCCTAGGGAAGTAGATCCCCTTTGTCAGCTCCATCACTTGTGCCATGGGAATTCACTTATGCTTATCAAGTAACATTGTACTTAAAACATCATTTGTACGATTATCAAGTGTTTAAGATTTAGAAAATTGCCTAAGGAAACTTGATTTTTTTTTTAAACGAAAAAGGTTCTTCTTATACAAAAATAGTGAGAATGTTGTACTTATCAAGCCCATCTAGCACCACTGAACAGAAAATCCCTTTGTCTGACATCTGTTCACTTATAGTAATTCTGATGTTGATGTCTTTAAAATTGTGAACTTCTAATTGATTTTTCAGTATAATGACTTCTTTATAGAAAAGGAGAGGAACACATCCAAAGCATTGCTTTTCTTTGAACTTCAGAAATTTTCAACATTACATATTAAGAATGTAGAAAGGTGATTTTATTTTTGTTTTTTTGATTACTTGTATGTTTTCTTCCTGATAGTAGCATCTTGATAAATTTGACAAAGGAACTGGAAACCAAGTTGTCCCTATAGGTACAAGCCCAAGAAGAGCCCTCTGACATTTTTCAAAATAAGTGCAATGTGAATCTAAAAAAAATAGATAAATAAAAAAGGCTAAAGCATTCCTTCCTGTCTTGGCCCTTTCCTTTGCTTGATTGGTCAGGAAAGATGATGTGATTCATCATCTTCACTTCAGCTGTTGGTATAAAACTTCCAGCAATGCTGACAGGATCAGAAGGACATCGCTTCCCCTTTGCCTCCTCCAAACCTCGGTTATGGTTAATTCAACTATGGTGAAAGGAACAAACAGGAAATTTGAAAGCAACATTGCTTCACACAAAGTGTACTGTTTATTCCTCCATGCCCAAATTGATAAAAGTAAGCCATCGTCATTCAACATGATGAAATCATGAAGAAGAATTACCCATGTAACTATAAAATCATGCTTATTCCAAAACAGCTGACTCTCTCAGGAAGACAGCTTTTGAGTAGAACAAAGAAAACACTGGAATGTTGTCAGCCAGAAACAACTAATATCATGTTTTCTTCTTTTTCTTTTTTTTTCTCACATCTTGATTGGAGTATAATTGCTTTACAATGGTGTGTTAGTTTCTGATTCATAACAAAGGGAATCAGCTATACGTATACATATATCCCCATATCTCTTCCCTCTTGCATCTCCCTCCATCCTACAATCCCTATCCCACCCCTCTAGGAGGTCACAAAGCACCAAGCTGATCTCCTGTGCTATGCGGCTGCTTCCCACTAGCTATCTATTTTACATTTGGTAGTGTATATATGTACATACCACTCGCTCACTTTGTCCCAGCTTACCCTTCCCCCTCCCCATGTCCTCAAGTCCATTCTCTAGTAGCTCTTCGTCTTTATTCCCAACTAGCCCTTAGGTTCTCCATGACCTTTTTTTTTTTTTTTCTTAGATTCCATATATATGTGTTAGCATACAGTATTTGTTTCTCTCTTTCTGACTTACTTCACTCTGTATGACAGACTCTATGTCCATCCACCTCACTACAAATAACTGAATTTCGTTTCTTTTTATGGCTGGTAATATTCCATTGTATATATGTGCCGCATCTTCTTTAACCATTCATCTGTCAATGGACACTTAGGTTGTTTCCATGTCCTGGCTATTGTGAATAGAGCTGCAATGAACATGATACTACATGACTCTTTTTGAATTCTGGTTTTCTCAGGGTATATGCTCAGGAGTGGGATTGCTGGGTTATATGGTAGTACTGTTTTTAGTTTTTTAAGGAACCTCCATACTGTTCTCTATCGCGGCTGTATCAATTTACATTCCCACCAACAGTGCAACAGGGTTCCCTTTTCTCCACACCTTCTCCAGCATTTATTGTTTGTAGAGTTTTTGATGATGTCCATTCTGACTGGTGTGAGGTGATACCTCATTGTAGTTTTGATTTCCATTTCTCTAATGATGTTGAGCATTCTTTCATGTGTTTGTTGGCAATCTATATATCTTCCTTGGAGGAATGTCTATTTAGGTCTTCTGCCCATTTTTGGATTGGGTTGTTTGTTTTTTTGATACTGAGCTGCATGAGCTGCTTGTATACTTTTGGAGATTAATCCTTTGTCAGTTGCTTTATTTGCAAATATTTTCTCCCATTCTGAGGGCTGTCTTTTTGTCTTGTTTATGGTTTCTTTTGCTGTGCAAAAGATTTTAAGTTTCATTAGGTCCCATTTGTTTATTTTTCTTTTTATTTCCATTTCTCTAGGAGCTGGGTCAAAAAGGATCTTGCTGTGATTTATTTCATAGAGTGTTCTGCCAATGTTTTCCTCTAAGAGTTTTATAGTGTTCGGTCTTACATTTAGGTCTTTAATCCATTTTGAGTTTATTTTTTGTGTATGGTGTTAGGGAATGTTCTAATTTCATTCTTTTACATGTAGCTGTCCAGTTTTCCCAGCACCACTTATTGAAGAGGTTGTCTTTTCTCCACTGTATATTCTTGCATCCTTTATCAAAGATAAGGTGCTCACATGTGCGTGGATTTACCTCTGGGCTTTCTATCCTGTTCCATTGATCTGTATTTCTGTTTTCTGCCAGTACCATGCTATCTTGATTACTGTAGCTTTGTAGTATAGTCTGAAGTCAGGGAGCCTTATTCCTAAAGCTCCGTTTTTCTTTCTCAAGATTGGTTTGGCTATTCGGGGGTCTTTTGTGTTTCCATACAAATTGTGAAATTTTTTATTCTAGTTTTGTGAAAAGTGCCATTGGTAGTTTGATAGGAATTGCATTGAATCTGTAGATTGCTTTGGGTAATATAGTCATTTCCCAATGTTGATTTTTCCAATCCAAGAACATGGTATATCTCTCCATATATTTGTATCATCTTTAATTTCTTTCTTTAATTTCTATAGTGTCTTATAATTTTCTGCATACAGGTCTTTTGTCTCCTTAGGTAGGTTTATCCCTAGGTATTTTATTCTTTTTGTTGCAATGATAAATGGGAGTGTTTTCTTAATTTCATTTTCAGATTTTTAATCATTAGTGTATAGGAATGCAAGAGATTTCTGTGCCTTGATTTTGTATCCTGCTACTTTACCAAGTTCATTGATTAGATCTAGTAGTTTTCTGGTAGCATCTTTAGGATTCTTTATGTATAGTATCGTGTCATCTGCAAACAGTGACAGCTTTACTTGTTCTTTTCCGATTTAGATACCTTCTTTTTCCTTTTCTTCTCTGATTGCTGGAGCTAAAACTTCCAAAACTATGTTGAATAAGAGTGGTGAGAGTGGGCAACCTTGTCTTGTTCCTGATCTTAGTGGAAATGCTTTCAGTTTTTTACCATTGAGGACAATGTTGGCTGTGGGTTTGTCATATATGGCCTTTATTATGTTGAGGAAAGTTCCCTCTATGCCTACTTTCTGCAGGGTTTTTATCATAAATGGGTGTTGAATTTTGTTGAAAGTTTTCTCTGCATCTATTGAGATGATCATATGGTTTTTCTCCTTCAATTTGTTAATATGGTATATCACGTTGATTGATTTGTGTATATTGAAGAATCCTTGCATTCCTGGGATAAACCCCACTTGATCATGGTGTATGATCCATTTAATGTGCTGTTGGATTCTGTTTGCTAGTATTTTGTTGAGGACTTTTGCATCTATATTCATCAGTGATATTGGCCTGTAGTTTTCTTTCTTTGTGACATCCTTGTCTGGTTTTGGTATCAGGGTGATGGTGGCCTCGTAGAATGAGTTTGGGAGAGTTCCTCCCTCTGCTATATTTTGGAAGAGTTTGAGAAGGATAGGTGTTAAGTCTTCTCTAAATGTTTGATAGAATTCGCCTGTGAAGCCATCTGGTCCTGGGCTTTTGTTTGTTGGAAGATTTTTAATCACAGTTTCAATTTCAGTGCTTGTGATTGGTCTGTTCATATTTTCTGTTTCTTCCTGGTTCAGTCTCAGATGGTTGTGCATTTCTAAGACTTTGTCCACTTCTTCCAGGTTGTCCATTTTATTGATATTTAGTTGCTTCTAGTAATCTCTCATGATCCTTTGTATTTCTGCAGTGTCTGTTGTGTTACTTCTCCTTTTTCATTTCTAATTCTGTTGATTTGATTCTTCTCCCTTTTTTTCCTGATGAGTCTGGCTAATGGGTTATCAGTTTTGTATATCTTCTCAAAGAACCAGCTTTTAGTTTTACTGATCTTTGCTATAATTTCCTACATTTCTTCTTAATTTCTTTCTGATCTGATTTTTATGATTAATATCCTTCTGCTAACTTTGGGGTTTTTTTTGTTTGCATTCTCTAATTGCTTTAGGTGTAAGGTTAGGTTGTTTATTTGAGATGTTTCTTGTTTCTTAAGGTAGGATTTTATTGCTCTAAACTTCCCTCTTAGAACTGCTTTTGATGCATCACATAGGTTTTGGGTCATCGTGTTTTCATTGTTATTTGTTTCTAGGTATTTTTTTATTTTCTCTTTGATTTCTTCAGTGATCTCTTGGTTATTAAGTAGTGTATTGTTTAGCCTCCATGTGTTTGTATTTTTTACAGATTTTTTTCCTGTAATTGATATCTAGTCTCATACCGTTGTGGTCGGAAAAGATACTTGATACGATTTCACTTTTCTTAAATTTACGAAGGCTTGATTTGTGATGCCAAGATATGATCTATCCTGGAGAATGTTCTGTGAGCACTTGAGAAGAAAGTGTATTCTGTTGTTTTTGGATGGAATGTCCTATAAATATCAATTAAGTCCATCTTGTTTAATGTATCATTTAAAGCTTGTGTTTCCTTATTTATTTTCATTTAGGATGATCTGTTCATTGGTGAAAGTGGGGTGTTAAAGTCCCCTACTATGATTGTGTTACTGTCAATTTCCCCTTATAGGGCTGTCAGTATTTGCCTTATGTATTGAGGTGCTCCTATGTTGGGTGCATAGATATTTACAATTGTTATATCTTCTTGGATTGATCCCTTGATCATTATGTAGTGTCCTTCATTGTCTTTTGTAATAGTCTGTTTGAAAGTCTATTATGTCTGATATGAGAATTGCTACTCCAGCTTTCTTTTGGTTTTCATTTACATGGAATATCTTTTTCCATTCCCTCACTGTCAGTATGTATGTGTCCCTAGGTCTGAAGTGGGTCTCTTGTAGACAGTATATATATGGGTTTTGTTTTTATATCCATTCAGCCAGTCTATGTGTTTTGGTTGGAGCATTTAATCCATTTACATTTAAGGTAATTATTGATATGTGTGTTCCTAGTACCATTTTCTTAATTGTTTTGGGTTTGTTATTGTAGGCCTTTTCCCTCTCTTGAGTTTCCTGCCTAGAGACATTTCTTTAACATTTGTTGTAAAGCTGGTTTGGTGGTGCTGAATTCTCTTAGCTTTGCTTGTCTATAAAGGTTTTAATTTCTCCATTTAATCTGAATGAGATCCTTGCTGGGTAGAGTAATATTCATTGTAGGTTTTTCCCTTTCATCATTTTAAATATGTCCTGCCACTCCCTTCTGGCTTGCAGAGTTTCTGCTGAAAGATCAGCTGTTAACATTATGTGGATTCCCTTGTATGTTATTTGTTGTTTTTCCCTTGCTGCTTTTAATATTTTTTCTTTGTATTTAATTTTTGATAGTTTGATTAATATGTGTCTTGGCGTGTTTCTCCTTGGATTTATCCTGTATGGGACTCACTGTGCTTCCTGGACTTGATTAACTATTTCCTTTCCCATATTAGGGAAGTTTTCAACTAGAATCTCTTCAAATATTTTCTCAGTGCCTTTCTTTTTCTCTTCTTCTTCTGGGACTCCTAGAATTTGAATGTTGGTGCGTTTAATATTGTCTGAGATGTCCCTGAGACTGTCCTCAGTTCTTTTCATTCTTTTTTCTTTATTCTGCTCTGCAGTAGTTATTTCCACTATTTTATCTTCCAGGTCACTTATCCATTTTTCTGCCTCAGTTTCTCTGCTATTGATCCCTTCTAGAGAATTTGTAATTTAGTTTATTGTGTTGTTCATCATTGTTTGTTTGCTTTTTAGTTTTTCTACGTCCTTGTTAAATGTTTCTTGTATTTTCTCCATTGTATTTCCAAGATTTTGGATCATCTTTACTATCATTATTCTGAATTATTTTTTAGCTAGGCTGCCTATTTCCTCTTCATTTGTTAGATCTGGTGGGTTTTTACCATGGTCCTTCATCTGCTGTGTGTTTCACTGTCTTCTCATTTTGCTTAACCTACTGCGCTTGGGGTCTCCTTTTTGCAGGCTACAGGTTCGTAGTTCCCGTTGTTTTGGTTTCTGCCCCCAGTGGCTAAGGTTGGTTCAGTGGGTTGTGTAGGCTTCCTGGTGGAGGAAACTGGTGCCTCTGTTCTGGTGGATGAGGCTAGATCTGTCTTTCTGGTGGGCGGGTCCACGTCTGGTGGTGTGTTTTGGGGTGTCTGTGGCCTTATTATGATTTTACGTAGCCTCTCTGCTAATGGGTGAGGTTGTGTTCCTGTCTTGCTAGTTGTTTGGCATAGGGTGTCCTGCACTGTAGCTTGCTGGTTGTTGAGTGGAGCTGGGTCTTGGCATTGACATGGAGATCTCTGGGAGATTTTCGCTATTTGATATTATGTGGAGCTGGGAGGTCTTTGGTGGACCAATGTTCTGAATTTGGCTCTCCCACCTCAGAGGCACAGCCCTGATGCCTGGCTAGAGCACCAAGACCCTGTCATCCACACGGCTCATAATAAAAGTGAGATAAAAAGAAAGAAAGAAAGAAAAAGATAAAATAAAAAAGTTATATTTGCTTAATAAAGAAAAACTATGCAGAAAAAATCACACATAGAAGCATACACATACACACTCACAAAAAAAGAAAAAGGGAAAAAAGTATATATATATTGTTGCTCCCAAAGTCCACCTCCTCAATATGGGATGATTCGTTGTCTATTCAGGTATTCCATAGATGCCGGGTACATCAAATTGATTGTGGACATTTAATCCACTGCTCCTGAGGCTGCTGGGAAAGATGTCCCTTTCTATTCTTTGTTTGCACAGCTCCTGGGGTTCAGCTTTGGAGTGGCCCCATATCGGCATGTAGGTCTTCTTAGGGCGTCTGGTCTTCGCTTAGATAGGATGGGGTTAAAGGAGCAGCTGATTCGGGGGCTCTGGCTCACTCAGGCTGGGGGTAGGGAGGGGTACGGAATGTGGGGCAAGCCTGTGGTGGCAGAGGCTGGTGTGACGTTGCACCCACCAGAGGAGGACTGTGTGTTCTCCCAGGGAAATTGTCCCTGGATCACGGGACCCTGGCAGTGGCGGGCTGCACAGGCTCCCAGGAGGGGAAGTGTGGACAGTGACCTGTGCTTGTACACAGGCTTCTTGGTGGCTGCAGCAGCACCCTTAGTGTCTCATGCCCGTCTCTGGGGTTTGTGCTGATAGCCGCGGCTCACGCCTCTCTCTGGAGCTCATTTAAGGGGCGTTCTTAATCCCCTCTGCTCATGCACCCGGAAATAAAGAGGCAAAGAAAAAGTCTCTTGCCTCTTTATCAGGTCCAGACTTTTTCCTGGACCTCCTCCTGGCTAGCTGTGGCGCACTAGCCCCCTTCAGGCTGTGTTCATGCAGCCAACACCAATCCTCTCCTGGCATCCGACCGAAGCCCGAGCCTTAGCTCCCAGCCCCGCCCGCCCCGGCGGGTGAGCAGACAAGCCTCTCGGGCTGGTGAGCGCTGGTTGGCACCGATCCTCTGTGCGGGAATCTCTCCGCTTTGCCCTCCGCAACCCTGTGGCTGCACTCTCCTCCGTGGCTCCGAAGCTTCCCCCCTCCTCCCCCCGCAGTCTCCGCCCACGAAGGGCCTTCCTAGTGTGTGGAAACCTTTCCTCCTTCACAGCTCCCTCCCACTGGTGCAGGTCTCGTCCGTATTCTTTTGTCTCTTTTTTTTCTTTTTTTCTTTTGCCCTACCCAGGTACGTGGGGAGTTTCTTGCCTTTTGGGATGTCTGAGGTCTTCTGCCAGCATTCAGTATGTGTTCTGTAGGGGTTGTTCCACATGTAGATGTATTTCTGATGTATTTGTGGGGAGGAAGCTGATCTCCACGTCTTACTCTTCTGCCATCTTGAAGCTCCTCCCCTCAGCTTTTGTTTTTTTTTTAAAGAGGAGTGATTGTGTCATGTATGCAATGCTATTATTATGATGTAAAATATTGAATCTCCAATTTTTCTGTGAGTTTATTGTCCCATGAGCTTGAATTTATGGCTTTGATCAGTTTGAAAACTCCTGCTGTCATCTTGGGCAACATCAGCATTTGCCTGGAGGTTCTTATATCAAGTTTTTAAGGAAATTTGAATTCCAAGCTCTAACTGTCCAAAACAGACAGAACATAAAATAACCTACAGGTAAAAGATGTAGCATATAGAACAGTATGTAACTTTTCTGAGTGATACAAAAGAAGGCTCAAATAATGGAAAGGGTACCATGATTCCTGATTCAGAAGGCAGAATATTATAAAAAATTTTGTTTTTCTACAGTGAAATTGTATAGTGAGATAAATTTCTTTATAATTTGACAAAACAGTTCTTAAGTTATTGAACAAGGAAAAATTAAGAAAATTTGGAGAAAAAAATTAAAAGTAGAATAATAACAACCCAGGACAATTTCTACTAGATATTAAAATGTTACTATTAGGTTTAGTCCCAAGACTGAGCAGAATAAATAGTATGAAATGAGACAAAGACATAAAAAAATTATATAACATTTAAAAAACAATAAAATAGAAATTAATTGATCTATGGATTTTTAAAATAAAAATCATTAAAATAATTGGTTAACTCTATTGTAAACAAATACATTTAGATCACATATCAAACCATACCAAATTAAATTTCAGCTGGATGGAAATGGTTAAAGAATGATATGAACTCTAAAAACTTAGAAAAAATATATATGCCCTTTCTTTCAGAGGGAAGATGATTATTATTTTGAAATCAGTGGTAAAGGACACAAAATAAATACAGATATGTTAGATTACATGATCACTGGAGAGACTTTATTATGGCAAATAAAATTAAAGGCAAATTATTAATTAGCAAACATTATTAATAATGGCTAAAAGAAAGTATTAAAGATATGTATTTAATATTATAAATCTTACTGCATTATATAATACATATTATATTACCATAAGGAAATTATTGTAATATATCACTAACATATAAATGAAAAAGGAAATTAAACAATGTAAAAATCATGAAATACAAAAGAAAATTCAGAAAATTCTATGTTTGTACTAGAAATTAAACACATGAAAAATTTAAATAAGTCTTTTTTTTAAGTAAAGCATCCATTTATAAAGGATTATACAAAATATTTAAGATGATGTGGTAAAAGAGATGTTTTCTTATATTGCTGCTGGGATATAAGTTGTGACAAACTTTTAGAAAACAATGATTATATTTATCAAGAATTATAAAAGTAATAATCCCTAAGTACTACAGTCTATGAATCTTTTCTAAGAAAGCAACCTAAATTATAAAAGACATTTATGTATAAAAATGTTTATAACAAATTACCTATAATAGCTTAATTTGAGAATATCAGGAAATGCTTAAGTAAGATATTTTGCAGGTAAAACTAGATTTATATAGATTTAATAATAAATGTCCATATTATGTTTTATTTTATATTAAAGGAAAACATTCAGATATCACATGCAGCATGTATCAGCTATGTATAGATCAAATACACACACAAAAGGAAATAAACTAACATTTAATAACTTATTTTCTTATATCTTCTCACGGGTCTTCTCTAAATTTTTAATAATGATCCTTTACAATAGGACAATGTAATAACCAAAATGAATAGAAGAGGAATGCAAATGGCTTATTTTATTGAAGTAAAAATACCCTAAATATATGCTTTTTATAGATCAGAATATTGAACAAATTCATATTTTCAATTCCTCATTAATGATAGTAAAAATGAATTTTTACATTGAATAAATTCATGTGTTCAATTCTTCACTAATTAATATTTTATTGGTTATAATTTAAAATAACAAGTTTTTTTGCATCCTGACAGTACAATTCTAAATGTCACTTATATGACTATACAGATGAGAATAGAAATATTTTTCAACATTTTAGATGCAGGAATTCTACTGAATATTAAAACATAATTATAAAACTACAACTATTTAAAGTTTCTGTAAACAGTAAAAGAGAAAAAACATTGATGGAATCCATAAACAGTACATACTTTGAATATTGTTTTTAAAATATCACTATGTTAGGCTGAGTGCCCACGGAAACAGCCTGAAATGAAGACTGGGATTAATCTGTAGGAGGTATAATGTCAGGATCTTAAGAGTAAAGGACAAGGGAACTAAGTCAAGGAAGGAAGGAGAATCATGAAAGATGATACAGCAGCATGCTGGTCACTACTTCACTATGACTCCTTAGGAGAAAGCTGATGACCACTTGGCAGGTCGGTCAGCATGGCCTCACCTCATAGTACACGGAAATCGTACCTTGTTGCTGTCTACTGCAGGAAGAAAGAAAGGCTTCTGTTTCCCAGTCATCAAATTTTCATCCACAGGGAGCTACACCCACACTCCTTCACACACACGCGCTCAACCAGAAACTGAGGCAAATGTCTGGTTGCCTGACTGTGCAGTGGCAGTTAAAAGTCACAGCAAGGCCTCATGGACCTCAGTGGAATAGGTCAGCTACAGCAGTAGCTGAGGAGGAACAAGCATGTGCAGGGAATGGTGGTGCCAGGGAAATCTGAGGAGGTGTGTATATCCAACACAATGGCTATCCCTTACGAGTTCAAATGTGCTATAATCTCTCCCATAAGAAGCTGAAACTCAGAGAATAAAAATTTATTCAGCCCTCATTCTTCCTGCCTACTCTCCTTTCTCTCTTTTAGAGTCAACGTTATCAAAAACATTACCTGTAATCACTGTGACATTTCAACAATCTCAGTTTCCTCCCAGCTGTTACTCAGGGCTCTTCTTATATCAGCTTTAAACATTTCAGTGGGAGTTCTGATCTGATGGCTGCGCCACTCTTTCACTATTCCCCCCACCCCTGGTTCTTGTACTCCCTCTTTTCAGCTTGGATTCCACCTTTAAAAACTCCCTGGCAACTCTTCTGTGTTCTTATCTCAAAAGCACTTGGCACAGCTAATCACTCTCCTTTTTCATCAACATCTCTTTCCCTGGCTTCAGCGTTTATTTCCCCTGTTTTTTCTCCAGCCTCACTAGCCATTTTCTATCTGTCTATTTTTTGGGTTCCTCTCCTCTGCTCAACTTCTAAATGCTGTCATGCTGCAGGGCTTTGTGCTAACGCACACAGCGACGGTTGAGTACTATTTCTCTACATGAATCAACTCTGTCTCCTGCCTGTCTCCACTTTGCTCATAGCCATATTGTTCACTGTAGCCACATGCTGTTTTTTTTGGTTTCTCAGACATACCAAGATCTGGTTATTCTCAGGGATTTTGCATAAGCTCTTCCTTCCGCCTGGAAATCTTTTTTTCCAGATATTCAAAGGATGACTTTTCCTATAATTTGGATCTAAAGTTAAAATATAATTAGGGAGGACTTCTTCAACTACAACTAATCTGTAAGATGCCTCCATTTCAACTGTGTTTTCCTATTCATTTTTCTAGGCATTTATTTATTTATTTAACATCTTTATTGGAATATAATTGCTTCACAATGGTGTGTTAGTTTCTGCTGTATGATTAAGTGAATCAACTATACATATGCATATATCCCGATATCTCCTCCCTCTTGCGTCTCCCTCCCAACTTCCCTAACCCACCTTCCCTATCCCACTTCTCCAGGTGGACACAAAGCCACGAGCTGTTCTCCCTGTGCTATGCGGCCGCTTCCCACTAGCTATCTAGTTTACATTTGGTAGTGTATATATGTCCGTGCCACTCTCTCACTTCGTCCCAGCTTACCCTTCCCCCCCATCCTCAAGTCCATTCTGTACGTCTGCATCTTTATTCCTATCCTGCCCCTAGATTCTTCAGAATCTTTTTTTTTTTTGATTCCATATATATATATATATACGTGTTAGCATACGGTATTTGTTTTTCTATTTCTGACTTACTTCACTCTGTATGACAGATTCTAGGTCCATCAACCTCACCACAAATAACTCAATTTTGTTTCTTTTTATGGCTGAGTAACATTCCATTGTATATATTTGCCACATCTTCTTTATCCATTCATCTGTCGATGGACACTTAGGTTGCTTCCATGTCCTGGCTATTGTAAATACAGCTGCAATGAACATTTTGGTACATGACTGTTTTTGAATTATGGTTTTCTCAGGTTATATGCCCAGTAGTGGGATTGCTGGGTCATATTGGGTAGTTCTATTTTTAGTTTTTTAGGGAACCTCCATACTGTTCTCCATAGTGACTGTATCAACTTACATTCCCACTAACAGTGCAAGAGGGTTCCCTTTTCTCCACACCCTCTCCAGCATTTATTGTTTGTAGATTTTTTGATGATGGCCATTCTGACTGGTGTGAAGTGATACCTCATTGTAGTTTTGATTTGCATTTCTCTAATCATTAGTGATGTTGAGCATTCTTTCATGTGTTTGTTGGCAATTTGTATATCTTCTTTGGAGAAATGTCTGTTTAGGTCTTCTGCCCATTTTTGGATTGGGTAGTTTGTTTTTTTTGATATTGAGCTGCATAAGCTGCTTGTAAATTTGGGAGATTAATCCTTTGTCAGTTGCTTCATTTGCAAGTATTTTCTCCCATTCTGAGGGCTGTCTTTTCCTCTTGTTTATGGTTTCCTTTGCTGTGCACAGCTTTTAAGTTTCATTAGGTCCATTTGTTTATTTTTGTTTTTATTTCCATTTCTCTTGGAGGTGGGTCAAAAAGGATCTTGCTGTGATTTATGTCATAGAGTGTTCCACCTATGTTTTCCTCTAAAAGTTTGATAGTGTCTGACCTTACATTTAGGTCTTTAATCCATTTGAGTTTATTTTTGTATATGGTGTTAGGGAATGTTCTAATTTCATTCTTTTACATGTAGCTGTCCAGTTTTCCCAGCACCACTTATTGAAGAGGCTGTCTTTTCTCCATTGTATCTTCTTGCATCCTTTATCAAAGATAAGGTGACCATATGTGCATGGGTTTATCTCTGGGCTTTCTATCCTGTTCCATTGATCTATATTTCTGTTTTTGTGCCAGTACCAAACTGTCTTGATGACTGTAGCTTTGTAGTATAGTCTGAAGTCCAGGAGCCTGATTCTTCCATCTCCGTTTTTCTTTCTCATGATTGCTTTGGCTATTTGGAGTCTTTTGTGTTTCCACACCTATTGTGAAAATTTTTATTCTAGTTGTGTGGAAAATGCCATTGGTAGTTCGATAGGGATTGCATTGAATCTGTAGATTGCTTTGGGTAATATAGTCATTTTCACAATGTCAATTCTTCCAATCCAAGTACATGGTATATCTCTCCATCTATTTGTATCATCTTTAATTTCTTTCGTCAATATCTTATAATTTTCAGGTGATCTCCATGTCGCACTCCCCTGCCATCTTGAAGGTCCCCTTTCTTGGCATTTAAAAGAATCTCATCTCTTTTTAATTGTTCCATTAGAGTAGGATGTATCTCTTCCTACTGTAAGAACACCTGTTGAGAACACAGGCCTTATCTGTCTTGCTCATCAGTGTATGAAGGAGCTGTACTAATGCCTAATTCACAGTAGGCATACAATAAATAGCTTTTAATGAATAACACTAAAACAACATTATAAGGCATTTTTACTGATCAAATAACCTAACATTTACAAAAAAGAAAATATCAGGGCTGATATGAGAGCATGAGTATTGTGCAATTGTCATTTTCATACTTCAAGTTGGATTATGACTTGTTTTCAAAATGTATTTTGGCAATGCACACCAAAAACATAAATATATATATGCTCTGTGATCAATTATAAATAATGCCCAGTTAATTATTGATTGACTCTTAACCGTATGGAACCTCATACCTATAACAGTGGTTTTTTGCCTGTGGGCAAAAATTATACATATATGATATGCAGTTGTTTTTAGCTTGCTTTGTAATAACTTCACTTATGGTTCAATGATGTTTAGTTTTTTCTCCTCAGATTTATTGAGGTATAATTAACAAATAAAAATTGTATGCATTTAAGAATACAACTTGATGTTTTGATATATATTACATTGTGAAATAATCACCACAGTCAAGCTACTTGAGATATTTATCACCTCACATAGTTATCATTTTCTTCCGTGTGTGCATGTGTGTGTGTGTATGTGTGTGTGTATGGTGAGAACACTTAAGATCGATTCTCTTAGCAACTTTCAAGAATACTATAAAATATTGTTGACTATAATCACCTTGTTGTACATTGCATGTCCATAACTTATCTATTTAGCATAACTGAAACTTTTACTACTTGACCAACATCTTCCCATTCCTTCTCCTCCTAGCCCCTGAAAACCACCATTCTGCCCTCTGCTTCTATGTGTTTCACTATTTAGATTCCACATATAAATGAAATCATGCAGTATTTGTATTTCTGTGTCTGGCTTATCTCACTTAACACAATGTCCTTCAGGTCCATGAATATGGTCACAAATGGTAGCATCTCCTTCTTTTTTAAGGTTGAATAATGTTTATATCTATAGATATAATTTTCTTTATACATTCGTCTGCCAAAGGACATTCAGATGTTTCCATATCTTGGCTGATGTGAATAATGCTACAGTGAACCTGGGAGTGCAGCTATCTCTTCAAGATCCTGATTTCATTTCCTTTGAATATATACCCAGAGTGGGATGGTTGGATCATATGGTAGTTCTATTTTTAATTTTTGAAAAACATCCGTACTTTTTCCCATAATGGCTATACCAATTTACATTCCCACCAACAATGTGCAAGGGTTCCCTGTTCTTCTGAAAAATGTCTATTCAAGTCCGTTGACCATTTAAAAATCCAGTTATTTTGTCTATTTTCCCTATTACACTGATATCAAATGTCTTAGCTGGCATGTAGACATGCAGTATATAATTTGCAGGGGGAGATTACAAAGACATCTTAGATCACTACATAAATAGTATGTTTACAAATATCTGAATCCATCAGACTGCCTAGAAAAACACGTTATGTAAACTACATATCCTTTTCACTGTGTGTGTATATATATACCTAAAATAGTCTATTTTCATTTTATTTTTCAACATTCCTATTTAATAGGCTATGGTAAATATTATACACACACACACACCAGCACCCCACAGCTAGATAAATAGAATAAATTGAGCTTTAAATGGAAATGAAAAGGAAAGTTTGCTTTTTAAAGACTAAATTTCTACTAACTTAGTAATGAAATAAATCATATAAGACTGCCATGAACATAGACAATTTGGTAGGAAAAAAGGGCTTGGAGTTCTTGCTCATTTTAAGTGATAGGTACTGTCTATAGCAAAATGGTTATGCTGTAATAACTTGAATAAGTTACATTACATTTCTTTTGTATATCTAGGTGATGCTGCAACAAATAACAAGTAAAAATGGTTGTTAGAAACTTTGATCATATAAAGTCCTACATCAGCACTTAATAAGCATGGAGAAAAATGTGAGAAGCTCAGTTCACTTTTAAATAGCTATAAAGGTATATTATAGGTTCTACTGCTTCTTCCTAAATAATTTCTGTATAATTAGCAGCCTTTTATATTTTTATTTATAACATGGGATTTACTGAAGTCACTTTTATATAAGTTAAAATTAACCTTATATCTTGTATTAAAAATACAAACTCAAGTCATGTTTGATATCACAAGCTGACTGCTGTGATTTTCACTATTTCACCCACTGATTTATTAAAAAGTCTTTTTATATGATTTAGGCATACTAAGAATTTTCATCAAGAATGAATTTTAATTTTTTGTTAAAATATACTTTACCCACATCTTTTAAAATGTTCATGTTTTTCCCCCATGAATTTGTTAATGTGATAAAATATAATGCTGATTTTTATAATGATAAATGTCCATGTATTCCCTGAATAAACCCAATTTCATACTTTCTTTATAAAAAGGATACTGCTACATTCAATTTGCTAATATTTTATGTAATATTTTAACATCTATAGTCACAGCCAAAATTGATCTGTACGTTTATTCCCATGGGTAGTTTTTGCTTGGTTACTGCAGTGGACTGAATGTTTGTGTCCCTGCAAAATTCATACAGTGAAACCTAATTACTACCAATGTGATGGCATTTGGATGTGGGGCCTTTGGAAGGTGATTAGATCATGAATGGGATTAGTGCCACTATAAGAGGGTGCCCCAGAGAGATCTCTTACCTCTTCAGCCATGTGAAGTCACAGTGGAAAACCAGCAGCCAGTTAGGAAATGTGCCCTCAGCAGTCAGTGAATCTGCTGCCGCCTTGATCTGGCACTTCCAAGACTACAGTACTGTGAGGAATACATTTCTGTTTTTTATAAGTCAGACAGTCTATGGTAGGTATTTTGTTAGAGCAGCTGGAACAGACTAAGTTATGGTGTTAAATTTATGATTATAAGGTTATAGTATGTATGTTCAATGTTCTGTCTAGCTTTTTTCTCTAGAAGAATTTGTTAAAGATTTGAATCACCTACTCCCTGAATGTTTGTTCTATTTTATCTTTTAAAATGTCTGAGCCAAGATTTTTTTTTTTTATTGTGGAAAGATTTCAAACTAATTTAATGAGTGCAGTACCATTTGTCCAGCTTCTTCTTGAACCAGTTTTATTATACTTAGTTTTTTATAAATTTATCCACTTCATTTACATTTTAAACTGTATTGGCATAAAATTATTCGTAATCATCTCTTATTTTTAAAATCTGCATTTGTAGTCACATCTCATATTTCAATTTCAATATTTTCACATTTTCTTTTATTTGTTTTTAAAAATTTTATCTTACTAGAATTTATGCTTTCTCCCTCTATTATTTTGGAAGTTATACGTAATTTCCATAGTTTTTATGTTCATTGCTCATTGTTTTCGCATCTTAAGTGGGATGCGTAACATATTAATTTGTAGACTTCTTTTCTAATGTGAACAATTAAGACCTGTAAGAATTTTTTACCTGCATGTCACATATTTCAGTGTGTAATATTCATTATCATTCTGTTCCAAGTGTTTTCTAATTTCTGCTGTCTAACTGATTACATTAATATACAAGCTATTAAGTATATAGGTGTTTGTAGTTTTTAAATTATTAATGCCTCTTTTTATTACGTGTTAGTCAGTTAATGTGGTCTGCATAAAGCCAATACTCCAAAATGTGCTGACACTTGCTCTATGACCAAGTGCATGATGATTTAACATAAACATTCCATGTGAGCTTGAGATAGATTGCTGGGTACATGTCCTATGTAAGTCCATTATACTAACTCTAATTTGTGTTGATCAAATATTCTATATCCTTACATCCGTAGAATTATTTGTATTTGCTTGGTTAGATCAATTAGAGAAAGAGATGTATTAACATCTTCTACCGTGAATATAGATTTTTCAACTTCTCCATTGATTCTCTCAATATTTTCAATTTATTTATTAATTGCATACAGATTTAGAACTATCATTTTTTCCCCAGTAGAATATCAGCTCTCCACTAGAAAGTAATACACGAGGGCAGTTTTTGGCATCTGCTTTTTCACCATTATATGCTTGATACCTGATAATTATATATTGACAACTAACGGAATCATCTTGGTGACTAAATGTTTTATCATTCGATAGCAACTTTAAAGAACTCTAAGTGTGCTTTTTTCCCTTAAAGTCTATTTGTCTGTTTTTAATATAGTGGCACAAAATTTGTTTTGGTTAGTAATGACTGATATTTCTATTTGTCATCCTTTTCTCTTAGCTTTTAGTGTTTTATTATGTGTTGTTAGCACATGTTTTGATACTATTGTTGAAACTCTGCTAACTAAAGATTCAGTCCATTAATTGAGATAACTCACATATGTGTGTGTCTTTTTTAAAAAATGTTATACTCTTTGTCTCTTTTTTCCCTATTTATTTTTCTGCCTTCTTTATTTTAATTTGATTGGTTTTTTCCTCTATATTGCTTTCCCACTATTTTGGAAGTTCTGAATTCTATATGTTTTTTTTTAGTGATTGTCATAGATATTTTACATGCATACCTATCATAACAATGTCTAAATTTGAATAGTGTGCTTACAGTCCTTCTAAACTTAAAGGAAACTCACAATATTTATATTCTGATTGTTGCTTCAAATTAAAACTTTTTTGCTAGTATATTTTGTCATTTTGATTCTGTGTTTTTTTAACCCCACTAATTAAATAATATTACTGTTATTATCATTTTCAGTCAATGTTTCTTTAGATTTATCCTGTTGTTTACGTTTTTATTTTTATGTATCATTCCTTCTCTCATATCACACTTCTCAGGATTATTTTGCGTTCTCCTAAAATACATCTTTTGGGATTTCCCACAGTGTCGGTCTATTTATGCTAAATTCAGTCAGTATTTTCTTCTTAAACCATCCTCCTTTCACTCTCATCTTTCAAAGTTAGATTCACTGCATATAAAATTTGAAGTTAGCAGGGACTTCCTCTAGGAATTTTTAAGAATTTTTCCCACCATATCATGACTTCTAATTTTGCTTTTGAGAAATCTACTATCAGTATAATTATTGTAATTTATGGTTAATTTGTGCTTTCTGCTGTTTTGGATGTGTTATTCATTGTTAGCTTCCTATGTGACAATGAATTAGTGCTATGTAAACTTACTACAGAAATTCCAAACCTTCAATCATGTTCTACATCCCTAAAGAGTTGCTTTGAATAACTATATTCTAGTCCTAAAAATGTCATGGTAATTTCTTTTTTCTCAATACTACATGCTATAAACTGGACATAAGAATCATAACCCCCAGGGACCTCTTGATCTCTCTATGTATAAGGTAAATATCTGCTGATTTTCATAGCTTGGTATCCATGAGTCACCCTAGTGCTAGATTCACCTAGATTTTAGCCCTTGTCCTTCACTGACACTGCTTTTCCTGAACCTTTGCAGTGGTGTGTGCTAATAATAATTCAATGTCTCTTTCTCTGCTTCTTGCCGCAATCCCCTCCTGGAATTGCTCTTGCATCTTTCAGTTATTTGCACTACAGTAGTTCTAAGTTCTTTTGACTGCATGTCCCACAGCATAGGCAACATTCTTAGGTACCTGGTGGCAGCTGTCTGGTCTAGGCAGAAGCTGTAAACAAATATGAGCAGATCTGAGATGTATCTCTTTTATCCACCCAGAAAGACTCTAGACAGTAATCTGGGTAAAAATAACTTTCTGATTCACAAATTTACATTGAATATTTAATGCCATAGATATCAGTTTCTCAAGTCTCAAAGTGCACACGCTCCTCCAAAACTGCAGTTCTCAATATAACACTGGTAACAGGATATTTTTTGAACCTTTTGTTAAATACTAAAGAGCCACAAAAACTTATGTCTGAGGAATGTGTATGCTTAATACCATGAACCCAATAGTTAGGAAGTCATGATGCATACGGAACTAATTCAGTGCTAAGTTGATTATTTTAATCTGAGGTGCAGCTCCAATTTGTACCTTTGGTGAACCTGTAATTTGGAAGTCTCTTAGGTGTGACCATAAAAAAATCTTGGGTCCCATTATGGCTTAATCTCCACTTAACGTTACATTCAAAGAAACTGTTATTCAACTCTAGAAACCTATAGTTTTTATTTAAAAATGTGCTTCACATAAAAAAAATACTCCTTAAAGTTTTTAATTTCTCCAGGAAAGTACTTTTTAAAGAACATCTTTGAAGTGTATAAGACTGATTCAATGGGGAATAAGTTTTGAGTGTCAAACAATGAGTGATTAATAGATTTTTGGATGTGAGATTATTCCTAATTTTGGAACTACATGTATCTCCAATTTTAAGTGAAATAAAGCATGATGTCTTTTCAAGGAGATTAGAGCCTAGTGGAAGATAGAAAACAAAAATAAACAATAATAATGCTGACAAGTATATTGTATTTATTTTGCACAATGGTTTATGGGAACTCAGAAATTTTTAAATGGGCTGGGGATTATAGAATTTTTACTGGAAGAAAGCATATTTGAGCTAAGACTTAAAAGACGATGAAAAATGATCTGATGGAAAATGGAGGAATGGTCTTCACAGGGAGATAGAGCAGCTGTGGAAAAGCACAGCAGTTTGAAACTACAAGATGATCTTAAAATTGTAAATAGCATAATATGGCTAGAATGGACAGTGCTTGCAAGGGAAAGGCAAGAGGTAAGGGAGAATGATAAACAGGGGGCATATTCTAAAGAGCTTCTTCCATTTCACCAACAAATTTAAACTTTTCCCTTGACCACATTAATATATTTAAACTAACAGAATGATGTAGTATTTGCATTTTAGAACAAAATCATTTTGTTACCATCATGAAGCATGGATGCTAGGTATTGGAATGACAACTGTTGGTGTCAGGATGCCACTTGTGAAGTGAGGTATACTAAGAGCTTGGACCATGATATTGGAGATAGTGAGGAGTTGATCTACAGGAAAAAGGCAAGGGAAGGAATTCAGAATGATTTTAAAGTTTCTGCGCAAATATAAATAGGATCTACTACTAGCAGCCTGACAAATATGCATTCAGGTTTAAGGGATACCTAGGAGTACCACAGAAAATCTTTTGAGCAATGTTTTTAATCTCAATCACTAAGATATTTCACAATAATTTACTTCTCAGAACACAGAACTACCTTTATTGCATAATGAGACAACAGTCTGCTTCTCTAGCAGTATCCCATCATTCACTGGAGTCGAATCCTCGTAGGGCCACTGTCATACTGGGTCCCTCATTAAGCCCTGGAGAAGCTGGTGCTTTCTGAATCTGAATACATCTTGTACTCCATTTGGGTAACTCTTCAGTACCCTCTGATCCTCTAAAAGGGGCTGCTAGTAAACTGCCCAACTTTGCCCCAAAGGGAGACATTATCTTTATTTTGTTCAGGATATAACTCTGCCCTCTTCCCCAGAAGGTGACACTATCTCTATTTCCAAAACTGTTATACAAACTACAAACATGCTTAAAAGTATAGTCTGGGACAAAAGCTGATACAAGATGTGCAGAAATGCCATGGAGAATTCTCTCTCAGTATGTTTTAGATTCCAGGTTGTATAACTAAAGAGCAAACCATAAAAAAATGTGAGAAAGCAATTAGGAGAGTCTGAAAGCCAGTAATTCTGCTCCTTCATTTTAAGGATGAGGAAAAAGATGTGCAGAGGCTAACTGACTTGGCCAAAGTCACATGGAAAGTCAATGAGAACCCTGAGTTTATTCCTCATATCTCATTCCAGATTACACATGCATATGTATGACTGGTGTTAATTCACACACGCACACCAGGTTTACATTTTGTTTTAAAAACAGTTCTCTGAAAACAATACTTACAATTTTCTGTATTAGGAACCAGAAAATCTGTACTTTCATTACAGATGTGACAATAACAGTTTTATGAAGCTATTGTTCTGGCCACCTTCAGGGACAATTAACCACTCGCTTTTTTTCAGAGTACATTGTTCATACCTCTATTATGGTAAATTGATACCTTTGATTATGAATTTGTTAAAGACAAGAATAGTTTCTAAAAAAACTCAATAAGTTGAAAAGTACATATACAAAGAAGAATACTGACGACTGCTGCTATGCGATCACTGTATTCCAACTCATATTCTATGCTTTCCAGTCTCTGGGCCATGAAATATGCCATAATTCAGTTATCATGTTCATTTGCCTAGCCAAAATACTGAATAAGATATTATTTCCATTTGTATTCTGTTACATTGAATTGTAGGCTCAAGCTCCCAGAGATAATGACTAGTTGCTAGAAAATGTACCTTGTCTGTTCCCTACCACATTACTGATACAATTAGTATAACTAGCCATGATTTCTACTCCTTTGAGAAATAAGATTGCTAAATTAGAAAAACAAGAAAAAAAGGAAAGTATTTTTCGTAAATCCTGTGAAAATGATTGGCCTGTGCAAAACGGCTAAATAGTAAAGCTCCTATTAGATTATGCTGTTATGGTAGGCCAAACAAATACTCCCTAACCCCATCTCATCCACATCTACGGTCACCTAGAAATTCTGTTTGCTGCAACAAAATTGAAAGTAGACAGGGACAAACAAAGGCGAGAGCTTCAAGTTGGGAATATGGTTGTGATGAGTAACAACCTTTGCTTTCTCCAGGTAATTATATTTTCAAAAACATCTGCCTCTACTCCCACACACAATACTCCTGTTTGTCCCTGTCTTTCCTTGTTTTTTAATCCTTCCCCTAAGCATACTAGGAATTTTTCCATCAGTCCATCATACAGTTTGATTCATTATACATTAGTGAGAATGAGGTTTAAATGAAAACATGTGGATAGAAAGACATATTTTTTCTATAAAGTTAGTCTCAAGGTAATTAAAAGTAGCTACTTAATTGCAGGACTATGTTTTACTCTAGTTTTCTTTGTTATTTCTCTATTTATAAAATTTTCACTATGAACCCAATTTACTTACATAATCAGAATACAGTAGTCCCTCCTTATCTGGAGGGAATATGTTCTGAGACCCCCCAGGGGATGCCTGAAACTGTGAATAGTACTAGACTTTATGTATACTGTTTTTTCTTATACATACACACCTATGATAAAGTTTAATTTATAAAATAGGCACAGTAAGAGAATATCCAAATCTCTAGCATCACTATTCTTGTGTTTTGGGGGCATTATTAAGTAAAATTAGGGTTACTTGAACACAAGCACTGTGATACTTCCACAGTCGATCTGATAAATGAGTCAGCTACTAAGTGACTAACAGGTAGGTAGTATATACAGTGTGGATTCATTGGACATAAGGGATGATTCATATCCAGGGTGAGAGGGAGTGGGACAGCACAAGATTTCATCATGGTACTCAGAATGGCTTGCGATTTAAAACTTATGAATTGTTTATTTCTGGAATTGTCCATTTAATATATTTGGATCATAGTTGACCACTGGTAACAGAAACTACAGGTGGGGGGAGGCTACTGTAATAATAAAATGTTATTTAAAAAAATAATCTAGAACACAAGGGAGGTATATGAAACACTTCATCCTCCTCCAAGAGCATATATGTTCTTGTTTCTTTGAAGTTATTAGTAACAAAAAAGATATGATCTCTATGGTAGCAACAAATATTCCCTTCTTGACCAAACCCCAATCAGGTTCTTCTGAACCATCTCCTTGACTAGGCCCTAACTTTTGGACCTCTGTGCTTGTCTTTGCATGGCCCAATTTTAGCAAGAATTCTGTGTAAGTTTAGACAGAATCCCTCATCTGTGATACATGATCAGGTTCCTCATTCTCCACCATTTCCCGGGTGATGTCTGGTCACCCTAGCCTTCCTTCAGTGAGAATCCTATTAGTTTGATTTAGCCAGAATCTCCCCTTACCTCTTATGTTTCCTCAGTAATTTTCCATCCACCCTTCTTCTACTTGCTCCTTGGTTATAGATTCCTGTTTTTCCTTATTGTATTCAGAGTTGAGCCTTATCTTTCTCCCTGACAATAAAACCCCACTGAGGTATCCCCCTAAATAAAGCCTTCATTACTGTCCTTTAACAAATGTCATGAATAGTTTTTTCTTTAACAGTAGGCAGATTAATGTCCATTCAAAAAATATTCACATTCTAATTCATGTTAGTTTACATGGCAACGGGAATTAAATTTGCAGATGGAATCAAGGATGGACATCAACAAACCTTAAAATAGGGAGATTATCTGGGATAATCTAGGTAAGAGACCAATGTTATTACAAGGGTCTTTAAAAAGGAAAGAGGGAGGTAGATGAGAACCAGAGAGGTGGCCCCATGAAAAAGACTCAGTCTGAATTTGTTGACTTTGATGATGGAAGAAGGGCTCTGAGCCAAGGAATGCAGACAGCCTTTAGAAGCTGGGAAAGGCAAGGGAATGGATTCTTTCTTAGAGTCTTCAGAAGGAACACAGCCCTGCCTATACCTTGATTTTATCCCAGTGAGACTATGTTGAACTTCTGACCTATGGAATTATAATAAACTTGTGTTGTTTTTGGCCCCTAAGTTTATAATAATTTTTCACAGCGACAGTAGAAAAAGAATACCATCTTCATGTGGTTTGACTAGAAATCAGAGGCCAGTTCAGGACAGTTTTAAGGCCTCTGAAGAAGAGATAGAACACATGAGTTTATACTGGTTCCTAGGAACGTTGCACTGATTGGCACTTTTTCACTCCTCCCTCTATTTAGAGAAGGTCTTCCCCCTACAAAAGCAGAGTATAATTTACAAACCTTTGACTTTGACCATGTGACTTGCTTTAGCCAATACAGTGAAGGAGAAGTGAGAGTATGGTGGCTCCAACCAGGTCTTAACAGGCCTTGGAGGTTTCCCTTGTACTCTGGCATCACTATGAGAGAGGAATGACCCAGCCAGCCTGCTGGTCCCAGAGAAGGACAAGTGTCACATGGAAAAGAAGCAAACAGCTGGAACCAATCTCAGCCTAGATCAGTCAATCCCAGTTGATCTTCAAACACATGAGAGAAAATCAATAATTGTTGTTCAGGTCATTGAATTGTGGAATGCTTTTAATGCTGCTATAACAAAGTTATACAGCTCCAATCTAAGACATTTTTGTTCTGTTTTATTTTGGAGTGATAAAGTGATGCATCATAGCAACTGTCATGCAATAATGGCTAGCTTTTCACTTGGAAGCCTAAATCTGGAAGCTGCTGGAACCCAGTTCTTTCCACCAAGGATCTTCCCTCTGAGCTGAGAGTCTACAGTCTTCTCATTTTCCTACTTTAGAAAGGTCAGACTTTCATAAAACATAACTGCCCTCCAACATACCCCAAGGATCTTAGATCTATATTTTCTGAGGTTTGGAAGAAAGTATGCTATTTTAGTCAGTATTTAAATGTCATATGTGTACCATAATCCTCTCTGCTGATATCCTGGATGTCTGCCTGTGTTATATATATTCCTTCTGATAAAGTTTCTGAAATGAAATGGTTCCAGCCAAGGAGCAAATGCTTTTGCTATTATTGATTAAGCATGGGGAATGGAGGAACATTTAAATAGTTGCAAAGTTTCTTTTCAGAAGGGAAAGAAAAATCTCTTACCATCCATCTGTTTCTTCCCATGTTTAGTTCCACTCTCAATCCACTGTAAGATATTTCACATAGATAAGATAAACTGCTATGACACGGCTTTGCCCCCAAATTTTGTGGTGTACCTGTAATGCTGATGTTCTGCTGTTTCACTTGAGAGGCATGAAGAGAATGAAAAGTGAGCAAGTAGGTAGGGGAAAACTGAATCAAATTCTTACATTTTCCTACTGTGCTCTTATATTCAATAGCTTTTAAAGACTTAACATGCTCTAAAACTGAGTTTCTTAAATTACTAAACACTTTCCAAATTATATACAGCAACAAGAGAAAATGGGATATATATATATTTTATATATATATATATATATATATATATAATAAGAGATATAGCAAGTTCAGATTAACTATGAGATTTTGAACTTCTGGGCTTCTCTTCCACTAGATCATAAACTCCAAGAAGACAAGATCAGATCTATGTTGATAGGTTGTTTTGTGCAGTGACTAGTATAAGGTCTGTCCTATATATCAGTGATCAATATGTATTTGGTGAATTAGAATCCATGAATGAATGAGTTGTGCTTTAGGTACTGTGAGCCATTTATGTGTAGTACAAGCCTATTTGCACTAAAATGGAGGATCAACTAACTATATTTTAGGTAGGGTTTCCTCTTTTCACTTGAGAAGGAAAAGAATATGGCTGTGAAAATGGAAAAACAGAAGAGTACATAAGGGGAGGATTTGGAATCAGGTATAAACCCTGGGAAGGATATAAGCTACTTTCAACTTTTGCCCAAATTGACCCTTTGAGGAGCCATTTCAAATTGAAAGTCACAATTGCAAATAGAATTAAATGTGTAGTTGCAAATGGAAAAAGTTTCATAATTAGTGATGGACAGGAGTTTGCTATTCATGAGTTCAATGATAACAATTTTATGGGATCTTTAAAAAATGTCTGATTTATTTTTAATGTAAGGTTTGTGTCAGGTGCACCGAAACATTGTAAACTCTAAGGTATAGATGGTAGAGACAAGAACAGAAAAGTTGGTGTTTTTCTTTAACATTTTCCCTTCTAGCACGTAAAGGGTATTTCTCTGTGTGTCGATCCAAGGAAAAAATTAAGGCTTTTCTCATTGTCTATAGAGGGAAGATGACATATCCTGAAAGACAGAGCCGGTATGTTGGCATTGCACTGGCTGACTGTGCATTAGATCAGACAGCAAATTAGATATTGATAGAACCATTCTGAACAGTCGATAAGCTTTCTGATGATTGATATCTTTATGCTGCCTGGTAATATCAATGCCGACATTTAGAAACTAGAGAAAGAAACTGTAATATAATATTCTCGTCGTGGAATCCTTAAGTGTAACCCAAGCTCACAAGTCTCATTACGTTAGCAGGATTTACAGAGTTGCTTTTCACAGGAACAAGGGAAAGAAAATTAAAATATCACCCTTTCCTTTATGTACAAAACTGTCCTTCCAGCCACCCTTCAATCTGAATTAAAGGACAAAGCAGTCAAGTTCTTTAAAGTTCTTCTGGTTTGAGAAAAATAAGTGGTTCACAGAGCAATCAGAAAAAGTGTATCTTAAAGAACAAAAATAAACTAAATGCACAGCAAATGGTTCATTTCATTAGGTGACTGTTTCTGGTAGGACATTTGCCTTAAAACTAAGTGCACAGAAAACCACAAAATATATCACTGTCCACTTCTAAATAATATTTTCTGAAATGTAATCAGGAAAGTGGAAGATAATGAAAAGAAAGCACTGTGATTTGTACAACAGCCTCTGCTTTACTTCTCTTATCCCCTCTCATCCTCCATTTTCTCTTTCAGGAAGAATATCTCTCCAAGGTTAATCAATCAATTAAATACTTGTTTATTTATTCATCCATTTATTAATTTGGCAAATATTAAGGAAATGCCAATAATGTGTGGCATTGTTATAGACACTGTGAAACAGCAGTATGCAAAACATAAAAATATTTACCCTCACAGAGCTTACCTTCTGGTGGAAGAAGGCAGATTATTAGCAAATAAATAAATAAAGTATATAGGAGGTCTATTGGTGTTTAGTGCTAAGTAGGTAAATAAAGTTGATAACAAAGTTAGGAAATGTCATGAAGTGAGGTTAGCTATTAGGAATGTCAGATATATATAGGATGCTCAGTCACATCTGGATTTCAATTTAAAAAAAAAAACAAATAATAATTTTAGTATAAGTATATCCCATATATTACTAAGAGAACAATGGGAAATGCCATTGAAGATGAGGTCATAGTGAATTTGGTGAAAAAATGATGTTATGGTCTTGTATAGGTGTTGAAGAATTAGAGGAAATATTAAACAAGTTGAGAGACACATAAAATGATATAAAAATTGCAAGTTGGATTTTTAGATGCAAAAATTAAAATTTTAACATGTGAAAATTGTTTTGAGATGAAAAATACACTAGATGGTACTAATGGCAGATAAGACATTCTAGAGAAGAGATTAATAGCTGAAGATACAATAGAAAATATCCCAAATAAAACACAAATAGAAAATAAAATGAATAGATAATCAGTGAGCTGTGGGAGAAATAAAGGGACCTAATATAAATATAATTGGAGTTCTCTAACAAAAGGAGAATAACAAAAAACAGAGAAGAAACAATGGATAAACTCTTTCCAAATTTGATGAAAACTATTAAACCACAGATATTAAGTATCTCAACAGGGGCTTTCCTGGTGGCACAGTGGTTAAGAATCCGCCTGCCAATGCAGGTGACATGGGTTTGATCCCTGATCCAGGAAGATCCCACATGCCGGGGAGCAACTAAGCCTGGGCGCCACAACTACTGAGCCCATGTGCCACAACTACTGAAGCCCACATGCCCAGAACCCGTGCTCCACAACGAGAGAAGCCACTGCAATGAGAAGCCAGTGCACCGCAACGAAGAGTAGCCCTCGCTCGCTGCAACTAGAGAAGGCCTGTGCACAACATCGAAGACCCAACACAGCCAAAAATAAAATGAACAAAATAAATAAATTAAAAAAAAAGAATCTCAACAAAACCCAAGCACAAGAACCATGAAGAATACTACATCAAAGGACATTATAATCAAAGTGCTTAAAACCAGTGATAAAGAGAATATTTTAAAGATGTCCAGAGCAAGATGTTAGATTACATGCTTAAGGACAAAGATAAGAATTACAGTAGATTTCTAATCCAAAATAATGCAGGTCAAAAGACATAGGGCATTGCATTATTTTTTATCAGAAATCTGCTGTGCTAAGAGAAAATAAAAGCAAAATCAAACAAAAAAAAAAAAAAATAGAAACCCTGACAACCTATAAACTTATACCAGGGAAAAGAATTTTCAAAATACATAGGAGAAATCAAGATAGTTTCAGTTATACAAAAGCTCAAAGAATTCATGAGCGGCCAACTAGTACCACTAAAAATATTGAATGAAGTCCTTTAAGGAGAAGGAAAATGATATCAGATGGAAATGTGGTTATACATAAAGCAATGCAGATTATTGGAAATCGTAGCTATGTGCATAAAGACTTCTAAAATTTAAACCTCTTGAAAAGATAATCCATTGTTTAAAGTGAAAATAATAACTATACTACAGATAACAATATTTACAACCTATATAGAAATAAAGTTTATAATAAAAATAGCACAAAGGCCAGGAGGGGAGAAATAAAAGTATCCTGTGGGGAGATTCTTATGTTATACTGAAGTGGTGTAATATCACTTGAATTTTGACTGTGATAACACAGCTTCAATGACAGCCCTAAAAGAGTCTTATTTCTAGTAGCGACAGGGCTGATATTGTTGAAAATCAAATATGATTTTTAATCTTAGAAGTTTCTATATTGCAGTGACAGTTGAATTCAGTTTCTCCTAGTTCCTCATGTGAAAATTAAGACATTAATCAGGAAAGAATTAAATCCTTAAACTCAAATTTGAGATATCTCATTGGACCCAGATGAAACTGACAATATTAAATCCCCTAGTCACCCTGAGACTCCCTTCAAAGTATGAGAAGCTCTCCCTCAAAGGGCCAAGGAGACTAGATTTCTTTATTTTGAAAACTCTGTGATAACGTACCATGAAAAGTAATGCTCATTTTCCTCGGGCCTCACTGCAACCATCCTCTTGCTGCTGTATCCATAACTAGGGTCACATCTCTGCATAGTCCAATAGGACAGGTACTCCTTTTCTCCACACTCCAGGAGGCAAAAGAAATAGCTTATACATTGAACAATTTTTAAGACTTTGCTAATATATAGCAGCAGAAATCTAAGAAACATGTGCAAATAGATTTTAAGTGTGTTAGACCAAAGAGGGCCGAATATAACACTAGATTAGGCTGAATTCACTGATATAGGCACACTTAATAGAGTCCAGATTTAATGCATCTGTTTGTGCAGTTGGATATGGCTTTAATCATTTACTTGGTTGTTTGAGTCGATACAAACTCAATCGTAGCATCCATTTAATATGACAGATGCCAGAGCTTCGCTGACATGAAATGAAAAGACAATCCAAAGGCTCCAAGAAAATCCAAAGGGAGATAGAAATATTGTACTAGATTCGTTATGTGTGACCTGTACACCCATCCCACAACCATGATCCATGAGGAGACATAGAAAATACCCTCTTCACTAAGACACTGGTAAACATGTTAGTGACAAGAGCACCTCTGAAAGGCTCTGTGGTCACTCTCAGTTGTAGGTCAGGTGTGACTGCGGGGGATACCACCATTCAGATGGGTTCCCTGATTTCAAAAAAAATGATAGAATCCCAGAATAGCAGAGGCCAGGCAGCAGCACTTAATCATTAAAGGCAAGGTGGTCACCTCAACCATAAAGGGAAATAGGGATGTGCCAGTAATTAGAATGCATTGACCTGCAGAGATCTGCAGGTGGTGGCTAATTGATCACAGTGTCTCTAGGAATGAAATAAATGGACAACCTAGTAGCATATTGCTTGATTTACATAATAGGAAAAACCCTAAGTCCAGTAACAAGAAACTGATTTGGATTGCCAAAGTGGAGAATTACCTCCTCTCACCCAGTTTCCAGACTTGTCTGTTCACAGACCCAGAACGTTTGACTGCAGGAGTTCTGGTCCCCTAGAGAGAGGACACTGAACAATTGCTTCAAGTACACATTAAATCTCCCTCCAAGCCTTTCCCAAAGAGATCATCAGCCATTTACTAGAGTGACTTTGTTTTGGGGAAAAGAAAGACCTAGACCTTTCAGGGATTACTAGATGCTGGCACTGAACTGAGACTTATTCCTGGTGACTTGAAATGTAACTGTGGCCCACCAGTCAAAATAAAGGCCTATGCTACTCTGGTGGAAACTCATGTCTGAATCACAGAGGTCCCAGTAGGTTTGCAGATACTATGGTTATTTTCCCAGCTACAGAATATGTAATTGAAATAGACACACTTGACAACTGGCAGAATACCCACATTAGCTCTTTAACCCATGTGGTGAGGGCCATTGTGTTTAGAGGGCTAAATAGAAGTCCTTTGAACTTTCTGCCAAGATAGGATAGTAAACCAGAAGCAATACCATATCCCTGGCAGAATCGCAAAATTTAATGCCACCATGAAGACTTGAAAGAAGCTGGGGTGGTAATGTATATCATATTCCCATCTGATTTATGAGTTTTACCTGTGCAGAAAGCAAATGGAGAATGACAGTGAACTATTAAAAACTTAATCAAGTGGAAACTCCAACTGTCATTGCTGTACCAGATGTAGTATTTTTACTGGAGCAAATCGGTATAGCCCCTAGTATTTGGTATGCCAGTATTGGCCTGGATAATGCATTTTTCTTCATACCAATTTTTAGGTATGACCAAAAGCAGTTTACTTTTACCTGCCAGGGCCAACAATATAACTTCACAGTGTTGCACTGGAGTTAAACAGTCCCATGATCTTTGCCATAATGTTATCTGCTGAGATCTTGATCATAATGGCATTCTACAAACCATCATATGGGTATAATATATTGATACCATCATGCTGATTGTACCTAATGAGCAAGGTACAAGTAAGTTGCATGAATAGGTGGTTCTGACTGCTTTGACACCAACTCCTGAAGCATTGTGTCCTCTCCCTCAGTTCAAACCTTAGGATTCCTGGAGGGTTCCTTGAAACCAAATAACTGAGGAAGAACAAACTTGAGCTTTAGAAATGGGTCACAAGATAAGCTGTGACCACCACAAAATGGAAAGCTGTAGTACTATTAACCCATTCAGGGATGACCCTGAAGATCGGTGGTGAAGAAAAATTTTCCCAATGAGCAGTAAATTTGTTGCTCAGTATATATTGAATGAGACTTGGGCAGAAAGACAGATGTCTGATGATTTATGGGCAGTTCATAAGTGTTTGGGTGGATGGCCATGGACTTGGAAGAAATAAAAGACTGGCAAAAAGTAAGTTTGGGAAAGAAGTATGTGGATGGATCTCTTGGAATAGACACACATTGTAAAAGTACTGTGTTCTGTGTGAATGTCCACCAATCGGCATTCACTGCAGAAGAAACTTCTAGTAATCAGAGTGGACAAAATGACATGATCTGTGGATTTCAGTCAGCTTCCTTGTCCAGTCACTCCAGTTCTTGTTCAATGGGACAGTGAAGAGAGTGGTCACAGTGGTATGGACAGAGACTCAACAACATGGACTAAACTTTCTAAGGCTGAACTGACTATTGCTACTGCTGAGTAGCTAATCTGCCAACAGCTGAAACTAACATTGAATCCCTGATGTGGCACTATTTCATGGGTGTAAGTACTTGGGAATATATCTGAAAAAAAAATGTTCAAGAAATGAACAATGAAAACTCTGAAACATTGTTGAGAGAAATTAAAAAAGAACCAAATAAGTAGACAAATTATTTATTCAACAAATGTTGCTGGGGCAATTAGAAAATCATATGTAAAACTAAAACAATTTTAATCCATACCTAACACCACAGAGAAAAAGGTAACTCAAAGTGGATCATAGGATCTAAATGTAAAACTTAACATTACATAACTTCTAGAAGAAAACATGCTAGAAAATTTTATAACCTTGGATCAGACAAGGATTGTTTATATACAGCACCTAAAGCATGACCCACAAGACAAAGGATTGTTAAATTGGATTTCATCCAAATTAAGAACTTCTACTTTTTGAAAGACACTGCTTAGAGATTGGAAAGACAAAGTACTGGTTGAGAGAATATATTTGCAAATCAAATATCTGATAAAGGACTTGCATCCTGGCTGTGAGTGGGAAAAGAAATGAGAGCTGGATTGGAATTTGCAATCTAAATGTATTATCTTCAGATGGAGAGATTAAACATATTTCAGTGCTGATGAAAAAATCAAATAAAGAGACAGAGTTTGAAGATATAAAAAGGTGATAGATGAGAAGAGAACTGGGAAGAGTGGGGGAGGTTGAATGGGGAGGTTGATGTGGTGTGAAATCAGAAGTTTGGATGGTGGGCACTGGGAATGTGTTGAGGACACCTTGATAAGAAAGCTATACCAGTGGGTGCAGTGGCAGTTTCCACAGCAGGACGATGATCAGGTTTGGGATAAGGAAGACTTGGGAATCAGGGTGGAATGAGGGTAGATGTGCCCCTGAAGGTCTGTTGAGGCCTTGCAACGCTGGGCCCAGAGTTGACAGAGTGTGACTAGGAATTGAAGACCAGCATTTAACTTTACTCTTTAACTCCTGGTGGTCTAGTGTTCCTTAAGACTTGATTTGACACATCACAAATCTCATAGCCAACGCTTTTCGTCAGGTTTATATTTTTCTAGTATCTCATTGTACCATCTGTAACCCTTCCCATTTCCTCTTCCTAAGCTACATTCCCTGGTGTGTGGATAATATTCAGCAGACAGTAATGACGCTGAGTGGACAATCGTGGTTTTTAAATTTTGTTATTGTTGTTGTTGATCACATGATGTCTGGATTCCCCAGAGAAACAAGCCTGTCACATTTCAAGCCTAATTCTAAGAAAAAAAGAATACTTCACAAGCTTTTATACAGGAGTCCTTCTCTGCTTTTTTTGATACTTCTCCACAAACTCCCTTTATTATCATAGTAACCATAATAACCCATATCCAATAAAAAAGCTAAAACCAAATAACAGAAGAGGCAAGAGTAGAGTCTTCCAAAGTTTGCCTTTTCTAAGGATCTTTTTTCTTTGCCAAAGTCGATTGAGCTATCATGATCCACTTCAACACTAAATATGTGCTAAATATCCATTCTCTACAGAATCTGGTGCCTAGATGTTACTTTTGGTACAGATGTATCCTCCTAACATTTAGCATCTTAAAGAACATACATTTTATGTAGCATGTGGGAACATTTCATCCCTAAAAAAAGAACAAGAAGGATAATATAGAAAATGTATAATGTGGTTTAGAGATTCTTACAGCACTTAATTAAGTGGAAAAAAATAGAAGATCAATTATGTGAACAAGATAAAAATTCAGATGAAAGCAAGACATTCACGGGGAAAATTGTGACAAAATATGACCTAGGGAGAGAAAGAAAGAAAGGTGGAAATCCTATGCACGCAGAAGATCAACTTTATTAAACTAGTAAGCTTTCAACTGGTTCTTCCTAGGTATCTGTGATGTTAAAGATTTGACAAATATAGAGAAAAGAGATCTGAATAGGAAATTTAAAGATTTGGGTTCATGTTTTGCCTTCACTGTTAAATTGCCAAGTGACTGTGGACAGAAGAGTGAGCCTCAGTTGAATTACCTATAAGATGACCATAATTAAACTTGTGCCATCTACTTGACAGAGATCAAAATGAGATAGTTTATTTGGTGGCTTTATAAACTTTAAAACATATCATTCTGATAACCCTGAAGATAGTTGTTATGTTTGTTATTCTATTATTGTTGTTAATAAGTAGCTGTGACAACCAAATAAAGATATCTTGAAAATGAGAAAGAAGTTCTAAGTTAGACACCTACTCTTTGCATGCAGATAGGTGCCCTTCAGTTTTTTTAAGCTGGTGTATAGAGGCCCACTGAAAATATGACAATGAGATTTCAAAGCTGGAGAGGTAGCTCTGTTCGAAATGGGAATGCATGCCTGGCTGCTTCAAATATTAATCATAAGACAGTTAGCAAATTAACTGAAAATCTGCAATCCCAATCATACTTTAAAAGAATAAGTTAAAATATCAAATAATAAAAATGCTCTGGTAGACTTAAGTTTTGCTTCAACAAAGCATAGTTAAGATAATAATCTCACAACATAGGCAAAATAACCAAATGTTAGTTTTAGACACTTAGGTGCTCTTACCATAATTGCTATGAGGAAAGAAAATACTACCATATCTAGTGCTGATACAATCAAAATGCTGTATTTAGCCTGCATGAAACTTTTCTTCTGGGAATTATAGAATGCTCAGTCCTATTTAACATAGCATATGGACATAGCATATACCATTATTGTAGCCTTCCTTTTCTATTAAAATGCTAATGAATAAAAAAGGGATTTCATTTTTATTAAGGAGGATAGAGGTACAAGTGTGGGGAGTGAATTAAAAACAAACCTACTGGGAGAAGAGATAAGAATTCTAGACATTTGAGTGATGCTTGCTCCCACATATGAAGCTCGGAATCATACGTCCACAGGGAAGAGGGGTATTAAAATCCAAAAGAAAACTGCACTCAAACTTATAAAAGAATAGCCCCAAAAGCTGTCAATAAAAGCAAACAATTTTCTTATTTTATTCATAAAACAACATTGATGTTCATAAAATCTAGATGCACACATAGTAGGTGGTTTTATCTTTTCTTCTTTTTGTCATTTAAAAAAATATTTAAGAAAAATATAATAATACTAGCATTTTATTACTCTGGGCTGTTCTCCTCATGTCTCTGTTTTTCCCTGCTGACTTGCTTTTGGAGAATTCAATATTCCTTACTGTCTCCGTTTTCTTGCAAAATTGTTTGTAAATCTGATCCTAGTTTAATTTATATCCCAACTCCATACCTGCCTTCCAGATTTCAGATCCATTCAAGTATTTCTCTCATAGAGTCATTCAGACAGGTAAATTAGATATCCTGAAAAGTCATCAGATGACTTCACTTTTTATTATTTTTTGTCAGAAAATTAGAAACTAGCATTATTCCTTAAAATAAAAATTTTGTTTTGACACTTTTGTTTTGACACTCGAGTGAATTGTTTGAGAGACTTTGCTTTTATGATGATCACTAACAAAAGTAAAGAATCTGAAAGAAACTGTGCTATTTATGATGGTCTTACTGGTGAAAGGAAAAGAAGCTATTGAAATACTGGACATCTCAGCTGGATTTTCACAAGGAGGTTAACATTTTAAAGCTATATATTGTACTTACAATTACTAAACAATAACAATTCTGCAAAAAACCCCAAAACTTTCATATTTAAAATTCCTACTTAAAAGGTAACAATGCTTTCAAAACTTAAAGCTCTTTAGCTACTCTTTTACACTTAAAATTAAAGGTTTTTAAAATACAAATTTTTTAAAAATCACATATCCAAGTGGATTATCATATGGATGTCAAAGTAAAGTCCAAAATAAAAAATGCCTTTTTTCTTCCAATATTTTTCCAACCCATATTAACTATCTTGGGAGATGATGTGTAGATAAATTCTAGTTCCCAAACAAGAAAGCAGAGAACCATCTTATATGAATCATTCCTATCCCATATCTGACTATTCAGCAAATCTCTATTTCTTTCAATCACTTTCTGTTACTTCCTGTTCCCACTGCCATTTCCTTACTGAGAAATCATCCATAATTCATCCTACTGCCAAGAGACCTCTAAAACTGAAGTCTAGTCTTTACCTTCTCACTGCTGGAGAAGACACCTACCCCTGTCATCTCGACAGCTGAAGATTTTTATGATTTAAACTCTAGCTCTCGAAACCATTTTCCATTGGTGGGAGGCTTTATACTTCACTTTATACTTTAGGAAAGCTGATTTTTTTCCAAATTTCCTATATATTATATTCATTTTATACTTTCATAGTTTTACACTATTAGTTTCCTCTTTCCAGAATATTTTTCTATTCTTTCAACTTACGCAAATAAAATATTATGTTCCAAGTCCAAGTGAGGCATTACATTGTTTAGGAAATCTTTGCAGGTAATATCTCCCACATGTGTATTCACACATCCTCTATCTTACCTTTGTAAAATGTATACGAGCTTGTTTTTGCATTATTACCCTGTAGTCTCTCCTACTGTTAGTTCTGGAAGAACAACATAGTACGTTATTCATATTTCTATCTTCATAGTAAAACAAGGTTTACAAATGGAATAAATAAGACAAGGTACAGGAAAAAATGTAGTCATATGAGAGGGTTAGGTAAACGCTACTGTAGTGAAACCATGAAGAATGGCAGAAAGACAGCATCTTAGGATACAAGGAACAATAGTTGTTGAAGACTCAGTAGACTATGATTTTAAAACATTATGCTGCCACCTTTGGGTTGTAACAATTCTGAGAGTTGAATGTATTAAAAAGCCCATCTGCTTGTTGCTGACCTAGCTGAGATAAGTGAATTCCTTTCTTCTCATATCCTAGGACACCTTCCTGTATTAATTAGGGTAGGAAGGCCCACAGTTAATGGATGATTCAAGATGTTCTGCCTTGGATGGATTTGACCACTGTGTGAAGTACTTTCTTAAGTGCTCTCTCAGGTTTTATCCTAAGTCCAGCTCATTTGACTTTTTGGTGCTCTCTCTCCTCTCTTGCAACAAGAAAACAAACAAACAAAAAATCAGTCCTGCTTTTCATTTTCATCTTATTCAATGCTGCATTCTTATTTTCATAGGCATTGTTTTGGTTGGCTTACCAGATGGTAGATATGTTTTAAGATTTAACCTATTTAGAAGTAGTTCGGAAACATAACACGATTTATTGGTAAATATCAAATTAAATAGGATAGTCACTCAAATGACATTTACACATTTTCATCTGCATCTGAACAGCGTTGTAAGTTATTATAATAGGAAATTTAAAAGGTATAATTATTGATATTTTCAGTGTAACAAACTGATTATAAAAGATCCACATTTGATAGGTAGGTTTTTTTTTTTTCTCACTAGATTTAGTTTTAACGTTAAGTTTGTGAGTGACTTGAAATTATAAATACAATATTAACTTAATTAAAAAGATAATTTCCAACAATTCCTGGCACATAGTAAGTCCTATATATGTCTTATTATTAAATTATTAAATGAAGACCTGTACTTTGTAGTTTTCATATTTTTTTCTGTCTCAATCAGATCTGAAAATAAACATTTAAAAATATTTCTGGGCTTCCCTTGTGGCGCAGTAGTTGAGGGTCCGCCTGCCGATGCAGGGGACGCAGGTTCGTGCCCCGGTCTGGGAAGATTCCACATGCCGCGGAGCAGCTGGGCCCGTGAGCCATGGCCGCTGAGCCTGCGCGTCCGGAGCCTGTGCTCCGCAGCGGTGAGAGGCCCGCGTACTGCTAAGAAAAGAAAAAAAAAAAAATATATATATATATATATATATATATATATATATATATATATATATATTTCTTAATCCAGAGTTGCAGTTAAAAGTAGCAGAAAATCAATGATTTTAGAAAACTACCTTTTCACATCCCCCAATTGTTTTGAGTTCTCAAGAAACTTTAAAAGAATTACCACACATTTTCTAAGAAACTTTAATGCCCCATAAGTTTCTCACTCTTAAAAGTTCAGTTTCATTAAATGTTGTTTTCAAAGAACTCTTGATTTTCTTTTGAACACAATATAAAACTACTGTTAACAAAGAATTCAGTGCTTGGCAATGAAAGTATGTATCTTTGAACTTGAGGTTTTGCTATTGTCAAGTATATATTCAATCTATATCAATCATTTATCCATCCATCCATCCACCTATCCAACATACATATATTTAGTACCCACTCTGTGAAATTGGTGAGTTGCTCCTAAAGATTATTTTATAAATCAACTTAGGCTTGGTCCTCAAAAAGCTTACACTCTAATAAGGTAGATCAAATGCATATATAATCATAATGGCACATAACAGTTGTCCATAAATGTAGACATTAGGTACTATAATATTGCCAAGAGGGTAAACTTCTTTCTAATGGGAGAATAAAGGAAATTTTAATGAAGAAAATAGTGCTTGAATTTAACCTTTAAAAAAAGCTATGACTGTAAAAATATGGGGAAATAAGATGAGGAAAGGAAGACGATTACACGTATGAGAAATGGTCCACTGGTATGTGTAAATAAATACTATTCAGGCTGGCAGGTGTGCATTGTGGATTAGTGAGGCTCTCAACAATAAGGTGGAAGGGATTTGGTGGCCAGGCTTTAGAGGTTATCTCTTTGGCACTTTCTCACCATCATACTTGTACTGATTCTTCAAATGCAGTCCTGCATTTTTATTTAAATATGTTCCTTTCCATCTTTCCCTCATCTCAGTCAGATTTTTATATTAATGGCATTATTCAAAAGTTACATTCCTCTTTAACCTGTGCTTTATGAAGACAAAAAAAATGGCACAGGGAGGGTGTGAAAGAGCAATTTATTTTCCCCAACATTTTTGAAGCAACTCATTTTAAACCAGGCAGTGCTTTTGAGGATCTAGTAAGAGCTTATCACCGTGTCAGAAGCATTTGGAGAACATAAATGAGGTCCTGAAGTTAATGAGCTAGTGACTTTTAGGGCAGGCAAAATTTACTCAGGAAGAATAAAAAAATAACAATTTTGAGATAGAATGAGATTGCATTCCAAAATGTATTGTTTATTAAGAAAGGATTCTAGGTGCCTCATAATTTGAGTTTAACATAGAGAATAACTGATTAATTTATTCACAAATATTTATTGAGTACCTATCATGTGTCAGAAACTGTTCCAACTAGGGGAGATAGAGTAGTGAATAAAAACACGTAAATACATACCTCCCTGCCTCATGAAGCCTTAACTGAAATGGGGAAACTCAGCCAATAAACTATAGACAAATAACCTTTATATTTTATCAGATAGTGATGACTCCTATGGAGGAAAATTTTCAACAGGTAAGGAGAGTTTGGAGTATAATGTGTCCGAAATTACAATTTAAAATAGAATGGGGACTTCCCTGGTGGTCCAGTGGTTAAGACTCCGTGCTCCCAATGCAGGGGCTCAGGTTTTATCCCGGGTCAGGGAACTAAGATCTCGCATGCTGTGTGGCACAGCCAAAAAAATTAAAAATAAAATAAATAAACAAAATAGAATGGTTGGGGAAGTTCTCTGATGTGGTGATATAAGCAAATCCTTGAAGATGGTGAAAGAGTGAGCCCTAGTGAAAGAATATCCAGACAAAGCCTTGAGATGGGAGCAGTTGGACTTGGTTGTCAAGGGAAGAAGAACGAGGACAGTATGTCCGGAACTGGAGTAGAGACAGAGAGAGAGTACTAGAGATGATGCCAGGGAGGTAACACAGTATCCTGGAGGACTTAGAGGCCATGGCAAGGGTTATGGCTTCCATTCTGAGTGAGAGGGAAGGCCCTGAAAGGCTATGAGGAGTACCAGGATCTGACTTACATTTAAAGGGATCACTTTGCTTGAGAATAGACTGTGGAGAGCAAAAAATAGGGTAGGTGGTTGAGAGCATTCTGAGTGAGAAGAAATCTTTGGGCAAAGGGTGAAGGGGCTAGAGCAAGAGTTCACAATCAGTGGGAGTACAGGTACCAGAAAAAGATCTTCCAACAATTCATATGCACACAGAGCACTGACAGATTGGTCTTAATTTAGCTCTAACAAAATATGCAGTGTGAGTAATGAATATGTACGCATAGATATTAATAAAATCTGCATTCTTTAAATGCACACTGATTTTATAAAGACTGTCGTATCATTATGAATTGTCTTAATCAATGGATTCCAAGAGAACAACTACTACAATATAAGGGGCCCATAAGTTTTGTTATTAAAAAAGTTTATGCTATTAAAATTAGAAGCCACTCTGCTAAATAAGAGGACTTGACCTCTGGGAATATTTTTTCTTTATTTTCGAAAGGAAGACATAAAAAGTAGCCAACTTGCTGGAATAAGTCAATAGATTGGCCAATATTTGTAGATTTCTTGCTGTATCCAAACTCTGTCCTTTGTATCCCTCTTTGCAGGATTGAATGTGACCATGGAGGGGCAGGGATACTTACAGGAATACTGGGGAGCCTGGCTCAAACAACACTGCCATTGAATCCCTTAAACCTCAAGCTCTGGTAGCACTGGAGGTCTTATAATTTTCCCAAAGCAATAAAATATGTCCATTAGTTATAACCCATATCTCCTCCTCCATACATTTTTACAGCAATAACTGTGCTACACAAATAGGGAGAAAGTACTGAAGTCAAACATACATGCATGATTTTACATAGACACTGAAAAACTTTATTGTTACTGGTTGTCCAAACTATGCTTTGTAGTTTGTTGTGGATTTTAAGAATAAAATGTATTCTAAAATGGTACTCTATTATCTTCCAAAATTGTCAGAAAATTGGTAGGCTGATAATAAGTAGTACAGGACAAGCATTATGAATTTTTCTCTGTTCGAAAAAAACTTGGTGGAACATTGACAGACTTTATTAAATTAAACAAAATGATCAACCTCTTTATTATTCTGATAAATACATAGACGTAGGTATGTGAACTTTTTTTAACATTTACGTTAAGTCATCAGGCTGTTGGTCAGAAAGAAGTTACATTTATCTACAGTTTCATCTTGTGATATTGCCAGCCTTCACTTTCTGCTAGTGTCTACTAAAATAAATCCCACTGTAACTAGTATCAATATATCTTTGTTTCCACAGAGAGTTCCCCTTACCATGGCAGGTCCTCTATTTCAAGGTCCGTGCATTAATGACAGCACATTACTCTGGTGAGTCAGTCCAGCCCCTTAGCTTGCAAAATGTTGAAATTTTGCTACAAGCAATTCTTGAATTAATTGTAACTATTTGGCTATTTCAGACTCAAATGATACCATCTGAATTTGCCAAATTAGGCTTTTGAGAAGGAAGTAAAGCCCCTTTTCAACGCTGGGCTGTGCTCTGATTTGCTCTAGAAATGGCCACAGTGTACAGCTTTTTCTAGTGCCTCCGGAATGCCTTGAGGCACAACACAGGGTAATCCTCCCTATTATTGCTCATCCTCTCTTCTTTATCTCCTGACACTGGAAGCTTTTCTGTTTGTCCAGTATTTCCACTTCATGATCAACTTAATTTCTATCTACCCCTCAACTTTTCTTCTTTCAAAACTCCACTTTAATTAGAAACACATCTTTGTATTAGACAAGCAACAAAGTCAGCAATACAGACCAAAAGGTTGATGAGAATCTGTCTGCATTATTTACCAAATGGTTCAGTGTTTCCAAGCAGCTGATGACAGACCAGTCATCAATCCAAGCTCATTTCCAGAGAGACACATAAAACTTTAACTGCTTAACAGAGCTCAAAATATCCACCTGTCTCTCTGACTAAAGTGCAAGCGGAGACTATTCTGCTGATGCTGGGGATCTTCTCTAATCTTTCACATTGGGTATCACCATCTGATGCTAATTATATTGTTGATGTATCTAATTCTTGTTTAGACTGGAAATTTTTTATTACTTCATGTTTGGGTGATTGAGTTGTTGGAGCGAAAAAGCCAGATCATGGGAAAATCATGTGTAAATATATATGTGTGTGTGCATGCATGGACTCCTGTATAACTGTAGTGGACTCTACAAGTTCAAACTAAAAATACACTCACATCTCTTCTGTATTTCTGTGTAGTTGCTTAAGCTCCCTTACTTCTCATTAATAATTATTTTCTTCTTGAGAACCCCTCTCCTTGTTCTGCAAGCACTTACACAGTTTGACAAGGGCTTAATCTGGGTTTCCACAGTCAAATGCTGAGAGAACTGGAGTGTGATTAGCTTCTCACTGTCATAGCTTCTTGCTGCTACACAGTGTGTAACACAGTCAAGTTTACCCTGTGTCCAGGCTCACTGAGTATGCTCATCTTTCACCTAGGCTCTCAAAAGGCAGTTTTTCCCAGACATAGACCCACAAGAATATAGTCAACTGATCTTTGACAAAGGTGTAAAGGCAATACAATGGAGCAAAGACATTCTTTTCAACAAATGATGCTGGAACAACTGGACATCTACATAAAAAAAGAATCTAGACACAGACCTTACCCCCTTCAAAACATTAACTCAAAATGGATCATAGACCTAAATATAAAATGCAAAACTATAAAACTTCTAGAAAATAATATAGGAGAAAATCTAGAGGACCTTCAGTTTGGCAGTAACTTTTTGGATACAACAACAAAAGCACAATCCATGAAAGAAAGACTTGAGAAGCTGGACTTCATTAAAATTAAAAAAAATTCTGCTCTGCAAAAGACACTGTCAAGAGAATGAAAGGACAAGCCACAGATTGGGAGAAAATATTTGTAAAAGACACATCTGATAAATGACTGCTATTCAATATTTACAGCAAAGAACTCCCAAAACTCAACAATAAGAAAACAAACAACCTGATAAAAAAAATGGGCTAAAGACCTTAACAGACACCACACCAAAGAAGGTATACAGAAAGTAAACAAGCATACGAAAAGATGCTCCACGTCGTATATTATCAGGGAAATGCAAATTAAAACAATAGTTACATACCACTGTACACCTGTTAGAATGGACAAAATCCAGAACACTGACAACACCAACTGCTGATGAGGATGTGTAACAACAGGAACTCTCACTCGTTGCTGGCAGGAGTACAAAATGGTACAGACACTTTGGAAGACAGCTTGGCATTTTTCTACAAAACTAAGCATACCATTATCATCTAACAGTCATGCTCCTGGGTATTTACCCAAAAATGTTAAAACCGTATGTCCACACAAAAGCATGCACACACATGTTTATAGCAACTTTATTCATAATTGCCAAAACTCAGAAGCAACTTAGATGTCCTTCAGTAGGTAAATGGATAAATCAACCATGGTACATCCACACAATGGAATATTGTTCAGTGCCAAAAATAAATGAGCTATAAAGGCATGAAAGATAGCAGATACTATAAAACTCCTAGAGGAAAACATAGGCAGAACACTCTTCGACATATATCACAGCAATTATTTTTTGATCTGTCTCCTAAAGTAAAGAAAAAGAAGCAAAAATAAACAAATAGGACCTAATTAAACTTAAAAGCTTTTGCACAGCAAAGAAAACCATCAACAAAAAGAGAAGACAACATATAGAATGGGAGAAAATATTTGCAAATGATGTGACCAATAAGGGAATATCCAATATATGTAAATAGCTCATACAACTCAACTTCAAAAAACCAAACAATCTGATTAAAAAATGTGCAGAAGAACTGAATACACATTTTTCCAAAGAGAAAATGCAGATGGCCAACAGGCACATGAAAAGATGCTCAAAATTGTTAATCATCAAGGAAATGCAAATCAAAACCACAGTGAGGTATCATCTCACTCCTGTCAGAATGGCTATCATCAAAAACACAACTAACAAATGCTGGCAAGGATGTGGAGAAAAAGGAACCCTCTTACATTGTTGGTGGGAATGTAAATTGGTGCAGCCACTGTGGAAAATGGTATAAAATTTTCTCAGGAAACTAAAAATAGAACTACCATATGATCTAGCAATTTTGACTCCTGGGTATATATCTAAGAAAAACAAAAACACTAATTCAAAAAGATACATGCACCCCGATGTTCATAGCAGCATTATTTACAATATGGAAGCACCCTGAGCCCATTAACAGATGAATGGATAAAGAGGAGGTGGTATATATATATACACACACACACAATGTAATACTACTTAGCCATAAAAAAGGATGAATTTTTGCCATTTGTGGCAACATAGATAGACTTGGAGGACATTAATGCTAAGTGAAATAAGTCAGACAGAGAAAGACAAATTCTGTATGATATCACTTATCTGTGGAATCTAAAAAATAGAACAAAATAGTGAGTATAACAAAAATGAGGCAGACTTGCCGATGTCGAGAACAAACAGTGGTTACCAGTGGGAGAGAGGGGAGGGGCAATATAGGGGTGGGGAAGCAGGAGGCACACACTATTGGGTGTAAGATAGGCTCAAGGATATATTGTATAACACATAACATGGGGAATAGAGCCAATAGTTCGTAATAACTGTAAGTGGAAAGTAACATTTAAAAGTTGAATAAAAAATTTAAAGAAAGGGAGAGAGAGAAAGAAGAAAGAAAAGAAAGAAAGAAAGAAAGAAAAGAAAGGGAGGAAGAAAGAAAAAAAGAAAGATAATAGAGGAAACAAATGCCTATTACTAAGTGAAGGAAGCCAATTGAGAAGGCTACATATTGTATGATTCCAACGCTATGACATTCTGGAACGGCAAAACTATGGAGACAGTAAGGAAATCATTTGGTTGTCAGGGGTTGGGAGTAGGACAGAGGGATAAATAAGCAGAGCACAGAGGATATTTAGGGCCATGAAATAGGGGCTGGTCTAGCTTCCATAACTCTTCACCTGAGAGTTAGTGTTTTTCATGCCTCCCTGGGATTCCAACCTGAACACTTAGGGTGATTTACTCTCCTAAGGGATACTCCTAAAATTGAGTCTAAGGTGATTTTTTCATACCTCTAACACATTAAAGCTATGTGTGTGTTTGTGCATATGTCCATCAATTCATACCTAAAACCATATGTTTATGTATTATATATGTGCAATATGTTAAATAACTAGACCCACGATGCCACTTTCATTTTTGGCAATGAAACAGTAGTGTTGTAATGTGCGTAATACCACAAGCGTTACTATTTTCCCCCTAATCTAAATGAGAGGAAATGAATGATTATTATACCACTCAAATATGTGTTTTGAATTCCTAAAGAACCATCACATACTGCATGCAACTCTAGGTACCAATCTTATTTAGATACATTTTTAACACGATGATCTATTTTTAGTTACTTGTGACCACTAGATGAGAAGGGAAACATAGCAAAATTGGATCCTGTCTAAAAATCCAGTAATGATTTTTTTAAAAAAATTATGCTATGACACATTAGGTTTTTATACAAAGTGAAATCACTGTGCCAGAACTGTAGACATTTATTAAAAATAAAGGAAAACCTGTTAAAGGCAAACACCTTAGTACAGAGTAATATCCTTTCACCTTTCCTTGCAATTTCTCTACTTGGCACAAAGAATCTTGATGCTTTTAAGTGTTTTTATGTAGCTGGCAGAATGGATTTTTCAATATATCTTGATTCCCAGAGGCTTTATGGGTTTTGCCAACCTATGTAAAACCATAATTTGTGTGTTATTTTCTTATATGAATCCCATTATTCCATAGAGATGGGTTTGCTGAGTGGACAGAGTATTGTACTTTCTTCCCTCTGCTATATTCAGAATCTGGCGTAGTTCTAAAGACTAAAAAGTTGAATAAATGAAGAACAGGATGAAAATTAACAGAGCAGAGGAGCCCCAGCTGGCGGAGAAATAAATGGCTTCATAAACTTTGAAATGGTGCAGGATAAGAGGTCCCATCCAGGCCAAAAGACACCTGATAAATTTTTTTCTTCTGTCCCAGGATTTTATATTCTGGTATCAGAGAGTTCTTTTGCTATTTGTGATACGGAACACTCTAAATAATACATACCTGACTTAAATAATGATTTACAGCAAATTTAGTAATGCCTCCCAACTTTCATTCATGAACTAATTCAATGTGTATTTTTCACTGTTATGGGTTTAATTCTGTCTCCTAAAATTCATATGTTGAAGTCCTAAACCCTGGTACCTCAGAACGTGATCCTTTTTGGAGACAGGATATTTATAGAGGTAATTAAGTAAAATGAGGTATTAGAATGAGTCCTAATCATCTATGATTGGTGTCCTTATATAAACTGGAAATTTGAAGACAGACATGCATATAGGGAGAATGCCATGTGCACACGAAAATGAGCATTTTTAAGCCAAAGAGAGGGGCCTGGAACAGATCTTTCCCTCATGGCCCTCAGAAGGAACCAACTCTTCTATCACCTTAATTTCTGAATTCCAGCCTCCAGAACTGTGACAATAAATTTCTGTTGTTTAAGCCACTCAGTTTGTGGTACTTTGTTAAGGCAGTCTTGGCAATCTAAAAGAGACAGTATGTAACAGATAATAGTCTAGGTCCTGAAGAGACAAAAATAAAAGGAACGTAATTAATGCTGTAAAGGATGTTTCCAGCAAAGAGGAGAAGAGAGATAAGCACACCAATAAATCCTATCATTGTGACATTTGCTATTAGAGGGATGCCCAAGGCATTGTAGGTACACGTAAGAGATGAGAATCTAACTCAAGTAGGATAACCAGGGAAGTCAGGTCCTCAGAGCTCAGTCAGAAAAATCAAAGAGGATTGATGAAAATAGAAAACAAAAGACAGTTGCAGTCTAGACAGGGTGAATTACATGTGCAAAAGCAAGGTGGTATAGAACACTGTTCCTTTTGGAAGTTCTACACAGGTTATTTTTTTTTAAATTTATTTATTTTATTTATTTATTTTTGACTGCGTTGGGTCTTTGAGCTGTGCACAGGCTTTCTCTAGTTGTGGCAAGCAATGGCTACTCATTGTGGTGGCTTCTCTTGTTGTGGAGCATGGGCTCTAGGCTCTCGGGCTCTAGAGCACAGGCTCAGTAGTTGTGGCACATGGGCTTAGTTGCTCCGCAGCATGTGGGATCTTCCCGGACCAGGGCTCGAACCTGTGTCCCCTGCATTGGCAGGCGGATTCTTAACCACTGCACCACCAGGGAAGTCCCTACGCAGGTTATTTGACTCAAGTTTGGCTATTGCTATTGCTGACACTGCTGGAAGAGTCTCTGAAAAGACAAGGAGAGACCAAGGCAGAAAAAGTTTAAAAAAGAAAAGATTTGGTATATTGTGCTGAAGGTTTGAAATGGAGGACTTAAAGTAAGGAAGTACAAGACATTTTAATGTAACGAAATTTTATTTTGTGATAATCTGGACATGGGATTAGATATAGTATACAGTATAGAATTAAACTGGGAAAAGGATGACCAATTTGGTTGCTATTACTGTAATTAAATGATGAAGATATCGACAAATCAGTTGTGTGTATGAAAAATGAGTCAGAGTTCTACAAATAAGGAAATTAATTACAATGGTTAAGAGTTTTTTCAAGGTTACATATTTGATCAATGGCAGAACTGAAATGTCAAGTCATGTGTGATGTCAGAGCCTACTGTTAGACTACTCTGCTTATACTGCTTCTGGATGTCTGATGCAGGCGATGATGGGACCATGAGACATCAGAGAAGCGGAACTGAGCAGTGTCGGGATGAGAACAGTGTGGGTCTACACGCCTGGTGAGCTTCCATTATGGGCTGTTGGCAATATGAGTGGAATGGGGAATGTGGTCTGATTAAGGAGCCACAGGTTTGAGAATGAGCTTCCATGGTAAAGAGACAGAAGGTTCTTAAAAAGGAGGCAAGAGACAGCATGGTGAAGGGCCATACATTGGAATCTATGTGCAAGGTACTCTTTGGGTATTTTGAAGGTGGTCCTTAGATACTACCTAACCACGTAACATGCATGAAATTCCCATGAATTCGAGGCAAGTTCATAGTGAGAGAGAAACTTAGATAAAGTAAAGCTTCATTTTCTATACATTTTCATCAATTAGAATATTTCTAGTACTATTATTTTAGATTTTTAAGGTTATTACTAAAGAAGAGTCTCATTTACTTAAGAGATTCTAAATTTCAGTCTCTGAATAGAAGCTTTCTCAGAGTAGATACTTTTGCAAGATATATTTAGATATTTATCTGATGGAAAATCAGAATGACAGATGTTATGCTTGGACCTTGTACTTATCAGGACAGGCTACCTCCTGAAACAAACTTCAACAATCAGGTGCAGTAGTTATTCTGAAGGAACATGCAACCTACAAATCTCAGAGGCTTAAAGGAAAGGAATATTGATTTATTTATCTGGAGACTCTTGTACCAGCAACTAATTGCATTATGCATAAGTGACCCACATCCTTTTCTTTTTCTTTTTTTAATTTTTATTTTATATTGGAGTATAGTTGATTAAAAATTTTGTGCTAGTTTCAGGTGTACAGAAGAGTGACTCAGTTATACATATACATGTATTTATTCTTTTCCAAATTCTTTTCCCAGTTAGGTTATTACAGAGTGTTGATCAGAGTTCCCTGTGTTATACAGTAGGTGCTTGTTGGTTATCAATTTTACTTTTATATACATTTTTATTGGGGTATAATTGCTTCACAATGCTATATTAGTTTCTGTTGTACAACAAAGTGAATCAGCCATATGTATACATATATCGCTATATCCCCTCCTTCTTGAACCTCCCTCCCACCCTTTCTATCCCACCCCTCTCGGTCATTGCAAAGCACTGAGATGATGCTCCTGTGGTATGCTGCTGCTTCCCACTAGCTATCTATTTCACATGTGGTAGTGCATATATGTTGATGTTTCTCCCACTTCCCTCCAGCTTCCCCCTGCTCCGCCTCACCATGTCATCAAGTCCATACTTTATGTCTGCATCTTTATTCCTGCCCTGCCACTAGGTTCATCAGTACCTTTTTTTTTTTTTTAGGTTCCATACATATACATTAGCATACAGTATTTGTTTTTCTCTTTCTGACTTACTTCGCTCTATATGACAGATTCTAGGTCCATCCACCTCGCCACAAATAGCTCAATTTCATTTCTTTTTATGGCTGAGTAATATTCCATGTATATATGTGCCATGTCTTCTTTATCCATTCATCTGTCGATGGACACTTAGGCTGCTTCCATGTCCTGGCTATTGTGAATAGTGTTGCAATTAACATTGTGGTTCATTATTCTTTTTGAATTATAGTTTTCTGAGGGTATATGCCCAGTAGTGGGATTGCTGGATCATATGGTAGTTCTATTTTTAGTATTTTATGGAACCTCCATATTGTTCTCCATAGTGATTCTATCAATTTACATTCCCACCAACAGTGCAGGAGGTTTACCTTTTCAGTACACCCTCTACAGCATTTATTGTTTCTAGATATTTGATAATGGCCATTCTGGCTGGGGTGAGGGGAAAACTCATTGTAGTTTTGATTTGCATTTCTCTAATAATTAGTGATGTTGAGCATCTTTTCATGTGCCTCTTGGCCATTTGTATGTCTTCTTTGGAGAAATGTCTATTTAGGTCTTAAACCCATTTCTTAATTGGGTTGTTTGTTTTTTTGATATTGAGCTCCATGAGCTGTTTGTATATTATGGAGATTAACCCTTTGTCCATTATTTCACTTACAAATATTTTCTCCCATTCTGTGGGTTGTCTTTTCATCTTATTTATGGTTTCCTTTGCTGTAAAAAAAGCTTATAAGTTTCATTAGGTCCCATTTTTTAATTTTTGTTTTTATTTTTATTTCTCTAAGAGTTGGGTCAAAAAGGATCTTGCTGTGGTTTATGTCAGTGTTTTTCCTACGTTTTTCTCTAAGAGTTTTATAGTGTCTGGCCTTACATTTAGGCCTTTAATCCATTTGGAGTTTATTTTTGTGTTTGGTGTTAGGTAGTGTTCTAATTTCATTCTTTTACATGCAGCTGTCCAGTTTTCCCAGCACCACTTATTGAAGAGTCTGTCTTTTCTCCATTTTATATTCTTGCCTCCTTTATCATAAATCAGGTGACCATATGTGCGTGGGTTTATCTCTGGGCTTTCTATCCTGTTCCATTGATCTATATTTCTGTTTTTGTGCAAGTACCATACTGTCTTGATGACTGTAGCTTTGTAGTATAGTTTGAATATGGAAGCCTGAATTCTCCAGCTTCATTTTCTTTCTCAAGATTGCTTTGGCTATTTGGGGTCTTTTGTGTTTCCATACACATTGTAAAAAAGTTTTGTTCTAATTCTGTGAAGAATGCCATTGGTACTTGGATAGGGATTGCATCGAATCTGTAGATTGCTTTGGGTAGTATAGTCACTTTCACAATATTGATTTTTCCAATCCAAGAACATGATATATTTCTCCACCTGTTTATGTCATCTTTGATTTCTTTCATCAGTGTTTTATAGATTTCCAAGTACAAGTCTCTTGCCTCCTTATGTAGGTTTATTCCTAGGTATTTTATTCTTTTTGTTGCAGTGGTAAATGGGAGTGTTTCCTTAATTTCTCTTTCTGGTTTTTTGTTGTTAGTGTATAGGAAAGCCAGAGATTTCTGTGCATTAATTTTGTATCCTGCAACCTTACCAAATTCATTGATTAGTTCTAGTAGTTTTCTGGTGGCATCTTTAGGATTTTCTATGTATTCTATCATGTCATCTGCAAACAGTGACAGTCTTGCTTCTTCTTTTCCAATTTGTATTACTTTTACTTCTTTTTCTTCTCCAGTTGGCCATGGTTAGGACTTCCAAAACTATGTTGAATAAGAGTGGCGAGAGTGGACATCCTTGTCTTGTTCCTGATCTTAGAGGAAATGCTTTCATTTTTTCACCATTGAGTATGATGTTTGCTGTGGGTTTGTCATATGTGGCCTTTATTATGTTGATGTAGGTTCCTTCTATGCCCATTTTCTGGAGAGTTTTTTTTTATCATAAATCAGTGTTGAATTTTGTCAAAATCTTTGCATCTATTGAGATGATCATATGGTTTTATTCCTTAATTTGTTAATGTGGTGTATCACATTGATTGATTTGCATATATTGAAGAATCCTTGCATTCCTGGGATAAGCCCCACTTGATCATGGTATATGATCCTTTTAATATGCTGTTGGAATCTGTTTGCTAGTATTTTGTTCAGGATTTTTGCATCTATGTTCATCAGTGATATTGGTCTATAATTTTCTTTTTTTGTGGTATCTTTTTCTGGTTTTGGTACCAGGGTGATTGTGGCTTCATAGAGCAAATTTGGGAGTGTTCCTCCCTATGCAATTTTTAGAAGAGTTTGAGGAATATCGGTGTTAGCTCTTCTCTAAATGTTTGAGTCCTGTATCATTTTTTTTTTTTTAGATTCCGCATATAAGCAATATCAAATGTATTTGTCTTTCTCTGTTTGACTTACTTCACTTAGTATGATAATCTGCAGGTCCATCCTTGTTGTAGCATGATAATCTGCAGGTCCATCCATGTTGCTGCAAATAGCATTATTTCATTCTTTTTAATGGCTGTGTAATATTTCATTGTATATATGTACCACATCTTCTTTACTCATTCATCTTTCAATGGATGTTTAGGTTTCTTCCATGTCTTAGCTATTGTAAATAGCACTGCAATGAACACTGGGGTGCATGTATCCTTTCAAATCATGTTTTTCTCTAGATATATGCCCAGGAGTGGGACTGCTGGATGATATGGTAGCTCTATTTTTAGTTTCTTAAGGAACATGCAGTCTGTTCTCCATAGTGGCTGTACCAATTTATATTCCCACCAGCAGTTTAGGAGGGTTCTCTTTTCTCCATACCTTCTCCAGCATTTATTGTTTATAGACTTTTTGATGATGACCATTCTGACTGGTGTGAGGTGATGCCTCATTGTAGCTTTGATTTGCATTTCTCTAATAATTAGCGATGTTGAACATCTTTTCATGCGCCTCTTGGCCATCTGTATATCTTCTTTGGAGCAATGTCTATTTAGGTTTTCTCCCCATTTTCTGATTGGTTTTTTTTTTTTTTTTTTGATATTGAGTCACATGAGCTGTTTGTAAATTTTGGAGATTAATCCCTTGTCTGTTGCATCATTTGCATTTTTTTCTCCCATTTTCTGGGTTGTCTTTTCTACTCTCATGTCATTGGCCAAATAAATTCACATGAGCACAACTAACTTCAAGGAAGAGGGAAAGAACATTTTCCCCATGCACCCAGAAAAAGAAGAATAGAACTATTTGTAAGCAAGAGTAAGGTCTTCTATAGAAATAACCCAAGTGTTTCAGTGACATAAACAGAAATAGACTACTTGGGTTGTTGTGTTGGCAGCACTGGTGTGTGTTTGTATGTATGCACCTGTGTAGGTCTGTGTTCTCAAGTGAACTGTTCCACATAATCATTTGGAGATCCATTTGGGCTCTTCCGTACTCCAGAGTCTTCATCCAGGTGTTGGATTGGGAGAAAGAATGAGGACCACACATAGAAAGAGTCTGTCTCCCAGGGCTGGAAGTAGTGACATCTTTTCTATTTACATCCCATTTCCCAAATGCAGCCATTCAGCCACACGTGACTGTGAGAGGAGCTGGGAAGCTTCCCTAACTATGTCCGCAGGAAGAAAAGCTCAACAGATTTTTGGTAACTATTTGCAGACTGGATGGACTCCAAGTCTCTAGGCAAAATGCCTAATACCAGTTCCGTCTGACTTCATAGAAAGCAGGTCCTTTAATAGAGACAGAGAGACCATTGGTCATTTACTCTAGAAAAATCAAAATCTCTTAAAACTCTGTTTAAGAAGTCAAAATGAATTAGCAAAAGGTGAATTATCAACATGTTGCTTTTAATTCTAGAGAAATATTCTTCTTTCTCTCAACTGCAAACCTTCCTGATAACCTGAGTATATGAAGAAAAAACATTTTTATTTATTGAAATAATTCCATTTTTGTTTTAAGTAAAATCCATTGTCTGTTATAAAGGGCCTTTTGACTCAGGAAGAGAATACTAATTTAAGGGATAAATTAATATATGTTCCCTTTGTGCAAAGGTTCAGAAACAAGATAAATGAGAAGGCCATTTTGTTGGTTTTTCAAACTATTGTAATCTTAGCAAAGCAGGAATGTAGATTTGTTCATTTCTATTGAATGAGCATGAGAATATGGGAACACTGTATACAATAAATGTTATTTGAGTCATTCCATATGGTAAATTTTGTCTGGTCTCAAAGGCAGTGTGAGGACCATCTTCCTGTAGAAAAGGTGATAAGAAAATGAACATTCTCTAGTATTTGTAACCTTTTGATTATAACAGACTGTGCCTTAGAATTGATAGGACTTTGATTTTCACTGAGTGTACTAAAATATATCTTGAGGTTACTGTTAAGAATTCAGGAATACTTGTAAGGAAATGTGAGAGTATTTCTGCGTGAATTTGTCTGCACCTTGGGTCCAGACAAATTTTAATATCTAAAATATTAATTTTAGATTTTGTACATAGCTCCATTCAGGGAAACTCACCTTATGCATATCTGTTTTGGGCTACGATGGCTATGGGAAAGAGTTCATTTTATAGCTTTAGTAATATAGCTATAGACAACTATAATTGGAAACACTAAGAATAATGTTTTGATTGTACCATTAGATGAAATAAAATTTTACTTAGAACTTACATTGAGATTTTATCTGAAATATGCAAAGTGTTTGCTAATATTAATTAATTGTATAATAGTTATTCTGCAGGGCACAGACATAGAGATTCTCTCATGCATCTGGACATTCTCTTCATTCTATATCCTTGAATGTTGCTTTTAGAAGTAGGTGGATTTTCTAGTAAGTGGCTGTATGCTATATTCAAAATAGCATATCCCTAATTGTATATTAAAATGTCATTAAAGCAAATGTTTGCAAATACCGGGTTTTGAGAACCTATTCTTAGGTAGGCACTGTACTAAAAACTAGGCTCAAGTAACTCTAGGGGTTAAGTACTATTTAGTTCAACTTTAAATCTAAGCAACATGAGGAAGTACAAATGTAATTTGCAAACTACATACAAGTCTTAACTGGGGCAGAGATTGGACCCCAGGTATCACTGACCCCCAATTCCTTCCCCAGTCCACCACATAAGAAAAAATTAATACCTATTTAAAATATGAGAGGCAGCGTAGGAAGTTGAAACTAAACAAATAGTGGTTTTATGTATTCGGTGTTGGGAATTAGACCCAGCAGTCTAAAGTATGTCTTGGAATCATTAGTTATTTTGTAATGCTACCACAGTTTCCCGTGCTATGCCTTTGCTGCTGTGTTTTTTATCTGAAAAGCCTTTTCCCATTTCTCTGCCTGATAAACTCCCAGTCTTGCTTTCTGTTTCTTCACTTTTTCTTTTAATCTTAAACCCCCTTGTCTTCTTTTCTGTTTCTTCACTTTTTCTTTTAATCTTTTGAATAATTCTTTGCTCCTATTGTGTTCTCTTTGCATTTTGTATCTATTAGAAAATTGTCAAATTATTATTTGTTATTTAAATGTTCATATTCTCAGCTGGATTGTGACTTCCTTGAGGAACTCCTCAGTGCCCTTCACAATTGTTGCTCATAGTTGGTGGCTTAATGCAAGAATGATGAATATCTCTCCTTTATATGGATTAAAGGGATAGTATGTTATAGTGGAAATAACACTATAATTGAGCAAGTCACTTAATTAGACCTCTGTTTTCTCTTCTGTAAATTCAGGATATTGGGCAAGGTAATTTCCATTGTTATTTCAAAATTTACTATTGTCTGATGGATCCCAGTGCCATGTTTTCACAAATAGTAGAAAGCATATATAGAAATCAACTGAGAGACATGATTTTTGCTATATTTATTTTTTTTCTATTTCTACTATGTTAAGCAATATTAGAATTCATACCTTTTCCATTATGATAAAAATAAAATGCCTAACAATAGAGCATAGGGAAGAAAGTAATTTTCTGAATGTAATTCTTACTTCTTTTGCTGTGATAATTCAGAATCCAACAATAGAAAATAAACTTTCTATTATAAATATACAGATATACAGTTGATGTTCCTTATCAAAGGTTCATTTTAAGACATGAAAATTATTCTCTATATTGACATATATCTTACCATCTAAAAATAAGCTGGATTAGAAACTCTAATTGTGGTCAGAATCTTGAGTTCCATCTTTGCCGTGCTCTTGCTTTATGAGCTTGGGCAAACCATGTAAAACTAAGAGTCTGTTTCCTCCTAGGTTTAGGTAAAATGAGTCAAAGTCAGGTGTTCTATAAGTTTACTTCCAGCTCTAAAGTCCTTTGATTTTAAAATTACATTATTCAATAAAAGTGGATTCCAATTTATCATTTTAAGGATTTTCTATAAAATCATATTATAATGTTTGTTTTAAAAAATAAACAAAATAAAATTCTTATTTCCATTCATTTTGTTAGTTAAAATTATAGGTATATTGAAGATGACTTGACACACAAACAGAAGAAAATAGGATTTCACCTAAATGATCCAAAGTAAATAAACCATAATTACTTGCCATGTACTCAACTAAAATACTTGATTTCGAGGGCTCCAGGGCAGGGGTTGAAGGGTGTAATAAAGTACTTCTTGTTTGGCCAGAGTAATGTACTAAATACATTAACATAATTATTTTCCCTACAAGAACAAACCTCACACAACTTCTGGCTTTCAAGGTCCTTTCCTTATTCTTTGATGGCAAATCTTCAATGCTCTCAAAGAAAGACCATAAATTTGCAAGCATAAATATGATAATGCTTCCACAGATATGCATGCAAGCCTATTGGATAAGAGATTTGTCCTTGGTGTCCTTTTGCAAAAAGCCAATTTAACCTAGAATGTGTTGCTGAGGAAGTTCCAGCTGTTGATTCTCAGTTGAAGAAACCTAATGCACAAACTTCTGCAGAGTGAAAAGTATACTAAGAAAGGAACACAAAGGAGACTTGGTATGGGGAGACTTGGTATGTGGTTTTTATTACCCAGCCAATATATTGTTTAGAGTTGGTGGTGATAGGTAAATGATAATATCAGTATCTCCTTAAATTAGCACAAAAATAGTCAAGAAGGTTAGGTGGTAAGGAATGGGGAACCAAGGGCCAAAAATATTCTTTTCTTCACCAGGTTAATACCAACTTGCTAAAGTGACTGTTATACGAGGCATTTATAGCAACAGTATAAACCATATCAGTGACTTAAGTTTTATATTCAAAAGCTTTGGTTAATGTCTGCATCTAAAGCAGAGCTTAGTGCCTAAAAGCTGGTCAATAAACATTTTAGTAGTGCTCTTTTCCCGTGATCTGAATTCAATAATATCACCTTTCCAGAAGCTGCAAAATGGAAAGTGAAAGGATGATTTATGAAGTCTGGCTATGCATGGCCAGCTAAGAAAGCTTTAACTGATGCTTTCAGGATTCTTTTTAATGAAGTACGAGTTGCCAAGATAAGTTTAGGTAAATGAAGACTCTGTCACATTATGTTATAGGGAAAGAAATGACAGACATAGCCCAGCAGATGGAGGTTAATGCAGAACGGTGATGTCAAACAACATAGTCTAGGTAACTGCACAGAGATGGAGCAGATGCATTAGTGTTATTACTATAAACAAGTTCATAATACCACAACACATTCATGGAATCCACTCAAATTAAGTATAGCAGCTTTCTTTAAGTTGTCACTTAGCCTGCATGCGGATCATATTTCTGAGCCATCAATTCCTTTCAAGTAAAAGCTCTCATATTCAGTACCAACTCCTATTTAGATGGTACTGTTAACCTTAAAACCCCAAGTGTTTTGCCTTTTCAATAATTTCTTGAAGTGATGTCTGAATACTTTGTTGAAAATGTTACTTTCAGGGCTATGATTTAAATGAATGAATTGTCACCTCTTCCTATCTCTGGTTTTCTCAGTCTGAATGTAAACTGGAATCCTGAGTGTAATAGATTGGAAGAACTCAGCTGTGTCTCTTAAGCAAAACAATAGGGACTGGGTCTGGAAATGTCAGCTATATTTGTGATTTCAGTTAAGGAGAGTCTGGGGCTTGACTTTGCTTGAAAGAAGTAATTGCCTTATAGCCATCCTGAAATTCCTCTGTGGGGAGGACTGGGTGGCCCACCACTACACCTAGAAATAGTCAAGGATGGAAGTAGAGAGTTAACTGTTCTGTGACATTTGTCACTGAACTTGCCTAACAAATAAGTATTTCATTTCCCTTAGTCATTAAACTCCCACACTTCTAGATTTCTTTCTATGTATAATTACCAAAAAAAAACCCACATTAACAAATAAAAAAGTATAAAAAGTGTATATACACACACATATGTATATATACATTGACAAAAGTTTTAAAAGTATAGAAGTGTATATATATGTTTATATACGTACATACACAGACACACACAAGGATGCTGAGATGGAAAAAAATAACACTCACTTCAAAAGCAAGGGTTTTGAGAAAGCACCATAGAAAACTTTCAATTCTGACATTGAATAGAGAAGTACTCCCAGGACTTGCTTATACTGCAAACTGAGCTGCTATTAGAAATGTACGCATCACTCTTCCTGTGAGGATTTGAGAGCAAATTCCTAAAGAGAAGATGCTAGACTTTTATGACAGTCATGGAGCTATATTTTTGAAATTGCATGTGGTACACGATGATGGACTGTACAGTGTTAATTGTTCTGTTTTAAAACTTTATTTCTGTACATTTTCTCAATATCTGACCTTTAAATGTAATTTTTCTGTACTACTTTAGCTTATTCTTATCCATACTTTTCCTTTTTTTTCTTTCTTTGTTTAGAACCTGGGCATTGGAACCACCAGATCTTTTTATTATGGGTGGTGATAGAAGGTTGTGAGGAATGTTATAAACAGTAATTTGGATCTGGGCTTGTCTACAAATGCCTACATGATAGAGCAACAATATACTATTTGTGAGTCAGTCATTGTTTCTAGCTGATAGATGCCAGATAAAGGGCCATTTTGACAAGGATAAGCAAAGTAGTTCCGAATATCTAATTTGCAAAATAAAACATTAGGGGGAAAGTACAATAGCCAAGCTCTAAAATAGAATAGTTGGCACATACAAACATTTCACCACACTTTCTCATCTCCCATATTTAGAAGCCCTTGACCCAGTTAAATCTTTGTTAATTGCAGGTATCAGGCATCTTCTACAGTGAAGTTTTTTCACTAAATCATTTAAAAAACCAGAATGCAGACTCCGGCATAGGAAAAGAAAAAATGTCCTCCAGCGGGATGTGTACAGGGATGCAGTACCATTCATTACAGACTCTTACATCACTTCTTAGAGGACTTCAGGTCCCACCTACCTATCAACATTCCCCTTTAACAATATTTTACAAACAGCCCACGATAAACACTATATTCCATAGTCTCCCTTCAGATGCTTTCATCCCAATGTCTTAGATACACTCTCTATGGGGCTGTGGCCTGTTCTCTTTTGTAGGATCACCTAATATCTCATCTGCTATAGGCATATAGTTGCCCAGAAGGTTTCAACTAAGACACACTGAACTTCTAAATAATGGAGATCAGGTTGGAAAATACACGTTGTATTTCTGTATTCATTATGGGTGCCCTTATAGCATTACTCACCTACCCTAAGACCCACCAAACTTATGGATTTCCCCTCTCAATTCTTTTGGGTTCAGTTGCTATGAGCCTTCAGATCTCCACATGCCCTGTTGGGCATCAGCCCCTGACCCTTCATAGGTTTCCACTGTGCCCAACGACTCATTGCAACTTTCTTTGCTTCAGTTGCACTGGCCTCTTTCATTCCCCTGAGCTCACAGGCTCTCGTGCTACAGCATTTCAACAATGCTCTCACTTTTGATGGAATGACTCACTCTCTCTCCATCTAGTTAACTCCCGCTTATCCTTCTATTCTCAGTTTGAATTTCACTTCTCCTTCTATGACAATCCAGACAAATTTAAGTCCTTATGTATTTCTTCTTCATACCAATCATAACAAGAACACTAAATTTAAAAAATGTTCTTAAACATCTGTTTTCTGTACTAAACTTTAAGCTTCATGGTTTCAGGGGGAAATATTTGCCATACTCACTATTGCATTTCTGGGCTTCTAAACTCATTGAGTCTTTAAGACCATTTGGTGGATGAAGGAATGGATATATAGATGAATAAGTAAAATGTTCTTGACATATACTACCAAATGGCTTTTTAAACTTTTGAAAACTCAATTTATACTTTCCTTAAGATTTGAAAATACCCATTAATCTGCACTCTGAGCTACCTTGAGTGTTAGCATTTTATAAAATGTTTATCAGGTAAGTGAAAAATATGTAATTTCTCTGTATTTCTTTGATCAATAATGAGGCCATTATTCTTCTTATGTTTGTTAATGATTTATTTATCCGTTTATGTTCTTATTATGTTTGATACTTTTAATTATTTTAGTCATTGACTTATTTGATCCCTGTTTATTAAGGATATTAATCATTCACTGTCAATTTCTTGCAAAATATTTCTCTAGTTTGTCATTTCCATTTCACTGTCATTTAAATAGAGTTCATTTTTTTAGAGTTGTCATAGGTTTACAGAAAAAATGAGCAGAAAGATCAGAGAATTCCTTTACATCCCCTGTCCCTCCAATCCTGTTATTAACTTCTTGCATTAGTGTGGTACATTTTTTACAATTGATGAACCAATATTAATAACTTATTATTAATTAAAGTTTAGAGTTTACAGTTCTATGAGTTTTACCAAGTGCATAATGCCATGTATCCACCATTATAGTATCATAGAGAATAGCTTCACTACCCTTAAAATCCCCTGGGCTCCACGTGGCCATCCCTTGCCTGGTCCTGTCCCCACTATTCCACAGCTCAGCTGGTAGAGTGGAGGACTGTAGAATGGACATCTGTCATTTTCAGTTTTATTTTGTTTATACTTTTAGTTGGAATATGGATATTTTAATATTTTATGTGCTGAAATCTACCATGTGAGAAATTCCTTCCACATACATAATTTGTTAAACTTAATAAGACATTCAAACAGAGTAAAATTGTTTTTGTATCCTATTTACTATATTCAAATAAGTTCCCTAATTCAAAAATAAGCAGCTTGTGAGCAGGAACTGGCCATAATATGCAAAATATGTCCAACCAGGAGTTATATTTTTGTACACACCAAAGATCCTAGAATTGTAACCGAACATATTTATTGGGTAAAACACAAGAGAACGCTTCAGACAAGTAAACAAAGCTCATTAATAACTTCCTGGAAATCTTCTTTTCTCCCTTTCAGAACCAAGAAAGACTAAATAGCTCAAAAGATTATTTACCTCACTTTTCTGAGCCAAAACACCTACATAAGGTCCTAACGAAATGTTCCTCATAATAGTAATACTGAATGTATAGATACTCAGGTTTAAATGCTTGTGAATATCTCTTGATGGGAAGATTTAAAATACAGGCTAGTCTTCCTGTCTGCTAACTTGACTTTTCTGATCCCACACCATGACTATGACACCTTTTCTTTAGGATGCCCAAGACCCCTCCTACTAGATAATTCCATTGCAATCCCCCTCCCAACCCAGTTCTGTAATCATTTCATGTGTGTGCCTGTCTTCCTTGCTAGAATAAGAGCTCCTTGAGGGCTGAGGTTATGGCTAATTAGAATTTGCTTCTTCTGTCTTCCCTAGCACTGAGTTCGACCTAGAGCAAGTCCTTGATAACCTGGGCTTTCCACCTGAATCAACAAATACAATAAAAATATGAAAGAAATAGTAAAATACATTAAGCATGGAGTAAATTTCATTTTTAGTCATTGACATTCTCTCAAAATATTCATGTAACATTTTGTATTGCATTTTTTCAGCTTCTTCAGAAAAAAAGAGGTAAAAAGAGAGGCAATTATGTTAAAACAAAGCAAGAGTGTTTAAGAGAGAGTTCTAAATTCATTATTTGAGAAATTATGCTTTTATAGTCATATTTACATCTAGCAGTTTTTTTTTTTTAATTATTTATTTATTTATGGCTCTGTTGGGTCTTCGTTTCTGTGCGTGGGCTTTCTCTAGTTGCAGTGAGCGGGGGCCACTCTTCATTGGCCTGCGGTGCGCGGACATCTCACTGTCGTGGCCTCTCTTGTTGCGGAGCACAAGCTCCAGATGCGCAGGCTCAGCAGTTGTGGCTCACGGGCCCAGTTGCTCCGCGGCATGTGGGATCCTCCCAGACCAGGGCCCGAACCCGTGTCCCCTGCACTGGCAGGCAGACTCTCAACCACTGCGCCACCAGGGAAGCCCTACATCTAGCAGTTTTGCATCTTCCAAACTCACTAATTTGTTAACTGAAGCTCTATTATCCAACATAAAAGACCCACACACGTTCTTGGAAAGTATGATTATCATGATATATGAATATCATTGTTCTAGACATTACTGTTCATACAATACTTGTTATAACTCACGAACGCATGGATTTTTCTTTCTCTCTCCAGAAGGAAATCATGCTAAAATACATGGAATTTAAAATATGTTTTATTATTTATTTGCATTTCTTCCTTTAGTAAATCATTTTTTTTTACCTTATCTATGTACCCTATCGACACATACAGAATAAAATAGCTGGTCTGTATTGAGTACTTATGATAGGCACTGGGATAAGTGGACCTTTTGTATTACTTCATCAAATTCCGTCAACAAATCTATTAGGAAAGATTGTTATTTTCTCATTTAACAGATAAGAAAACCAAAGCTCAGAGAGACTAAGTTGTGCAATGTCATGTAACTACATAGTAAAATAAGAATTTCGAATGTAGTATGTCTGACTCAAATGCTTTAAAAAAAAAAAGACTCTATATGACTAAAAATAATATTGAGTAATTGCCCAGCACAAAGTCTGACTTAAAAGGGAACTGATGAATTGATGTTTTAAATAGACTAAATCTATAGTAGAGGGAGTGAACATCTTTATTTTAGTTGTATGGGATGAATGTCCTGATTTAGTCATCAGTGAGGTCGTAACACTATGTATTTATTTCCTTATTTATTCTACTTTTTTTTTTTTTTTTTTTTTTTGCGTTACGCGGGCCTCTCACTGTTGTGGCCTCTCTCGTTGCGGAGCACAGGCTCCAGACGTGCAGGCTCAGCGGCCATGGCTCACGGGCCCAGCCGCTCCGCGGCATGTGGGATCTTCCCGGACTGGGGCATGAACCCGTGTCCCCTGCATCGGTAGGCGGACTCTCAACCACTGTGCCACCAGGGAAGCCTTGAGGTTAGTTTTTATATTTAATGTGCTTAGAATACTGTCAGAGCATTAGAAGAAATCAACAAATCTAAGCTGTTTTTTCTTATCCAAAAACAACAAAATCCTATTTTGGACTGCATATAGCATGTGTGGGAGAAGGAAAGGATGGAGAATGGAAAGGAAAAGAAGCAACACAAAATAGACAGAAAGCTTCAGCAGAAGGACAATAATTCAATGGGACCACAAAGGCATAGTCTTGTTTATTGTAAGTTTTTATTTCAAAATGTCCCTGCCCAGCAGTGGCTCTCTACCAGGAGTCAAGTTTCCATTCACAGTTTCTGGCTGTGGCCCGATTGGCAGGTGTGCCCAGGTGAAAAACCATGGCAGACCTTCAGCAGCAATTCACCACTTCCTGGGGGCTTTCTGTTTTGCCCAGCATTTTGTGGCTGCCTTGGCCAACCTTTGGGTCCCAAGTACTTCAGGAAATTCCATTCTGCTTTTCTGAGGTTTTGGCTTAGCTCTGTAGTGTCCTCTATATGCACTGTCATAAAGGCCATGAGGGTGAATCCAGCCTGCATTTGAGTACCTTCATTTTTCCAGTTCTGTCACTGGTGGCACTGCCAAAAGCTCTGTTGTCTTCTAGATCCCTCTTGGTCTGCCTGAAGCCCAGATTACTGTCCCCTGAGAAAGCTGAGGATCCTCAACTCATCTCTCTGAAATTTTATGCCCACCAGTCCTTGTTTCCACAGACTCTGCTGCCTTTTATATCTAAATTTATCAAATTTTTCTAGTTGTTCTCAATCAGAGCATTTGTCTACTATGACCTACTCTAAGATTTTGGTTTTTTGTTTTAGCTCCACTTACGTATTTTAGTTCAGTACTTACCAGTTCTATGACTGTCTCTATGCCTCAGTTTCGTATCTTTCTGTATGCCTCAGTTTCAGCTTTTATGAACAGCTGTCTCATAAAATTGTGAGGGTTGAATGGATTTATATAAATATACAGTGCTTACAATAGTGCTTGGCATATAGTGAAGATGAGATCATAAACATTCGTTGTTATTGAAGAAGACTTCAGAAAACTTTTTTGTGTGCATATAAGATAATCTTATATTTCATATACCGATTTGAAAGTGCTTTGGCTTTTAATAATTTAAGTTGTAGTTCTAACCCTATTAGACTCAGTCTCCCCCCAAAACACTTTTAGGGCTATTTCTAATGACCTATTTACTAACTTGAAATGAAATACTACATAATAATAAAATCTATATCTAAACATAGTTATAGAAAAAATTGTAGTCCTCAAACTGAAATATAAATATAAAATAAAAGGGGAGTAATCTATAATAAATTAATATGAATTTAAACATAATCAGGCTTGAGTGTACTAGGAGACAAAAATGTAGTCAGATGTTTTTATCCACTTATAATGAGTAAATTTGAATTTAAAAGAAGATCAAAACACTTTTCATTAAAGAATGCAGAGAAATAAAAAGTGCAGAGGCATAGGATCCTGGAATAAATCCAGAGTTATATGTAATAAATAACATACTACACTTATAAGAGAAAGGGGAATATAACTCCAACTGGAGTAGAACTTAAATGCCAAGACACATTACTCTTGAAACAGAAAAAAAAATGAGATACCATATTCATGCAAATGTGCTGGGTGGTATTTGCATGTGTAGTGTCATTTATAAATTATGTTATGATATGGTTACAGTAATAGAAATACATCACAGAGAACCCAAGATGAAGCACACATCTGGTCTCTAAAAGCATACATCTGGATATTTGGATGTGATTACAGGTCATGAAAATATTCTTCTTTGTTCAATGGGTGAATATTCAAATTCTTTATCATTTTATCCAATCAAAATTGACACCAGTCTTACTGTTAGAACCGGATACAAGAAACCCCTGTTCAGGAGAGACCTTCAAGATGGCAGAAGATAATAGGTGGAGATCACCTTCCTCCCCACAAATACATCAGAAATACAGCTACATGTGGAACAACTCCTACAAAACACCTACTGAACGCTGGCAGAAGACTTTAGACCTCCCAAAAGGCAAGAAACTCCCCACGTACCTGGGGAGGGCAAAAGAAAACAGAATAAACAGAGACAAAAGAATAGGGACGGGACCTGCACCAGTGAGAGGGAGCTGGGAAGGAGGAAAGGTATCCACACACTAGGAGCCCCTTCGTGGGCGAAGACTGCAGGTGGCAAAGCGGAGAGATTCCCACACAGAGGATCGGTGCTGTGTTATACCTGAATAGAAAATGAAATATCCCAAATTAAGGAGGTGGACTTTGGGAGCAACTGTAGACTTGGAGTTTTCTTTCTGCATCTAATTTGTTTCTGGTTTTATGCTTATCTTAGTTTAATATTTAGAATTTATTATCATTGGCAGATTTGTTTATTGATTTTGTTGGTCTCTTTTTTCTTTATATATATATATATATATATATAGTCCTTTTTCTCTTTTTGTTAGTTTGTATGTGTATGCTTCTTTGTGTGATTTTGTCTGTATAGCTTTGCTTTTGCCATTTGTCCTAGGGTTCTGTCTGTTCGGTTTTTGTTTTTTTTTAGTATAGTTTTTAATACTTGTTATCATTAGGTGGATTTGTTTTTTGGTTTGGTTGCTCTCTTCTTTCTCTCCTTTTTTTTTATTACTTTAATTTTTTTTTATATATAGCTATTTTTAAGTTTTTATTTTAATAACTTTTTTCTTTCTTTTTTCTTCCTTCCTTCCTTTCTTTCTTCCTTCCTTTCTTCCTTCCTTCCCTCCTTTCTTTCTTTCTTTCTTTCTTTCTTTCTTTCTTTCTTTCTTTCTTTCTTTCTTTCTTTCTTTCTTCTTTTTTTCTCCCTTTTCTTCTGAGCCATGTGGCTGACAGGCTCTTGGTGCTCTTGCCAGGTGTCAGGCCTGTGCCTCTGAGGTGGGAGACCTGAGTTCAGGACATCAGTCCGCCAGAGACTTCCCAGCTCCACATAATATCAAATGGTGAAAGCTCTCCCAGAGATCTCCATCTCAAGGCTAAGACCCAGCTCCACTCAATGACCAGCAAGCTACAGTGCAGGACACCCTATGCCAAACAACTAGCAAGATAGGAACACAACCCCACCCATTAGCAGAGAGGCTGCCTAAAATCAAAACAAGGTCACAGACACCTCAAAACACACCACTGGGCACAGTCCTGCCTACCAGAAAGACAAGATCCAGGCTCACCCAACAGAACACAGGCACCAGTCCCCTCCACAAGGAAGCCCACACAACCCACTGAACCAACCTTAGCCACTGGGGGCAGACACCAAAAACAATGGGAACTACGAACCTGCAGCCTGCGAAAAGGAGACCCCAAACACAGTAAGTTAAGCAAAAGGAGAAGACAGAGAAACACACAGCAGATAAAGGAGCAAGGTAAAAACCCAACGAACCAAACAAATGAAGAGCAAATAGGCAGTCTACCTGAAAAAGAATTCAGAGTAATGATAGGAAAGATGATGATACAAAATCTTGGAAACAGAATGGAGAAAGTACAAGAAACATTTAATGAGAACCTAGATGAACTAAAGAGCAAACAAACAATAATGAACAACACAATGAATGAAATTAAAAATTCTCTAGAAGAAATCAATAGCAGAATAACTGAGGTAGAAGAACGGGTAAGCAACCTGGAAGATAAGATAGTGGAAACAACTACTGCAGAGCAGAATAAAGAAAAAAGAATGAAAAGAACTGAGAACAGTCTCACAGACCTCTGAGACAACATTAAATGCACCAACATTCGAATTATAGGGGTCCCAGAAGAAGAAGAGGAAAAGGAAGGGACTGAGAAAATATTTGAAGAGATTATAGTTGAAAACTTACCTAATATGGGAAAGAAAATAGTCAGCCAAGTCCAGAAAGCACAGAGAGTCCCATACAGGATAAATCCAAGGAGAAACATGCCTAGACACATATTAGCCAAACTATCAAAAATTAAATACAAAGAAAACATATTAAAAGCAGCAAGGGAAAAACAACAAATAAAATCCAACAAATAACCATAAACTTAACAGCTGATCTTTCAGCAGAAACCCTGCAAACCAAAAGGGAGTGGCAGGACATATTTAAAGTAATGAAAGGGAAAAACCTACAAACAAGATTACTCTACCCAGCAAGGATCTCATTCAGATTTGACAGAGAAATTAAAACCTTTACAGACAACCAAAAGCTAAGAGAATTCAGCACCACCAACCAGCTTTACAACAAATGCTAAAGGAACTTCTCTAGGCAAGAAACACAAGAGAGGGCTTCCCTGGTGGCGCAGTGGTTGAGAGTCCACCTGCCAATGCAGGGGACACGGGTTTGTGCCCTGGTCTGGGAAGATCCCACATGCCACTGAGCGGCTAGGTCTGTGAGCCATGGCCACTGAGCCTGTGAGTCCGGGGCCTGTGCTCCGCAACAGGAGAGGCCACAATGGTGAGAGGCCCGCGTACCACAAAAAAAAAAAAAAAAAAAAAAAAAACCAAAACCAAGAAACAGAAGAGAAGGAAAAGACCTACAATAACAAACACAAAACAATTAAGAAAATGATAATAGGAGCATACATAGCGATAACTGTCTTAGATATAAATGGATTAAATGCTCCAACCAAAAGACATAGAGTCACTGAATTGATACAAAAACAAAACCTGTATATATGCTGTCTACAAGAGACCCACTTCAGACCTAGGGACACATGCAGACTGAAAGTCAAGGGATGGAGAAAGTTTTGCCATGCAAATGGAAATCAAAAGAAATCTGGAGTAGCAATTCTCATATCAGACAAAATATACTTTAAAATAAAGACTATTACAAGAGAAAAGAAGGACACTAAATAATGATCTAGAGATCAATCCAAGAAGAAGATATAACAATTGTAAATATTTATGCGCCCAAGAAGGTGCTCTTCTTCTAGGAGCACCTCAATATATAAGGCAAATGCTAACAGCCATTTCATAACAGCCATGAAATCAACAGTAACACAATCATAGTAGGGGACTTTAACACCCCACTTTCACCGATGGACAGATCATCCAAAATGAAAATAAATAAGGAAACACAAGCTTTAAGTGATACATTAAACAAGATGGACTTCATTGATATTTATAGGACATTTCATCCAAAAACAACAGAATACACTTTCTTCTCAAGTGCTCATGAAACATTGTCTAGGATAGATCATATCTTGGGTCACAAATCAAGCCTTGGTAAATTTAAGAAAACTGAAATCATATCAAGTATCTTTTCTGACCACAATGCTGTGAGACTAGATATCAATTACAGGAAAAAATCTGCAAAACATACAAACACATGAAGGGTAAACAATACACTAAAAATAACCAAGATATCACTGAGGAAATCAAAATACCTAGAAACAAATGACAATGAGAACACGACGACCCAAAACTTATGGGATGCAGCAAAAGCAGTTCTAAGAGGAAAGTTTATGGCAATGCAATCCTACCTCAAGAAACAAGAAACAGGGGCTTCCCTGGTGGTGTAGTGGTTGAGAGTCTGCCTGCCGATGCAGGGGACACAGGTTCGTGCCCCAGTCCGGGAAGATCCCACATGCCGCGGAGCGGCTGGGCACGTGAGCCATGGCCGCTAAGCCTGCGTGTCCAGAGCCTGCGCTCTGCAACGGGAGTGGCCGCAAGTGAGAGGACCGCGTACCACAAAAAAAAAAAAAAAAAAAAAAGAAAAAAAAATTGTTTCTTAAGAACCTCGGGGCAGGACAGGAATAAAGATGCAGATGTAGAGAATGGACTTGAGGATACAAGGAGGGGGAAGGGTAAGCTGGGACAAAGTGAGAGAGTGGCATGGACATATATTCACTACCAAACGTAAAATAGATAGCTAGTGGGAAGCAGCTGCATAACACAGGGAGATCAGCTGGGTGCTTTTTGACCACCTAAAGGGGTGGGATAGGGAGGGTGAGAGGGAGGAGATATGGGAATATATGCACATGTATAGCTGATTCACTTTGTTATACAGCAGAAACTAACACACCATTGTATAGCAATTATATTCCAATAAATATGTTAAACAAATAAACAAAAAATAGAAGCCCCTGTTTGGCCAGATATTAACAATTGAGTAGCTAGATTGTTAGATTCTGGTGGAGGATCTGGTAGAAGTGTGTGTGTAGAAGGATCAGAGAAGCTTTTATGCACTTGTAAGGGAGAGTACCCTATTAAAAGAACCAATATAGCTGCACCGAGGTGAACCATCTAAATATCAGCCTTCATTGTATGGGCCTGTCCTGAGCACTGAGGCATCAAGGGTTCTCATCTCCTGCCCAGCAAATGTCAGTATTGTCTTCTCAGTTATGATAAGTAAACAAACATGACTACAGAAATTATCAAGTAACCCTGGGGGGAAAGAGGGAGGCATAACACATTATTCCAGTTACAGTAAAACTAGTCTTGTATAATATCTGTTAATGAAAAGCAATACAAAATGTTGATAAAGTATTATCCCTTTAATATAGAATCCACTGCTAGTGAGAAAAGTTTTTTTTATGGGAGACAGTGTTTTATTTTTCTTTTCATAAGAAATATTCATGTTCTCAAATTCTACATATATTAACATATGTGCCCTGATGAATACAGCCTAAACAAACTGATCATAAATTCAGTAATTTTCTTACGTTATCTGAGCAAAAAATAATGCTACTGGTTATCATCTTCCTGTTGATGCTTGAAACAGTTGCTGCTTATAGAGCAATTTAAGACCAAGAATAATTACTAGTGCATCAGTTGTATGCTACATAAATTCCTCAGATTAGAAATCCACAGCTAAAATTATCAAGTCATAAGCAACGTATTTCATCACAACTTTATTAATAATTTACACATGGCATGAAAGAAATGTTATTTCAAATTCATTTCTAAATAAAAATTTTGACAGTTAAGTGATTTGCTTATTTTCACTTTCAGGAAAAGGTAAATATTACTCTTTTTATTATCCTTAAATTATTCACCTGTAAAATGTAAACATTTAAGGTAATTCTGAGAAATATGGGTTAATTTCCAAATCTTTACATAGACATATCAACTCTATTTGTTGTCATGCAGTACGGAACTTGTCTACAATATGCTTGATATTTTTACCACAATAAAGAAGGGACATACTTTAGAAAATACTATAAAAATTTCTAAATAGAATAAACAGTTGAAAATTAAAAATGAGTAATTACTGTTGGCTATAAATGATGCTTGAAGGGATCTTTACTTTTGTATGTGTTAGGGTTATTATTAATTATCTTATCCTGACTTTTATATACATACTCTAAAAATCTATATAATTTTGCATTTGGATTATGCAAAAACTGCTTCTTTTATTACAGATTCTGGGGGAATATTTCAGTTAAATAGAATTAAATAACAAATTAGTTGTGCTGTATTTTTAGAGTACTAATTTGAAGCCAGGATAAAAAAGTCAAAGAACACAAAAAAGTTTTCCTCCCACTCCTGAGCTCTAGAGCCTCATTGACCCTACCCAGAGGCAACTATTATTTCTATGCTATTTTAAAAGTATCATTTCAGAAATATTTTACAAATATACAGAATATTAATAAACACATTAACATAAGATAGCTATCCAATTTACATCTGAGCTAAGCTATTTGCTTTTTCTCTCTCGGACTCCTGGAAATTTGGTAAACCATTTTATCAATAGCATCCTCTGCCTTTGGAAATAAAGATTACTGGATGAAATTACTTGCTAGTTAGAATTTTTGATAAAAACGAGAAGGGAAAGTTGGGTCATGAAAAACTAAGATTTGCCTAATTCCCAAGTTATGAATGAAACCCTATGGACAGAATCGGAACAGAAGGAAGGGAACAAAAAGGATGTAAAGTGAAACAAGTTATATACCCCAATTTAAAAAAAAAATACGTTACTCCTCCAGGGAGTAATTGAAGCTTTAGATGTTCAGTAAATATTGTTTGATGAATGAATGAATGACTTGTTCTGAACTCCAAGAGAGGCTACTGAAACATTCTTCTTTGTGTCAACATCTGGTTCAATATGTCTATAACTCAAACATACTCAGAAAGAAAATCTTTCTCTGTGGTTGAAGGATAGGAAGTTGACAAGATTAAAGCCTTAAACAGGCAATGGAAAGTCAGAGATTTGTATTGGTTATAAAAGGCTTGATATTTCGTTTAAAAGTGTCTATCACAAAATATGTGAGAGCCACGAAACACTATTACTGGGTCTACATTTTAACTTACGGAATTTTTCTGAAATTTATGGCCATCTGCAGGACAAGCATTTTCAGTGGTGATTCGCAATTTGTCCTCTTTTTAGATAGATTTTACATTTAATATCAAAGCAGCATAAGCTCAAGATTTTCCCTGCTGAAGTGATATTTGCAGGTAAATTTATTGTACTTGACAAGGACCAGATTTACAGCCCTGATACTTGAATCATTTTGTTAGACTCGGATATAACACAAGTTTAACTCCGACCCTTTTTTGATAGCATAGAACTATTTTCTGGAGGCACCTTATATAACACTGCCATTTTCCCCCACATCAGCCAATAAATGGCCTTCTGTACCTGTTACTCTCATATATATGTGTCTATTATAAGACTAAAGTTGATTACCTAGCAATTCCATTTAGTATTCTCACTTACACTTTACAAAATTCACTTTTTAGAATTTTGCAAAGTTCTTCAGAATATTCGAGGAAGATCAGGCCATTTTTTTACAGTCTCAGACTCTACCCTAATTGGACTTGTAGGGTTTTTTTTCACTAAAACCTGGGTGGAAAAGAGGGATAGCTTGTCTCTTTTTCATTTGGGATGTAATCAAGATGACCGGTAAGGAGTCCTGTCTCGAGTCACGAAGATCTGAGTTCTAATTCAGTCCTACTGCAGGGACTTCCCTGGTGGTCCAGTGGCAGAGAATCCACCTTCCAATGCAGGGGACGTGTGTTTGATCCCTGGTCAGGGAACTAAGATCCCACATGCCTCGGGGCAACTTAGCCCGTACACCTCAACTACTAAGCTCATGCGCCTCAACGAGAGAGCCCATGTGCGGCAAACTGCAGAGCCCACGTGCCCTGGAGCCTGAGTGCCAGAACTACAGAGAGAAAACCCTCACGCTGCAGCTAGAAAGAAGCCTGCTTGCCGCAACTAAGATGCAATGCAGCCAAAAAAATAAAGAAAAAAAATCTCTACCACATATTGACAAATATTTAACATCTGTGTTTCAGTTTCTCTATCTTGAAATTTACATAATAGTATCTATTTCAAATGTATTTTTTGTAGAGATTAGATTAGATGATCAAATATCAAGAGATTAGGATAGCACCTGATACAAAGGACTTAACAAAGTAAATAATAATGTGATGATGATGATAGCTTTGTGAATGAGAGTGAATATTGGTTTGCAGCACATAGTTAAGGTTGAATTTGTTGGGTTTTTTATTGGTTGTGAAATATTTTTAATATATCCTTAATTACAAATGATGATAATAATAGTAGCCACTATTTATTAAGTACTTTATGTCAGAGTTCCGGACCACTCAAATGTTTGAATAAGTACTTTAGTGCTTGTTTAGTTCTGGACTGTAGAATGTAACACATTCTACAGGAGGAGGCCTTGGAGAGCATCAGATTAGCAGGAATCACAAAACTTTTGTATTTTTAACAATAAAATTTAAGTGTTTCAATATTTTAGTAGAGCATGTCAATTGAATGTCTACCATCTTTGTCATGGGATAGCAAGATTAAGGTTAGTAACTTGGGAGTTGAAATGAGGGAAACTATTCACCTAGTGATACTTTTTTTTGGGGGGGGCTTTATCTTTACATCTTTATTGGAGTATAATTGCTTTACAATGGTGTGTTACTTTCTGCTTTATAACAAAGTGAATCAGTTATACATACACATATGTTCCCATATCTCTTCCCTCTTACGTCTCTCTCCCTCCCACCCTCCCTATCCCACCCCTCCAGGCGGTCACAGAGCACTGAGCTGATCTCCCTGTGCTATGCGGCTGCTTCCCACTAGCTATCTACCTTACGTTTGGTAGTGTATATATGTCCATGCCTCTCTCTCGCTTTGTCACAGCTTACCCTGCCCCCTCCCCATATCTTCAAGTCCATTCTCTAGTAGGTCTGTGTCTTTATTCCTGTCTTACCCCTAGGTTCTTCATGACAATTTTTTTTTCTTAAATTCCATATATATGTGTTAGCATTACAGTATTTGTCTTTCTCTTTCTGACGTACTTCACTCTGTATGACAGACTCTAGGTCTATCCACCTCATTACAAATAGCTCAATTTCGTTTTTTTTATGGCTGAGTAATATTCCATTGTAAATATGTGCCACATCTTCTTTATCCATTCCTCCGACGATGGACACTTACATTGTTTCCATCTCCGGGCTATTGTAAATAGAGCTGCAATGAACATTTTGGTACATGACTCTTTTTGAATTATGGTTTTCTCAGGGTATATGCCCAGTAGTGGGATTGCTGGGTCATATGGTAGTTCTATTTGTAGTTTTTTAAGGAACCTTCATACTGTTCTCCACAGTGGCTGTATCAATTTACATTCCCACCAACAGTGCAAGAGGGTTTCCTTTTCTCCACACCCTCTCCAGCATTTATTGTTTCTAGATTTTTTGATGATGGCCATTCTGACTGGTGTGAGATGATATCTCATTGTAGTTTTGATTTGCATTTCTTTAATGATTAATGATGTTGAGCATTCTTTCATGTGTTTGTTGGCAGTCTGTATATCTTCTTTGGAGAAATGTCTATTTAGGTCTCCTACCCATTTTTGGATTGGGTTGCTTTTTTGTTATTGAGCTACATGAGCTGCTTATAAATTTTGGAGATTAATCATTTGTCAGTTGCTTCATTTGCAAATATTTTTCTCCCATTCTGAGGGTTGTATTTTGGTCTTGTTTATGGTTTCCTTTGCTGTGCAAAAGCTCTGAAGTTTCCTTAGGTCCAATTTGTTTAATTTTGTTTTTATTTCCATTTAGCTTGGAGGTGGGTCAAAAAGGATCTTGCTGTGATTTATGTCATAGAGTGTTCTGCCTATGTATTCCTCTAAGAGTTTTATAGTTTGTGGCCTTACATTTAGATCTTTAATCCATTTTGAGCTTATTTTTGTGTATGATGTTAGGGAGTGATCTAATCTCATACTTTTACATGTACCTGTCTGGTTTTCCCAGCACCACTTATTGAAGAGGCTGTCCTTTCTCCACTGTACATTCCTGCCTCCTTTATCAAAGATAAGGTAACCATATGTGCGTGGGTTTATCTCTGGGCTTTCTATCCTGTTCCATTGATCTTTCTGTTTTTGTGCCAGTACCATACTGTCTTGATTACTGTAGATTTGTAGTATAGGCTGAAGTCCAGGAGCCTGATTCCTCCAGCTCCGTTTTTCGTTCTCAAGATTGCTTTGGCTATTCGGGGTGTTTTGTGTTTCCATACAAATTGTGAAATTTTTTGTTGTAGTTCTGTGAAAAATGCCAGTGGTAGTTTGATAGGGATTGCATTGAATCTGTAGATTGCTTTGGGTAGTAGAATCATTTTCACAATGTTGATTCATCCAATCCAAGAACATGGTATATCTCTCCATCTATTTGTATCATCTTTAATTTCTTTCATCAGTGTCTTATAATATTTTGCATACAGGTCTTTTGTCTCCTTAGGCAGGTTTATTCCTAGATATTTTCTTCTTTTGGTTGCAATGGTAAATGGGAGTGTTTTCTTGATTTCACTTTCAGATTTGTCATCATTAGTGTATAGGAATGCAAGAGATTTCTGTGCATTAATTTTGTATCCTGCTACTTTATGAAATTCATTGGTTAGCTCTAGTAGTTTTCTGGTAGCATCTTTAGGATTCTCTATGTATAGTATCGTGTCATCTGCAAACAGTGACAGCTTTACTTCTTTTCCGATTTGGATTCCTTTTATTTCCTTTTCTTCTCTGATTGCTGTGGCAAAAACTTCCAAAACTATGTTGAATAAGAGTGGTGACAGTGGGCAACCTTGTCATGTTCCTGATCTTAGGGGAAACGCTTTCAGTTTTTCACCATTAAGGACAATGTTGGCTGTGGGTTTGTCATATATGGCCTTTATTATGTTGAGGAAAGTTCCCTCTATGCCTACTTTCTGGAGGGTTTTTATCATAAATGGGTGTTGAATTTTGTCAAAAGCTTTCTCTGCATCTATTGAGATGATCATATGGTTTTTCTCCTTCAATTTGTCAATATGGTGTATCATGTTGATTGAATTGTGTATATTTAAGAATCCTTGCATTCCTGGAATAAACCCCACTTGATCATGCTCTATTATCCTTTTCATGTGCTGTTGGATTCTGTTTGCTAGTATTTTGTTGAGGATTTTTGCATCTGTGTTCATCAGTGATATTGGCCTGTAGTTTTCTTTCTTTGTGATATCCTTGTCTGGTTTTGGTATCAGGGTGATGGTGGCCTCGTAGAATGAGTTTGGGAGTGTTCCTCCCTCTGCTATATTTTGGAAGAGTTTGAGGAGGATAGGTGTTAGCTCTTCTCTAAATGTTTGAGAGAATTCGCCTGTGAAGCCATGTGGTCCTGGGCTTTTGTTTGTTGGAAGATTTTTAATCACAGTTTCAATTTCAGTGCTTGTGATTGGTCTGTTCTTATTTTCTATTTCTTCCTGATTCAGTCTTGGCACGTTGTGCATTTGTAAGAATTTGTCCATTTCTTCCAGGTTGTCCCATTTTATTGGCATAGAGTTGCTTGTAGTAATCTCTCATGATCTTTTGTATTTCTGCAGTGCCAGTTGTTACTTCTCCTTTTTCATTTCTAATTCTATTGATTTGAGTCTTCTCCCTTTTTTTCTTGATGAGTCTGGCTAACAGTTTATCAATTTTGTTTATCTTCTCAAAGAACCAGCTTTTAGTTTTATTGATCTTTGCTATCGTTTCCTTCATTTCTTTTTCATTTATTTCTGATCTGATTTTTATGGTTTCTTTCCTTCTGCTAACATTGGGGGGGGGGGTTGTTCTTCTTCCTCTAATTGCTTTAGTTGTAAGGTTAGGTTGTTTATTCGAGATGTTTCCTGTTTCTTAAGGTACGATTATATTGCTATAAACTTCCCTCTTAGAACTGCTTTTGCTTCATCCCATAGATTTTGGGTCATCGTGTTTCCATTGTCAGTTGTTTCTTGGTATTTTTTTAATTTCCTCTTTGATTTCTTCAGTGATCACTTGGTTATTAAGTAGTGTATTGTTTAGCCTCCATGTGTTTGTATTTTTTACAGATCTTATCCTGTAATTGATATCTAGTCTCATAGCATTGTGGTCGGAAAAGGTACTTGATACAATTTCAATTTTCTTAAATTTACCAAGGCTTGATTTGTGACCCAAGATATGATCTATCCTGGAGAATGTTGCATGATCACTTTAGAAAAATGTGTATTCTGTTGTTTTTGGATGGAATGTCCTATAAATATCAATTAAGTCCATCTTGTTTAATGTATCATGTAAAGCTTGTGTTTCCTTATTTATTTTCATTTTGGATGATCTGTCCATTGGTGAAAGTGGGGTGTTAAAGTCCCCTGCTATGAATGTGTTACTGTCGATTTCCCCTTTTATGGCTGTTAGTATTTTCCTTATGTATTGAGGTGCTCCTATGTTGGGTGCATAAATATTTACAATTGTTATATCTTCTTCTTGGATTGATCCCTTGATCATTATGTAGTGTCTTTCTTTGTCACTTCTAATAGTCTTTATTTTAAAGTTTAGTTTGTCTGATATGAGAATTGCTACTCCAGCTTTGTTTTGGTTTGCATTTGCATGAAATATCTTTTTCCATCCCCTTACTTTCAGTCTGTATGTGTCTGTACGTCTGAAGGGGGTCTCTTGTAGACAGCAAATATATGGGTCTTGTTTTTGAATCCATTCAGCCAATCTGTATCTTTTGGTGGGAGCATTTAGTCCATTTACATTTAAGGTAATTATTGATATGTATGTTCCTATTCCCATTTTCTTAATTGTTTTGGGTTCATTATTGTAGGTCTTTTCCTTCTCTTGTGTTTCTTGCCTAGAGAATTTCCTTTAGCAGTTGTAAAGCTGGTTTGGTGGTGCTGAACTCTCTCCGCTTTTGCTTGTCTGTAAAGGTTTTAATTTCTCCATCAAATCTGAATGAGATCCTTGCTGGGTAGAGTAATCTTGGTCGCAGGTTTTTCTCCTTCATCACTTTACATATGTCCTGCCAGTCCCTTCTGGCTTGCAGAGTTTCTGCTGAAAGGTCAGCTGTTAACCTTATGGGGATTCCCTTGTGTGTTATTTGTTGTTTTTCCCTTCCTGCTTTTAATATGCTTTCTTTGTATTTAATTTTTGACAGTTTGATTAATATGTCTTCATGTATTTCTCCTTGGATTTTTCCTGTATGGGACTCTCTGTGCTTCCTGGACTTGATTAACTATTTCCTTTCCCATATTAGGGAAGTTTTCAACTATAATCTCTTCAAATATTATCTCAGTTCCTTTCTTTTTCTCTTCTTCTTCTGGAACCCCTATAATTCGAATGTTGGTGCGTTTAATGTTGTCCCAGAGGTCTCTGAGACTGTCCTCAGTTCTTTTCATTCTTTTTTCTTTATTCTGCTCTGCAGTAGTTATTTCCACTATTCTATCTTCCAGCTCACTTATCTGTTCTTCTGCCTCAGTTATTCTGCTATTGATCCCATTTAGAGTATTTTTAATTTCATTTATTGTGTTGTTCATCATTGTTTGTTTCATCTTTAGTTCTTCTAGGTCCTTGTTATATGTTTCTTGCATTTTGTCTATTCTATTTCCAAGATTTTGGATCATCTTTGCTATCAGTATTCTGAATTCTTTTTTAGGTAGACTGCCTATTTCCTCATCATTTGTTAGGTCTGGTGGGTTTTTATCTTGCTCCTTCATCTGCTGTGTGTTTTTCTGTCTTCTCATTTTGCTTATCTTACTGTGGTTGGGGTCTCCTTTTTGCAGGCTGCAGGTTCGTAGTTCCCATTGTTTTTGGTGTCTGTCCCCAGTGGCTAAGGTTGGTTCAGTGGGTTGTGTAGGCTTCCTGGTGGAGGGTACTAGTGCCTGTGTTCTGGTGGATATGGCTGGATCTTGTCTTTCTGGTGGGCAGGTTCAAGTCTGATGGTGTGTTGGGGTGTCTGTGGACTTATTATGATTTTAGGCAGCCTCTCTGCTAACGGGTGGGGTTGTGTTCCTGTCTTGCTAGTTGTTTGGCATAGGATGTCCAGCACTGTAGCTTGCTGGTCGTTGAGTGAAGCTGGGTGCTGGCATTGAGATGGAGATCTCTGGGAGATTTTCACCGTTTGATATTATGTGGAGCTGGGAGGTCTCGTGTGGACCAGTGTCCTGAAGTTGGCTTTCCCACCTCAGAGGCACAGCACTGACTCCTGGCTGCAGCACCAAGAGCCTTTCATCCACACGGCTCAGAATAAAAGGGAGAAAAAGTAGAAAGAATTACTGGAAGAAAGAAAGAAAGAAAGAAAGGAGGGAGGAAGGAAGGAGGGAAGGAGGGAAGGAAGGAAAAAAAGAAAGAAAGAAGATAAAGTAAAATAAAGTAAGGTGAAATATAATAAAGTTATTAAAATAAAAAATAATAAGAGAAAAAAAGAAAAAAAAAACAGACGGATAGAACCCTAGGACAAATGGTGGAAGCAAAGCTATACCGACAAAATCTCACACAGAAGCATACACATACACACTCACAAAAAGAGGAAAAGGGAAAAAAAATAATAAATCTTGCTCTCAAGTCCACCTCCTTAATTTGGGATGATTGGTTGTCTATTCATGTATTCCACAGATGCAGGTACATCAAGTTGATTGTGGAGCTTTAATCCGCTGCTGTTGAGGCTGCTGGGAGAGATTTCCGTTTCTCTTGTTTGTTCTCACAGCTCCCAGGGGCTCAGCTTTGGATTTGGGCCCGCCTCTGCCTGTAGGCCGCGGAGGGAGTCTGTTCTTCGCTCAGACAGGATGGGGTTAAAGGAGCAGCTGCTTCCGGGACTCTGGCTCACTCAGGCTGGGGGGAGGGAGGGGTATGGTTGCGGGGCGGGCCTGCGGCGTCAGAGGCGCCGTGACGTTGCACCAGCGTGTGGCGCGCTGTGCTTTCTCCCGGGGAAGTTGTGCTTGGATTCCAGGACCCTGGCAATGGCGGGCTGCACAGGCTCCGTGGAAGGAGCGTGTGGATAGTGACCTGTCCTCGCACACAGGCTTCTCGGTGGTGGCAGCAGCAGCCTTAGCGTCTCATGCCCGTCTCTGGAGTCCGTGCTTTTAGCCGCGGCTCGCGCCCGTCTCTGGAGCTCCTTTAAGCAGCGCTCTTAATCCCCTCTCCTCGCGCACCAGGAAACAAAGAGGGAAGAAAAAGTCTCTTGCCTCTTCGGCAGGTCCAGACTTTTCCCCGGATTCCCTCCCAGCTAGCTGTGGCGCACTAGCCCCCTGCAGGCTGTGTTCACGCCGCCAGCCCCAGTCTTCTCCCTGCCCTCCGACCGAAGCCCGAGCCTCAACTCCCAGCCCCGCCCGCCCCAGCCGGTGAGTAGACAAGCCTCTCGGGCTGGTGAGTGCCGGTCGGCCCTGACCCTCTGTGCGGGAATCTCTCCGCTTTGTCCTCCACACCCCTGTTGCTGTGCTCTCCTCCGCGGCTCCGAAGCTTCCCCCCTCCGCCACCCGCAGTCTCCGCCCGTGAAGGGGCTTCCTAGTGTGTGGAAAGCTTTCCTCCTTCACAGCCCCCTCCCACTGGCGAATGCCCGTACCTGTCCTTTTGTCGCTCTTTTTTCTTTTGCCCTACCCAGGTACGTGGGGGGGTTTCTTGCCTTTTGGGAGGTCTGAGGTCTTCTGCCAGCGTTCAGTAGGTGTTCTGTAGGAGTTGTTCCATGTGTAGATGTATTTCTGGTGTATCTGTGGGGAGGAACCGCGTCTTACTCTTCCGCCATCTTCCTGGAAGCCCCCTCTGTGGAGTTTCTTGACAACACTGAAGTCACAGTCGCTCAGTTTCTGTGCAGCAAAGCCCCTCAAACCTAAAGGTAATCAAAACTGGCCACTCAAGTGAGAGTACAGGATCAGATTCAAAGTTCAGTTTGGTAAACATTCATTGAGTGCTTGCTGTTTTCCAGGCTCAAAGAGGATTGCAAAAATAGGTATATCCTCAGAAACATGGAGGTAATAGCAGGTGATATTCAGTCTCTCTCACCTAGTGATACTTAAACAGAGGAAATAGTTTTAAATCACTTTTGTCAAACTCTGTTGAGAAAGGAAAAGATTTGCTGTGTGTTATAGATCGAATGTTTTTTAGCGTCCAAAATTCATATGTCGGAGCTGTAACCCCCAAAGTAATGGTATTTAGAAATGAGGCTTTGGGGAGGTAATTTGCTTAGATGAGGTCATGAGGTTGGGGACCCTATGTTGGGATTATTCCTTCCAATAAGAGGAAGGCAGATAAGAACTCTCTTTAGCTGCCATGTGAGAACATAGAGAGAAGGTTGCTTACCTGCAAGCCAATAAGAGGACCCTAACCAGGAAACAAATCACAGGCACTCTGACCGTGACTTCCGAGTCTCCAGAGCTGTGAGAAGTAAATGTCTGTTGTTTAAGCCGCCCAGTCTGTGGTATTAAGTTATGGCGGTCCAAGCTAATTAAAATAGTGGTTTATGGTCATTTGGAAGGAGATGATCTTTCTTTCCATTCATGTCTGCATCAAATACCTTGATTTTTTTTTTTCAAGGGCTGTTCAGTTTTCCCAGTATCTGTTTGTTTAACACATGGCTCATATTTGACTACAGGTGAGCAGCAGTCTTAAACTTACTGCCTTGAAAGTTGCAAAGGTGCATCTGAAAGATGTGCCTTGATTCCTCAGTTGTTCTAACATCTATCCCTTAGAAAGCCACGACAAAGAATGAATCCTTCTGGCCTCACTATGGAATTGCTCTTAAACAGTTAAGAGTTCAGGGTGATGGTATCAAGCAATGTTGAAGTCTCTTATGAGAAATAGGTGTTTAAAACTCATTGCTGCGTTTGTCATGAGGATTATATAAATATGACTACAATTAAAAATTCACTCATATATCCATTCATTCATCTCAAATCTTTGTTTGAATAGTTAATATGGGCCAGGCCCTGAGGGTGACATTGTATGTTGGAAATTCCTCTCTGATATCAGTTTAAACAATAATAATGTTCTCCTGAAGATTTAATATGTGCTCATGTTTTGGAATTGATTGGTCTTTTCTGTGTTGATTGCTAAAAGCTTATACTCAAATCTGAGTCTCACCTCAGAACAGGCATTTTGGTCTAAGGTCATTCTGGCTCTCTTACTGTTTCTCAACTTTATTTTCTCTTTGTCTCATTTTGAAATGTTTTAACATTTTCTTATGCAAGTCACCTTGAATACATGTACAGAAGAAGTCAGAAATAATATAAATGTAAATATCAAATATACATCAAATATACATTAAAATGGAGAAAATAAATGCCAAGGCAGAAATTAAGTATATGGGTTCAACTGATAGATCATTTTCTGGTGTTTCCTATCAAAAACATTGCTACTTCATAATCTTCCGATGTTAAAACGCAAATGAATGTAGTAAAAGAATATTTGCCAAAAACAAATGGCATGAAAAAATTACAGTCTGTTTAATAAACCAGAACTGAGGTGGAATCATCATAGAAAGCATAAAATAGGTCAAGATATTTAAAAAATGATATCATTTTGTCAGTAAAATATTAAAAATACATGTAAGCAATTTCTGAGATTCTGTAACCATATTAGACACAAGAGAAAAGTAAAGGAAATGTTGTCTTTCACAAAAAGGAAAGTATTGCTATGCTTACTTAAAATGATACTGTAGTACTTTCTTTGTATATTTACAGAAAAAGTCAATTGTTATCTGAAAATTGTGGTAGGTAGCCCAGAAATTGCAAGGGCAAAAATAGAGTGTAAATAAGGGGAAAATATATTGAGATTGCTTAAATAAGCTGTTAAAATCTAAAGATATAGGATATGGAAAGACTGACTAGTATAATTTTAGTCTTTAATTTCTTTCAGCACTCTTGGGGCTAATATAATACCAAGTCTTAAAAAAGTAAAAAGGCATCACCCTTGAAATTATAGCTCTAACAAAATCTGGAAAAAAAGTCTAAAATTCCATTTTCAGACACCTAGTCTAGAATGATGTACTGGGAAACACACAGGGCTTAATAAAGAACAAATTCGGTCACAGTGGTAGCAGATATCTTTCTACTGACAGAATAATGGCATAGTAAATCAGGGAGAAGCATTAGATGCAATTTATCTTGACTTTAGAAAGAGTTTGATTCAGTCTTGTATGAAGTATTAATCAAGAAATGCGGAAAAGTGTGCTGAAGACCTCACTGTTAAGTGGATCAGCATCTGGTCTACTTAGTCAATCAGAGGCACTCAGAATATAGCCATTAATAGCTCAATATGTCTAGAGCTGTGGAATACATGGAATCATATACAATTAATGCTATGATATAAATTTAGTATGAATAAAATAGAAAATAAATGGGAATTAATACCTGCCCTACTGACATAAAATACTAACATTAACATAAATAATAACCTATGTATATTTTACTTTGGTGCTGTGCTGTATCAATTTCAAAAGGTCTTTGTACTATATCATTTAAAAAATCAGAAGATGGAACGATTTATCAAGTTTATTGGATAGCACAACTCTAGATGAAAATAAATGGAGTGTTGAAAAGTGGCCAGATGTTATCTTGTCCAGGTAAGAGAGATCAACAACAAAAGAAGGAACCAGTTTATATCCATTTGTGAATTTGGTAGATAATAACAGGAATAATCTTATCTAGCATTCACTGAGAGTTAAAACATGTGCCAGGCATCTTACATGCATTATCTCCCTGAATGTAGACAATAAGCCTATGAAGTAAGTATTATTATCAGCTATCTCCTAAACTTATAGACATCCAGATGAGCACAAGTATAAATAGAGAACTCTGTTTGGAGAACTGTATTTGGTTTTGAAAGGAATTTAAGGATTATCCAATCCAGCTTCTTTTAAGGTGAAGGCAATCTGTTCTATAAACAGACTGTTGAGAACCTGCAAAGACAGGTGATAGGACGTTGAGAAAATAATCCACAGAAAAACATATAATGATAGCATTTTGTATTTTTATGTTGGAGAAGGGTCACTGACTGAAATGAAGAATGAAGGTAAAGTAGAATAAACCATTTAAAAACGTTTATTAGATTTGGTGAATGTGTTAAGTATGACCTTGAACAGTTCCCGTGGATGGGAGCAGAAGACATTTTACAGAAATTAAGGTTGTGTGCTTTTTTGTGTGTGTTGACAATTGGAGTAAAGGGCATAAACCATTTGAGGAGTCTGGCACAAAAAAATAAAATTAAAAAGTAATGAAAGGAATCAAAGAAAAAAACAGAGATTGCTTTAAGACATTTTAGAAGAACTTAAATGAGGGCTTGAATGATAAAGCACAGATGAGAAATGTTTAGTAGTAAGAATCAGTGAATTTTGGTACAGCACATTCTCTTTTTTTTTTTTTTTTTTTGGCCATGCCATGTGGTTTGCAGGATCTTAGTTCCCCAACTAGGGATCGAACCCAGGCCCCCTAGTGGAAGTGCAGAGTCCTAACCACTGGACTGCCAGGGAATTCCCAGGCTATTCTTGAAAGAAAGAAATGAGTTCTAGAGGCAGATAAGCTCCTCCTTAGACATGACAGATCAGACACATGCATAGAGAATGTTGACATGAAGGATGAGATCATTAGTGATAAAAACTGCATGAATGTAGATTTAATAAGAACATAGCTACTGTGGTAAGTAAGCCACAGAATTGATGAGGGGCATAGAGTATGGCTGGCAAACTTTATTTTAGCATGTATATGTAGTTTATTAAGTGCTGTTCCATTCTTCTAGGACTTCATAGCGTTATAGGCAAATGAGGGAAAAAGACAAAATCATTTCATAAAATAGAACATGCAGAACATTTTCAAAGAGCAATTTCTTTACTTACTAGTCCTTTAAAGAAAATCTCATACTTTCCTTATGGAATAATTTTCTTCCTCTTAAAGTGCATTCTTCAGAAGTTCCTTTAGGGAAGTTATGTAGGTAGTGAAGAGAGAGGAAAAAAAGGAAGCTAGGCATAAAACTGCAGATTGCATATTTTGTCTTAGTATTTGAAGATATTGTTGTACTTGTTTCTTAAAAAATATAACTGTTATTTGTGAGTTATATTTTAGCTACTTTTAATATATTCTATTAGCTTTGGACATTCTACAGTTTCTCTACATAAGGCTAGGTATATATTATGTGGTAATTACGCATTTGGGCTTTTCTGTATGTGCTCCCTGAAACTGAACATTCTGCTCTTTCTTCAGCTATCTACTACCTTCAAATAGTATTTTTCCATTCACTCTTCTTTTTGCTACTGGGACTCCTATTATGTACATGATTTCAAGAATGCCTAATGAATCAGAAATGTTTTAAGATATCAATCTCAGTAAATAATTATTATATACTCTGAAACTATGTCATAAAATAAAAACTGTTCACCTAGAAATGAAAATAACTTATTTATTTTTAAATTTCAGTGCTAAAAATTGTTTTGCTTCATGTCAAAATAACTGAATTTCAGGACTCTGATCTGACTAAGTAGTCACTTGATTCAATACAAATCATTGGCTAAAAACAATATAAATATTTTGGAAATTCTTACTGCACAAATATCTGATATTCCATGAAAAAAAATAAGCATTGTGCATGTATTTTGAGTGTAAATGGAATTTTTAATGTTAATTGTTTATTATTTTATGATATTAAATTCTGTAGATTTAATGAATGCAACAGGGAGAGGGAGAGAGAAAGGTACCTCTATCTATTAACAGATAAATAGACAGATAAATAGATTTACCAGCATTTTCTCCATCACTTTAAGGTGATGGAAAAAACTTGTATATACATGCATGAGTGTGTATGATAAATCTTTTTCCTTTTAACTCTGAATGTTTAGTCTCTCTTCCTAGGATTCCCTGTGAGAATCTTTGAATAATGTTGCCCTACATTTTCACATAGCTAGGACAGCCTCATTACCCCTCAGAGCATGATTTCTAATAAAATGCTTGGAATCATGAGCCATATTCTGGTTTGACCCAGAAAGCTTTGACATTCAAAATCAGAATGGTCTGAATGGCTCAGTCAAGATACAAGCCTGAATTAATTGGGGAATTTGATTATATTGACCCTTGAGGAAAGGGATAATGTACTGGACTTTTTTTTGAAAATGTTATCTATATAATTTAAGTGAATAATTATTAACAAAATAGCTAAAACTAAAACCTGTTCAGGTTAAATAAAGTAAGTAACCTCTTCAGCTGTTCTCATGATACAATAGAGACAATTGCTTCTGGATTGAATTGGGCTTAAAATCATTGACCAAAATAATTTACACATGTGTAATCACAGTTCTTAGTATAGTGCTGAGATAAGTATATAGTTATGGAATAAATGCTAAGTTGTTTTATAAGCTTTTAGTTATATATAAATTGAAATAAATAGCTCAGATACAGACGTGTCATCAGCATGCCTCGTGATATTTAACATTTATGATTATACTGAATTGCATAGATATATTTGCTTTTGTTTCCTAGGATATTACTGAGTATACTGTTAAGGGTCTAACTTTGCTTCTTGTTCCTATACAGCACATCAGGGTCAAGAGATTTAAAGAATTATAAAGAGGTAGGATTGTAGTTCTTTGCAATTGCCACTCATGGTTATAGATCAACATTACAATAAACTACTTGATAATATTTTGAAGGTAAATGGTTTAAGTGTAAAAAATCATGTGATGTTTGCAAATTCTTCAAATTATATCTGTTTGGTTTTTATGTAAGAATATTATTTATTTATTTATTTATTTAATCATTACATGCACACACATTCTAAATTAGTCACTGGACTTAGAGCAGATAATAAGACATTCCCCCACTTGCCTTCATGAAACTCATGTTTTAGTGATAGAACAAATTTAGCATTCATTATGCAATTAAGAATTTGATTTCAGTTCTGATAAATTCTATCCACCTGGAGATATTGCTATGAAAGTGTATAACTGGAAGCTGTTCTTGAGGAAACAATATTTTAACTGAATATTTAAGGAAGAATATCAACTGAGCCCACAGAGAAAAGAGTGGATGAAAACTTGCAAGTTATAGGACACTGACTCTAAAAAAGTCCTGAGGTGGTTAAGAGCGAGCATGATGGGGAAAATGAATCAAGGACATATGGCTAGTAAGGAGATTAGTAGGTGGGTATGAGGCAGTAAGAATCAGCTAATCCAGATCATGCTGAAACATGTAGGTTAATTTAAGGATTTTATCTATTATTTAAATAATAATGGAGAATTAATGAAGACTTTGAAGCAGGAGAGTGACATACTCCTACATTTCTTTGAAAAATGTCACTTTGCTGTGGAAAATGTTTTGAATGAGGGTAAGAAGAGACCTGAGAAGACTGGTTAGGAAGGTCTGCATTGGTCCAGGTGAGCTGTGGTAATTTAAACTGGATTGACATAGTAGAGAAGCAGGAAAGTGAGTTCAATAGATAGTTATGAAATGGAATGTGTAGGACTCTGTGATAGATGAAATATGGATGATGAAGGAGAGGGGACAATCAACAATTATTCCTAGTTTTTTACTTTAAAAAACTAATATCATGGTGTAGGATGTTAACTAGACTTGTTTTTATTTCACAATATATACAAATATCAAAAATTACATTTTACACCTGAAACTGATATAGTGTAATATGTCAGTTATACCTCAATAATAATCAAATCATAATCACCTTTTTATTATGCATTGAAAAAAAACTAATAATGTTCACTGAAATATGCAGCCCTGGAAAAGGGGCAAATTTAAAAGGTTGGGGAAGGGACTTCTCTGGCGGTCCAGTGGTTAGAACTTCGCCTTCCAGGACAGGGGGTGCAGGTTTGATCCTGGTCAGGGAGCTAAGATCCCACATGCCTTAAGGCCAAAAAACCAAAACATAAAAAAACCGGAAGCAATATTGTAACAAATTCAATAAAGACTTTAAAAATGGTCCACATCAAAAAAAAAAACTTAAAAAAAAAAATAAATAAAAGGTTGGAGAAGATGATGAGTTTAGATTAGGCATGTTAAATTTGAAGGGCCTCTTCATACTCTCTAGTGTGACCAAAATAAAAAAATCAGATAAGAACAAGTTGTGGTGAGAATGTGGAAATATCTGAACTCTCTCATATGCTACTGGTGGGAATGGAAAATGGTGCAACCAATTTGAGAAATACTCAGGCAGTTCTTCAAATGATTTCACACAGAGTTACCGTATGACCCGGTAATTCTACTCCAAGGTGTTTACCTAAGAGAAATGGAAACATGTTTACACAAAAACATGTACATGAAAGTTAATGGCAGTGCTATTCATAATAACCAAAATGTGGAAACAAACTTATTGTTCAAGTGAAAAATGCTGAAAAATAGTGGTATATCCATACAATGGAATATTATTATTCAGCCATAAAAATGGAGTTATGATACATGTTACAACATGGACAAACCTTAAAAATATTATGCTAAGTAAAAGAAGCCAGTCACAAAAGATTACATATAATATGATTCCCTTTCATGAAATATCCAGACTCTACAGAGACAAATAGTAGATTAATAATTTTGTAGGGCTGGAGTATACATGGAGAAATAGGAAGGTTTTAGCTAAAGGGTATATGGGATGTGTTTTTGAGATGAAAACTGTTCTAAAATTAGATTGTGATGATGGTTGTTCATATATGTGAATATACCAAAATCCATCGACCTGTATACCTTAAATGGGTAAATTATATGATATGTGAATTATATATTGATAAAGCTGTTTTAAAAATTTGAGAGATCTGTGAGAATCTCAGTTTTTGGAAGACCTCAGAGAAGAAGTCTTGACAGAAGAAATATATCTGGGGTCATTTGTGAATAGATTGTAACTGAAATTGTGGGTGGGGATGAGGAAATATGGATTAAATATGGCTAAAGACCAAACTTGCAGAAATTCTAATATACATTGCTTGGGTAGATGAGAGTGAATCAGCAGAAGAGACAAAGGAGTGAAGAGACATGAAATATAAATGTGGTCTCAAGGAAACCATTAGTGTTTTAAGAAAGAGTGTGTGTAAATAGTTTTGAATGAAATTGAGTCAAGTAGGATGTGGTATAAAAATATCCATTAGATTGAGTGACTCAGAAGTCGTTATTACATCAGTTAGAGCCATTTTGTGCAGTGGTGGTGGAAAAGGCTGCTGAAAAAGACATCAGGATTCACTGAGCAGTATGTGAAGGGGAGGATGTAATGATAGTGGCAGGAATATCTCTCCTCTGAAGTTAGGTATGATTTTAGGGGGATAAGTCAGGATGAGGAAAATTATTGTCTTTAAATTGGGAAGATTTCAGTATAATTAAATGTGGATTGGAAGCATCGCATAGAGGTGTGTGTGATGAAGATCCAGGATATATAAGGAATAATCAGTATTGGAAGATTCCTGAGAAGGAGATAAATGATTTCGTTTAGATCACAGGTTAAGTCTTGATCTTAAGTTATAGTGCTTACATACTAGAAAGAAAAACCTGAACATAGCTCAAATGGTCGTTGGTGAAACAGGGTTATACTGAGCCTGTAAATACATACATACACATTATGATTAAAAACAAAAACAATAACCTTTGTAAGGGTCATCACTAAGGATAAAATGGTAGAATACTTTCAAAAGAGGAAGTATAGGTACTCCTGTACGGCATTACAGTATATACTCCTACTTGCTATGAAATTAATTGTTTCTTATATGTATGGATTAAAGAAGCCATTAACTAGAGAGAGTTTTCTATTTTCCTAAGAGTTTCCCAAGAGTCAGCAAAAGACTTTAATAGTGAAGAAAATTGATTGATGGTAATCTTTACCGGTATTACAGTAATTTACATCATAGTAAATGAAATTTCTACTAGGAATTGTCACATATAGGTAAAACTTTCCTTTTTCCCTGGTGAATTGTATTTGGTTGTTAATCTAAGGACAGCTATAATTATATGTTGATATTATATATAATTTGGTATAGATATGTTTAGGTTAACTATTTAGTATACTACATAGAGTTTATTGCATAGACTGGATTTTTTGGAGGTTTGTTTTTATTTTCAAATATGTGTTCTGTATGTCTCTTTTGAAATTCCAGAGTAAAGAGAAATCTCTCATATACTACTAAAAAGTATCTACACAGTTTCAAACTGTCAGATAATTGTAATCAGAGTGGTATCTGGAATAATTTTTGTGGAATAATTTCTGATTAAGGACTCTCCATGTGGGCCTACTAGTGGTTTCAAAGGCAAAACAAACCTCACAGTTTAAAAGACAAAATGTTATTTGTCAGATTTTTATCTTGAAAGCTTTTGTGGATGGGTTGCACCTCTCTGGAGATAGAAATGGTTTTCCCATCTGGAGTAATTTTCAGAGGAGTTAATTAATTTTTGAAGGGGTGAAATTCTACAAAGATACTTTCCTTTCCCCAACAATTGGTGAAACAAAAAAATAGACTCAGGACAATTTTTATTAATTGGGTATTATGCTAGTAATGAGAACGGAATTACTTTCCCCAAATTGAGAAATAAGTCTGTAGTGAGTGCGTGAACCAATTAAACCAGACAGGAAAGACCATGTATAAAGGCTCATTATATTACATATGTACTACTTATTCAATTCAGCCTCTTGTAATCCTGTTAGTTGAAAATATCCTTCCCATTAGACAATTTATTTGTTATATCTAGTCAACATTATTATTGAAACACGAGTTAAATGCAAAGAGAGTGCATTTTCAGCAAGATTTTAATGTAATTCTTTCTATGGAAGAATGAAAACCACATATATTACCTGCTACTGAGTAAATTAAAGTATAATTAGAACCTAATGGATTTGCTAAAGCATTTAATGATGAATAACATTTAATTTTGCATACTGTGAAAGGCATCATATTGATATACGTAATTTTAGTAGTGAAATGAATACACTAATATAAGGTAACATTTAAGGATTGTCATGCAAACCACCAATAGTATGATAATTCAAGATAGATTGCATATGCCCACATGGTCTTTTTACTTATACTTCTATAATTTAGAATGAAAACTATGATTCCTAGAGTAGAAAGTAATATAATCTACCTTAGGATACCCGGAGGTTTTATGGCAAAAACATGCTTTCTAATCCTAGGTTAAAATGTTTATTAAAATCATTTAATATCTTCATTACAGGAAGCCTGAAATTATTTGTAATGCTTGTTTTATTATATTTTTGTTAAAAATTATAAAAATCATTTAGTCATGAGTTATAAATGAAAAAATACATAAAATACAGAAAAGTATGTACTGTAGGTTTGCAATTTTGCAGTGTGAGACATTAAACATGCAAAACTACTTCACAATATGTTTCACCTGACAATAAATTGAATGAGTTGATGTTTTATGCTAATGAACATGAGACAAAGGAATGAAAAAGAGCATAGTATTTGGAGACATGTTTCTCCAATTTCATTTATTAATATTATTTTATTGGAATTTTGCTATCAGAACCTGAGCCATGCATATGATACGTGCTCCATGTAAAAGGTGACCTGCGTGGAAGTTGTTGCTGTCCCAAGTGCTCAGTCAAAATTAAATGAGCATATGGTCTCTGTATGAAAAACACCTCATGGACTGTCTTATATTCTGCTTCCCCACATGTTGCTGACCTTCTTTGCTTCTGACCTTGTGAGTAATGTTTCTACCTGTGATCTTAATCTACCTAAGGTCCTGTTGCTTATCATCACTCTTTTGTGTTGTGAACTTTGGATTCTACCATGAACATATTTCAGATTTTACAATGCCATGAGCAAATATCACATTTAACTTAGCTGTAGCCAGGATGTTATGTCTTGATCAAGACCTTGTGAAGGATTTTAGCCCTGTGACACATACCTGGACAACAAGTGGATCAGTAATTTAACTAAGGCATATCAATGATGAATGGCCAGGAGTTAGAATCCACTAAGAGACGTGGAAAAAACACTCAGGTATCCTAGAGATTTATTTTTCCCAGCCCTGATACCAACTTTAGCAAAGTAAAAACTGATGATTTTCAGCAACTTTCAAGAAATATTTGTGGTTCGACATCAACAAGTTGTAGTTTGGCTTTCTTTATGTGTTTACTTCATAAATACATACTGGGTCTATATTATGAAGAAGGTTCTGTGGTCGTTTCCAAATAATATGCCATACTTCAGACCCAGAAAATATGGCTTAGATATGATTTTCCCTGCCCTTCCCTGTAAAGTACAATTATAAGGCCTGGAAACAATGTAAGAGGCAATCAAATGAGATTTCTGAATGACATAAAAAGAAGGTAGGAAAGATTAGGTACCACAAACTAGAGGAACAACACAGCAGCAGAGTGCCTTCCAGCTCAATAAGGTGACCTAAACTCGGCCTTGTCTGCCCTTCAATCTAGCAAGAGAAGGCAACCCAGATAGGCTCACTTCTGTCTCAGATCTCTTAGGAGTACTGTTGACAGCACCAGACAAACCTGGCAACACCAGCAAGGGGAATCATGTGGAAGTAACAAGCAGTTGGGGAAGAAACTCTCACTCTTCACCAGGACTGGCACTCCCTTTCCCTACTGAGATAAACCAAGTGGCTCGGCAATGTCCGCTATGGGAATTCCAGCCCAAGATGCACCCAGACTAGGAAGTCTCTTGTTCCCATGCACCTTAGAGCATTCTTCCTTCAACCAAAGATACCAGGCAACTGGGTGGCAAGAGTAAGGGGAATCCAGCCAGAAAAAAAAAAAAAAAAAGAGAAAGGTCCAGCATGGGAAACCTCTTTGTCTCAATGGAATGATAATTTTCTTCCCCTTCTTAGAGGTTGTATGGCCTGGGGAAGCTCTTTCTGTTCTTTCAGACAGCACTAGAAGTAATGGATGTCCCAGAGACACCAAATAAATCAAGCAGACCAAAAGAGCCCCAGAGGCTCTGAAAATTAAGCTGTCATTTGAACAACAGTACACAAAAGTAGACCAGGACAGTCATGCTATATCTAAATAAAGTGACTGTCTTCTAATATAAAAGATTTAAATAGGAATCAGAAACTGCTGACATAATGGACAAGGTGTCCAAGATACATTGAAAATCACCCACTATACCAAGAACCAGGAAAATCATATGTGAATGAGGAGAGATAATCAATTAAATAGATGTTGAAATTATCTGACAATAATTTTAAAGCAGCCATCATAAAGGAGTCAAAAAGCAGTGACAAATTATCTTGAAAAAATAATAGAGAAACTTATGAAAATAATAAAAGTTATTAAAAAAACAACATGAAAGTAATAGAACTAAAAAAATACAATAATATAAATAAAAAACTTGCCAGATGGGCTTAATAGTAGAGTGGCAGTGAAGAGGCACTGACTCTTTACTAAAGTAGAGAGGCAACTAACTGATAGAAGAGGACAGAAAAATGAATTTAATCATTTAATCAGAAGAATAAAAGAAAACTAGATTTAAAGAAAAGAACAGGGCATTAGGGACAATAACAAAAGATCCAACATTTCACTATCAGCATTCAAGAAGGAAAGGAGAAAATAAGTGAGGTTAAAAAATTATTACAGCAATAGTTACCGAACACTTCCAAAATCTGGTGAGAGACATAAACCTACAGATTCAAGAAACTGAGAAGACCCTAAATAGAACAAGCACAAAACACCAAGAATCATTACACTTAAACTTTGAAGAGCTAAACACAATGCAAAAAAAAAAAAAAAAAAAAAAATTGGAAAAAGCCAGAAGGAAATAACGCAGCGGCTACAGTAGAAAACCAGTTTGAATTAGCAGATTTCTCATCTAAAATCATGGAAGCCAGAAGAAAGTGGCATATTTTTCAAGTGCTGAAAGAAAATAATTATTTGTTGTCAATTCTATATCCATGTGGTATATGGAAAGGAAATTCAGAAAAGAGGAGATATATATATGTATAGCTGATTCATTTTGCTGTACAGTAAAAACTAACACAACATTGTAAAGCAACTATACTCCAATAAAAATTACTTTAAAAAATACTATATCCAGAAAAAACTATCCTTCTTGAATGAAGGAGAAAAAAAGAATAAAGAGTAAGTATTTAGTAAAATTAAAAAAAATGAAAGCCAATAAAATGATTTCCTATTGATATATCTAAGTATTTTATTATTTATTTATTGGCTGTGCTGTGCAACTTACGGGATCTTAGTTCCCTGACCAGGGATTGAACCTGGGCCCTTGGCAGTGAAAGCACTGAGTCCTAACGACTAGACCACCAGGGAATTCCCAATATGTCTAGGTATTTGAAAGGAACTTTTTCTTTCTTGGAGTAAAGACTATAGGACTGGTCATACTCTTTTTTTTTTTTTTTTTTAAGACATATTTCTAATGACTCTGGTCAAGCTGAAATCTTTGTTTTCTTTAGTTTTGAGAAACTAGACCTAAAAATCTGTCATATAAGATAACTTTAGTTTCTACTAGTATGTTTTGGTAGGAGAGAGTTCTATGTCCCTGTATATGATCACTGGTAAACAACAGCAGTAAGAACATTAAAACTAATATTCATAATGATGATAATGACAGCTATATGCTATATATATAACATAAAAGAGAATGTATTACAGAAGTGTTGGGTAGAGTAATATCTCTTCCATCCATGTTAACTGGATGATGGTCTTTGAATGTTGGATGAATTTTGCAAGTTGGAAATTATAAATGAAATAGAAATCCAGGTAGAGTGAAATCTGAGGAAAACTGGATTTGAGGTATAGTGATTTATATAGGTTATTTAGTCTGAAGTGAATATTACAAAAGAAGAAGTGGTCAAAGTTAAGAGTGAAGTGGAGACAGGATATTAAAAATCAAGACCTGATCGTTTATAATTTAGAGAATGCCTAACTATTGAACAATCCTGAGTAGAAGAGTGACATAATCTTTATGGTATTTTAGGAAGATTACCTAGGCATAAATATGAAGCAGGAAAATAAATAAGAATTTCTAGCAGGTTGGATAGAAGCTATTAGAAAAGTTACAGAATAGTCCATGGCCTGTAAAGATTCTCTGAAGGGGAGAATGAAAGATGCACGTGAGGGCTGTTGTGGTGGTTGATTCTGACTTTTCAGGGGTTTTTATTAAGAGAAACAGAGAGGTAATTCTTATGATTGACTCCTGGGTTTTAAATCTTAATGGATGACGAGAGTGCTATCAGAAACAGGTAATGCAGAGTTTGTTTTGAGAAGAAAACGAGTTTGCTTTTAGCTGTGCATTGGAGATACCTACAGTATATTCAGCTAGCGTTGTCTGTGGCAGGGTTTCTCAACTTTGGCGTTATTGACGTGTAAGCTGGAGTATTCTTTGTTGTTGAGGTCTGTCATGTACATTGTAGGATGTTTAACAGGACCTCTGGCCTCAATCCAATAGATGCCAATAGCACCCCTCCCCTTGTTGTCCAGTTGTGATAACCCAAAATGCCTCCACACATGGCCAAACGTTCCCTGAGGAGCAAAATCCACTGCACTTGAGAAACCCTGGTCTAGGAGGGATGTTGGCAATTTATGATTCAGTCTTATCAGTGACTGGATACATCAGAGTAAATTGCTTAGTATTTGCTAATGATATGTAAACCTTTCACTGATACTTACTTTTCAACATCGGCCTTGAAATATTTGAGTTCAATAATTTAAAATTTGGGCCATTCAATAGTTTTCCTCATAGGTACATGTTCAAATGAAAATACACTTTTTAAAAAGATAAACTAGGTAAGATTGAATGGCTCATAAGCTCTAAAATAAAAAGGTAATTAACTTTAAGAAGTCACTCCAGATCAGAGAAGAAAAAATATATTTGACAACCTAATTTCAAAACTTATAAAGTTCAAGAAAATGCAAATATCTGGGACATTTTCATGTCCTAACTTTAAGGTAGTTTGCATAAAAGTATATTCCTAAAATAATTTAAATATTCCCTTTTTGGTAGCCCTTAAGGTAAAGGAAAATTATAATAATGCAATGTAGACAATATTTAAACCACAGTTTAAAAAAAATTAGTTTGTACATAACTTCTTTCCATAACTTCTATTTTGCTTACCATTATTTATTATGAGAGAAAAATTGTTTCTCCCCGAAAGATAATTAATGTATTCTGAATTCATGTTACCTGAGCTGTCATGGATTTGAAGTATTTATAGCTTTAGATTTATGAAATGTGGAAATACATTTCAAAAGAGAAAAGCTTGTATAAACATTCAACATTGTTAAGCTTTCATAATTAAGGCACAATACCATTATACATTTTAAATAAATGGACTGAATTTTATAAAGTGTGTTACAATGAATACTGGCATATTTAAAATATTGAACTTGGGAACATTTTCTTAAGGAGACAAAGGATCGAAGCTTCTTTCATAGTCCCTTGGGGTTCTGCTGGTCAGTGGAACAATAGCCTCACAGTTCTACCAAAAAAAGGGGAGGGTGGAAACTACTTTAAACTAAATCCTCCTTTCAAAGTTACATGGTGTAAATTAGTATATTAGCAGCTCTGAGAAGTTTTACAATAAAGGAATCTGTTTAACTTTGCTCAGTACAGTTTGTTGAATTCTTTACACACAACTCTAAGATTCCGATGCACTAATATTATACATATATACATACATACATATACATACCTACCTACCTACTTGGCATCTAGTTGTGTGTTATTCCTCTTATATCTCTTTGCACAGAAAGTATTGCCTCTTACAGTGCTCTGCAATTAGTGAATGCTCTATTACTGATGGTTTTTCATGATAACTGAAAGCAATTAACAAATGCACTTACTGTTTTGTATTTAATATATCTGTTTGTATTTCCTCAATAGACAATGAACTTTTTCAGAGTAGGAGTCATCTCTTATTCACCTTTTTTTTTTTTTACACCACTCTACCTCATAAATGCATGTGGTAAAGTATTATTCAGACATAAAAATATCTGTAGCTGCCACAGAGAATTCAAAAAGCATCTTTACCTCACCAGTGACAAAAGATTTCCAAGGTCTTTCATTTTTTCAGTAGATTGGAAGACTGGTAGATTGAAGCATATAATCTTTTTTATGCACGTGGAAGACTAAAGACACTCAAAATTACTATTTTTTAAAAAATTTATTTATTTTTATTTTTGGCTGTGTTGGGTCTTCTTTGCTGTGCACGGGCTTTCTCTAGTTGTGGCGAGCGGGGGCTACTCTTCATTGTGGTGCATGGGTTTCTCGTCGTGGTGGCTTCTCTTGTTGCAGAGCACGGGCTCTAGGCGCACGGGCTTCAGTAGTTGTAGCATGTGGGCTCTAGGTGCAGGCTCAGTAGTTGTGGCACACAGGCTTAGTTGCTCCACAGCATTTGGGATCTTCCTGGACCAAGGCTCGAACCCATGTTCCCTGCATTGGCAGGCGTAGTCTTAACCACTGTGCCACCAGGGAAGCCCAAAACAGTCAAAATTATTACATTAGGGAATGGTGGTGAAGATAGCACAAAAGTGTGTGTGAGTGTATGTGCTTGTGTGTGTTTTCTTGGTGCTATCACTCAACAAATTGCTCAATCTTGGCTGACATGAGTATCATTATTAGTATTATTTTTAACGTTTTTACTGTTGTTTACTGGTGATCACATACAGGGACATAGAACTCTCTCCTACTGAAGCATACTAGTAGAAACTAAAGTTATCTAATATGATAGATTTTTAGGTCTAGTTTCTCAAAACTAAAGAAAACAAAAGATTTCAACTTGACCAGAGTCATTTGGAATATCAGCCCTAAAAAAAATGAATATGACCAGTCCTATAGTCTTTACTCCAAAAGAGAAAATCTCCTTTAAAATACTTAGATGCATGAATAGAAAGTCATATTATTGACTTACATTTTTTTAAAATTTTAATGAAATATTCAATCAAAGAACAATATAAAGTGTTCATCTAGGAAAGAAAAGTAGTAAATTCACTAGAAATAGACTTAAAAATTAATAAACTTATTACAACAATGATATATCTATAGACATATAATGTTTTCAATGAGGTTATAAACTATAACATTCAAAGCCAATGCTAACAGAGTAATTAATTGCTTTTATAACACAGAATTTTGTATTTGTCAGTGTCATGTTTCTGCATTTGCAGTTTTCATGTTACTTTAGTTGCAGTTTCATATTTGTTTCTATAAACACATATTTCAAGTAGTGGGTGGAAATTAAGGCAGCCAGATGGCTCAATGAGCTAAATGAAAGAATAGAAACTCAAAGATACAAGTTCCTTGTTTTGTCTGTCTTCCACATAACCTGAGATATAGGAGGATGACCTTAGTTTTGTTGGTTCCTCTTCGGTAACTTTTCTAAGTACAGGGTTTCTCCATGAAATCAGTGTAGTTATTTAATAAATATTATAGATAAAAATGGTGTCCGCTCTATATATTTTAAAGAGAGTAACCATGAGTCATAGATCTACATGTAGATGACCCAGCACATCACCAACATCATTTAAACGCCTCTATTTATGTGATTCCAAATTTTCCATTCAGTTCAGAAAAAAATTATGTAAACCTGCACAGGTGCAGAAGCAGTTGGTAGCACCAGGTTGCAAATTAGCAGGGCAAAAAGGGCAGGACCAAGAAAGTATAAACATGGATTTCTCAGAAGGAGTTTCCATCCAGGAGAAATGAGAACAGACACAGAAAGAGGCAGATTCCATGGCAGATTGTATGGAAAGCTATAAAAGACTGTCATTACCCTTGAGATATACAGAATGTCTTTAAAGTTCAAGGCTAGGGCTTTAATCTTACTTCAGTGCACAATTGTAGGCAAGGCTTTTAAATTTTGGGGGCTTCTGTTTCTTTTTCTGCAAAACAGTTAAAAGGATACATGATTCAGAGGATTGGTGTGAGGTTTTTAATGAGATAACATACTTGATGGAGCTGGGACATAAGTTCTTAGAATATCAACTCAGTGGATATATTTATGTGCCAGATACTCTGCTAGATGATGGGACACAATACTGAATATCTCTCTCCCCTTATTCTTTAGCAGAATAATTCCTGGGTTTTAGCTGGGTTTATAGCCTCTAGGAACACAGAGAGCCTTTCTTTGTCTCTTGCTCCTTCTGCTAATAGGAATATGAACATGATAGCTGGAGCTCACGTAGCCATATTGGACCTTTAAGTGTATTATATGTACTGAGAATGGCAAAGCAACAAGATAAAGAGACTTGGTCCCTGCAACCTTTGAGAAGCCACTATACCAGTCACGCACAAATATGACATGAAAGTATTCCAAAATGTGGAAGAAAAATACCCTACCATTTTAAAATATTCTGTGTTTTCTCTCACTGTTGCTAAAACCCACCTTACTTGAGGCCGTGAAACAGACAGAAACACCCTCTCTCCTCATGGAGCACATCTGATGAAGAAAAAGGAAATAGAATAATTCATCTGACCTATTTCTAGAGCCCACACTTCTGTATCGTCTGGAGACCTGTATTAGATCCTGTACTGATGGTTAATAAGGCTTTTTCCAGGACCCTTTGGTTTCAAAGGGACTTCTAGTCCCTTTGAAACCAAACGTTTCAGAAGGGGACCTCTGAGATTTTGAAATTTTCACAAGAGGCCAGTCTCAAGCCCCACGCAACATGACTCTCTGCTGCCTCCCTGGGTCTCTGAGTGAATGGACTTTTGCAGTTCATCCTACAAAATACCACAGATTGTCTGTTCCATGTGATAATAGTATAGTGTATGCAAGGACTGGTGGTACTTAAAGCTGTGAAAAGTAGTTTTGGATCAAACTGTGAAATGCTGTGTATTCTTTTAAGAAGTTTAAGGAGTAGGCAGAAATTAGTTATGTTGGTAAGTGGTATAGTCAGAATGCTTTATTAATTGAGCAGAAATAATATGAAATGGGACAGGAGTGGGGTTGCAGGAAGCAAATAAAGAGGCGGTTACAGCGCCTTCTCAGTGCCACCTTTGATGGATCTCTTTCCCTTGATTTTATAAGGGTCAACCACCAAAACGAACTTCTAGAAGAAAACAAATACATGAAAAGTAATAATCGACTTTGCAGATAGTCATTGTATTTAATTCCAGGAATGAAAACAGTACCTAATAAATCCTAGATAGGTTGTTGCATCGAACCATAAAAACATACCAACAAGTAAACACAAACCAGTGATCTTTCAATATGGAAAAAGTAATGATAAAAGCAATTAGACTACTAGAATCTAAAGGAGAAAGCAATCACCAAACATCTAAGTCAAAGCTTATATTGAAAGCTTTAAAAGAGACACGAGCTTTGTAGGACATGGGTGAGGTAGTGATTTGCTCAAATTTTAGGCAATCAATTTCTTGATGCAGATGACAGATTTCTGAGCCCAGCCATCAAAGGAATCCATGTCTTCATTCAGAAAAGGACAAATTGCTCAAAAAGTCTTTCTGAACCTTTATTTTATACTCTAAGGCCTAGAAAGAGAAAGGATGCTATCACTAATTCTCTTTTTAAAAATTTCTAAAATGATGATGGAGGTAGGTACCCAAATATTAAAAATAGCAACAACAAACAACTATTCAATGTAAGATTTCCAATTGCTTCTCAACCTGATTTTGTACTTCTTTCTCCCTCACTTACTCTTCTCAATCCATTTTTCTTTCAATTTTTCAAATGTGCAAAGCTCTTTCTCAACTTACAGCTTTGCACAGGCTGTTCACTCTGCCCAGAATGCTTCTTTCTCTGATTCTTTCCTTCATTGCCTCATCTCTTCACTGAAGCTTTTTTTTTTTTCCCCCCCCCGGTACGCGGGCCTCTCACTGCTGTGGCCTCTCACTGCTGTGGCCTCTCCCGTTGCGGAGCACAGGCTGCGGACGCGCAGGCTCAGCGGCCATGGCTCACGGGCCCAGACGCTCCGCGGCATGTGGGATCTTCCCGGACCGGGCACGAACCCGTGTCCCCTGCATCGGCAGGCGGACTCTCAACCACTGTGCCACCAGGGAAGCCCTTCACTGAAGATTTAACTCACCTCCTTAGCATTAGCTCATTTCCATCCCTCTATTTCTCTATGCTATCTCTCATTCTCCTTTATTGCCCCAATTTGATTTTTTTCCTTCCTCATAGAACATAATATTCTGTGTGTTGTCTTCTCTTCATGTGATTTTCTGTTTCTCTCAGCACTGCATACTCAGGACCTAGCACAGTCTGCTGCAGACAGTAGCCTCCTGATGATATTGGGTGAATAGTGAATAAATAAAACTCACTACAGTTTTCCCTTGCTTAGCTTGCCTTAAAATATATTTTTTAGACTACAAAACCATTTAGTATATAGTCAGGAAGAGGACTTCCTGTAAAAAAAATATATTAATTCTATTGGAAAACGGTCATGATGATGATCCTAAGGTGCTATGCAGCAGTCAGTATCTTTTTCTCTTTTTTGAAGAAACTAATAATACAACATTTTTTTCTTAAAATAATGAAAGAATGTACAGTTTATATCCAAAAATGTAGTACAGTCTGCCCTTGAACACAGATTAGACCACCCTCCCTAACCCTCCACAGTTGTCAAGGGTCAACTGTATTCTCTTTAAAGAATGCCTGCAAAGCATCCTGTTTACAATTTGACACTAATACAGTTTATTTCTAAATACTGAGGTAAATGGTTTATTTTCTTTTTTGATTTCTTGACTTCAAATAAACCTGTAGGCAGGTGAGTGAAATAATATTCTGAAAATTATTTTCTATCAAAATGAATTTAGTATGTTCACTCTATAGATCAAGTGATTTTCATGCAAGTTAAATACATATTTCTAGTAATGTAGCTAATAAAGTCAGATGCAAGGAAAATGTATGTGGTTGATAAATGTTATTAGAGAAATTAAAGTGACCATATAACATTCATAATGGTTCTTTAATGTTGAAAATTGGTATAGGTGAAAATTGATTTTATATACTACATACATGATGATAAATGTGATATAGCAAGCCAGTTGGAAAAGTATTCTAAAATTTCTTTTTTGGGGAGATCCTCTTATAGCTATATCACCTAACATTCCACAAAATTCTTTAATTTGGGATAATGGAATCATCTAGATAACTAGATGTTTAAAGAAATCACTACATTTCCAGAAATGTTTGAGTAATGCCCTTTCATGTTTCTTTCTCTTTAAAGATGATGATTCATGCTAACTGCATGATTGAAAGAGGGAAATTTTGTACCACCGAGTCTTTGGAAAGCAATAAGTCTTCTGGCATACTTAACAAAATGCTTTGTTTTGAAGATAATGAGGACATTACAAGCTGTTTGGGTCTTTTGTCTAAAAATTCCCACCAGAGGCTCTTTTAAGCCACTGTGGTTTTCAGTGCCTGATTCCTGCAGAGCCCAAGTCTGGTTTTGCTGTGGCGTCAGCTGTTACTCATGCTTGTTGTGGCCTGTGTGCCATTCGTGGGAACATACCCAAAGTTGTGAGAAATCCACTCACTTTAGGTGCTCTCCCTTGGGGGCATAGTTTTGATCATCTTTTCAAACTGAGATTCTTCCTTGTGAAATTCTGAACACAGCAACATATGTTAACTTGCCTTGCCCTGACCTGAACAGAAGTGAAACAGAACTAATAACTGGCATATGGTAATTACAGGAAAGCCCACATTAAATGAATAGCATGAGATATCATTACACTTTTTAAATTTTAAGAAGGAAAATAATGTTCCATCAGGAAAATTATAGGAGTGTTTTGACTGAGGTGACAAAGTTTAGTTTTAAATAATGAACCATAAGGGACAACTGGCTTGAACAAGGAATTCCTTTTTCTTAAACACGTCACTGCCCTGCAATTAGATAAAGATGATATATCAGGGGGGAAACATTTCAGTGACATTGCCTTACCTATTGTACATTTGTCCAGCTGAGTTTCTGACTTGAGCACAGATAAGAGCCAATGGATTTTTTGAAAAACTGCTGGAGAACATAGAAGAAAATTACCTGAATTCTGAGCCTAAAGTCTTGAAAATAATTAGAAGGACCTATGCCATGGCTACAAAAATAGAAATAACTTGGTCTAGAATATAGGAATGGGATGGTCAATTAAATATTATATAGGATTTCCAAAGAAGACAAGAAACATAGATGAGAAATTATTTTTTCTGTGTATGTGTGCATAAAAGCTCAACTAAAATGAAGGATGCTAAGAATTAACTAAACATCTTCTAGGAGGCTGGGATGACTAAATATATACAGGAGAAGGGATGTGGGATCATTTTGGCAATATAGCTTTAAATTTTTTATTATTAAAACTCTTAATACATAAGAAAAAGTAGAGCAGATAGTGTAAAAAACTTTCTTGTGCTCATGATCTAGGTTCAAATGTTGTTAATGCTTGGCCAGTCTTGTTTCATCTATACCACTTCCCACATAGCCCTACCTGTCCCCATATACTTTTTGACTTTTTTTAATCAGGGTAATATGATTCCAGTGACAACATTTCATTTTGGTGCTTGTCTTCTTAACAAAGGACAAGTTAGATGCATTCAATACTATAAAAAGATTTGGCATTGGGAAAACAGTATTAAAAAATGCCTTTTAAATGACTTTAAATACATAGTAATAAACATAATTATGCTCTTAAGATAATTTAATGGTCTAGCACCTGCTTTGTGAAGTTTGTGAACTTTTCTACTCTTAATTTGAAGCTTATATGTTGGATAGCCCTTACTCTTACAGGCCTTCTGAGGAATCCTTAATAGGATTATTCATGTATATTTTAAGTCTAGGGACAAGAAATGACCCACTTTCAAACCCTAACTTTAAATCTCAAATTGCATAGAATATTTTTGATATTTCTCGCATTTAGTAAGTTGGACAAAAGATAAAGTGAAATTCCAAATGCCAAGAAGAAGGCTAAATACAAAAACATGTTGACTGATTGGTTTTAAATAAGTTAATAAATCGATTACGCTACTCCAACCTCATTATTCTTGTGATCTTCACACTCATGGAATATATATTTGTTGAAGACTGTGGATGGGTCAGTGAAAGAAAAAAGAAAAAAAAAAACAACACTTGTGAAGCCAGTAGCTAGTCACTGGCTTAATTTATTAACATGAGAATTGCTTCTGACCAGGAAAAAAAAACTGAAGCCCATTGTTTATTCAAGATATTACTTGATTCTTTGTGAAAAGCTCTAGAAGTATCCATAGAAATCATTCTTGGTTCCACTTCCATTGAGGTAATTTTATACCAGAAAGGGATTAAAATGGAAAGAGAAGAAAAATATTGGCTTAAACTTTATAGTGACGTTGGACATGTTTTACTTATGTAGCTGAGTAGATAAACAGTATCTTGCAAAAACACAAACGTGCAGTGTGATAGATTTTTCAGTAACATAGATGAAAAACAGTGTGATCCTATTCAATGACAAGTGAAATTTTGTAATATGTAAATATTATGCTTAACTTGCCATATAGAGCATTATAATCATCTTAATGGTTTTATAAGAAACTTAACAAATAAAGAACAATTGCTTATTTCATAATTAATACTAAAGATTATGATTGCATTACCCAAAATGCCTTAAAGATAAAACATTAAAACTGTTTATAGTGGTTTCAAAACCAAAGAATTATTTAGTTCCTGTAGTAATCATAAGAATAGGAAAGGGTTTGGAAGGGAAAACTGTCTCAGATGAAGGTCAGCCAAGGAGAGCCTGCACTTGGATTAGGCTTCAGGCACAGACTGCAAATGGGATTTATGATGAAGAAATTAGAAGCAAAACATGTCTGAAGGTATTGTTTACCCTTTACTGCAGGTGGCATCCTCTGTAGCTTTGGGCTTTCGGAGAAAAAAAAATGTCTTAGTTTAATTTCAATAGTATGATAAAGAGAAATTAGTAGAGCAGAAGACAGAAGAATATTGGGAGGAGATGGGGCTGCATGAACAGAAAGAGAAAGAATTGGATGAGTGTAAAGAAAGCCATAGGGAAAGGAGCTGATGGAGGAAACTTCGGGCTTTGGCACTAACTAGCCATGTGACTCTGGATTCATTATTTATCAACACCAAAATAGTTTAGTCTCCAAAAATGGAGTCAAAAAGCTGCCTCCCAACAGTTCCATCATTAAAGTAGACCATTTGTGTAAAGTACCTGTATGTAGTAGATTCCCAACAAATAGTAACTGATTATTATATACTGATTATTAGATATAATTATATATATATTCCAATATAAAACACTTTTGCATTTTTAAATGATAACTTTAGAGTTAACTAATGAGCCGTAAGGGAAATCAGTCTCATTCATTTTTAATAATAATTCATGATTATGAATTGTGTGTTTATGACATAGAGTAAAGAAACTTCATGATTTTGAGCTTTTAATTATCGATAGATAGTTTCATGTGATGATTATATGAGTAATGCTCCAAAACTTTTTGGCATCGATTATTTAGATATTTGCTCTTCAGTTGAATTTGAGAATTTATACATGCTCTTAGGATAGAATGCCTTAAGTAAGAAATTTCCTTTCCACAAACATAACTACATAAGCCATTGGTGTACTACTAGGGAATGACATAAAATATATCCATTTTTGTAAGTTGATTCTGAATCTCCAAATATCAAAATCCATATAGTTTCCTAATCATTACTACTTTAACCTTACATAATTCTGGAATAAAGATGAGGGAAATGTTCTCTTTCCCATATAGCCTGCATTCAGATAACACAATTGGAGTGCTCAGTTGCTATGGTGAGCATCACACTAGAAGTACCTTTATAGGAAGTACAATATAAGATCACCTAGCCTCTCAGCAGAATTATGAAAATTTCTCAGAACCAGCAAGTACATTAGTGATCAGGCTATGAGAACAATGCTTATAGTAAGCATATATTTAGGATTTTGCTCTGTGAATCTCTGGATTCATCGCAGTTTACAGGTCTCCAAGGAGGAAGTGTTGTTTAAACAATGGTTCTTTGTTTCACCATCTTAGGTGTTTTGTTTTCTTATTTTCTTACTCTGCTTTGAATGTTCACCTTGAGCAAACAGCACAATGGCTGGAGAGGAACGGTCTTGGTCTTTGAGCTAGCTTAGTTTTAATAGTTGTGCTCTCTCAAGTGCTGAAGCCATTCAGACTGGCTCTTGTGAGTTCTTGGCAATGAGTTAGTTTGCTGCTTGAGTCTTCAGCACCATGGCTGCCTGCTGACAGGGGCTGCATGGCTGGGTTTCGTTACTCTGTCCTAGTAGCATTGCCACGTGCAGGCCAGAAAGGATGTTTATATGGCCTAAAGATGCCAGCTCAGCCTGCATGTCTCTGGACATCTATTTTAAATAAAAATGCACTAAAATATAAAAGTGCAAGTGAGAAGAGGAGCAGGGTGTACGTATGGGTGTATGGGAAAACATGAGGGGTGTAGTCGCTAGATTACCACAGAAAAATGATCCCCTTTTTATCTTAAACTGGAAGATATGCCACAGTATGTTTATTAGGAAGTTCATGCTGAGGCATATTTTGCTTTGAAGATCATAAAAGGACTCCCCTGAGAATTGCAAAGCAGATTATATGAGGATTTCAAAAGGTTATACAATAAAATCTGGGAAAGTGTCCTAATCATTCCCTTAATGACTCACAATATTCAGCCTCTCCCTTCCTTTCTCATTGTTGCTAGTGTTCATTTTATGTAAAAACTTCAACTGGAACTAACTAGGACATCTTTAGGGTAATGTTAGTTTCTAAGCAATAGTAATTTTCAATTAAAATTGCACAGTGTACCAGTGGATTGAAAGTCAGATACAAGGATGCCATATTATGGGCTTTTTGGTTTTTCTAATCAGCCCCCCACCCCATGCCTTTCACAGAATTGACAAGTTTCTGGTTTGTTTTTGGTTTTATGCCACAGTGCTTATCTGTTCTCCATTCCTCTCTGTAGAGAGGAGACAAAAATCTCCCTAAGACTTAGGCTCAGGTCTCCTCAGGCTATAGTGAGGCCTGCACAGCTCAAGATAAGAGAAGAAAGCACTTCAAACAGCTAGGAATTAATCAGCCAGCCTGGCTTCAAGCTCAGTGTTATAACTGAGCAGTTCCTTCTCAGAAGCTCACTTACATTAACTGAAATTAAATGAGACATTTAATTCTTGTGTATAAAAGCCTCTTGAAGCACAGTTTAAACCAGTTACTTTGTGATGTCATGAAGCAGAGGGGCTAATTGAGCTCATTGCAAAGGGAAGGGCCCTGGGTTTGTATCAAAGAGAGACTGGACTGGCCTTTGAAACAATTTTCTTATGTCTTATTCATACCTTTATAGCATTACATTTTGTACCATCCATTATCATTTAACCAGAATGTTCAACCTCTCCTCTTGTTTCAGTGTTATTTGTAATAGAGGGAGCTCTTTAGGGAATACACATGATAGTTTAATTGTTCTGTGAACTAGTGTAACTTAAGACCTTTCTCATTGTACCTCAGAACTGCATTTCTACATCAGAGCAGCAGGATTACTTATCACGTCAACTGATTCTAGAAAACAGGCTTTTGTTATATTGATGGATTTTGATAAAGGGCTCAAAAACAAAATAAACACAGTAAACCAAAGTATTTCTCTGACAGTTTTCAAGTTTTCTAATGAGACATTTTATTTTCACTAGCAACAAAATTGTGTGTATGTATATTTCCTTCATATATTTCTATTGGAATTAATTATTTAAAAAAATTTACATAAGTGCAATATTAAATTTCATTTTCAGATTTCAAGGACATATTTACACAAAATAGAGGACTACTAATTCTCTCACAAAGTTTGAGATGGTCTTGAATCAGTTTATTAAAAAATGTTGTATATTTCCTAATTAAATGATTAGACAATCAGAATAGTCAATGTATACTAATGATATGGCTAAAAGTAAAGTCCCAAATGGGTTTAAATCTATGACTCTAAACTCAGAATCATCTGTTGTAATGATTATATCATTTGCTCTACATATCAGATGCTAGCCCATTAGCTTAGTCAGATATTGAAATTTTTTTTTCCATAGGCTGTTAGTAAAGCAAATAAAACATTTCTCTAAGTTACTGACAAGTTCTAAATGGATTTATTCATTGGACACAGTGATCCTTCAGCTAAGCTCTAGCCATGCAGAGACAAACGTTTAGCAGCCTTTGGATATCTATGGTGTTGATTAAAATATGGTCCTTCATGAAGGTTAAAGATGTTCAATACATTCCAAATATATTTTGTGTCTGGCTAACTCAGTAATAGCAGTTTAATTGTGACTCATTTAGTCATTTTCATTAAAATAAAACTGATCTTAATAAAAAGCAAATTGAAAATCCATAACACTTCGCAAAGTGGTAGTCAAGTTTTTCTTAAGTACAGTTTTATATGGAGAAATGTTACTAAATAGATGGCCAATACAGAAGGATTTAAATAGGAAAGAGAATTATGATTCAGTAACTTACTAGTGTTCCACATTAATTGAGAGTACATTGATAGAAGATGCTGACCAATCCACATGGACACATTGTGTCTAGACTTTAACTTAAATGACCTGGGTGTCACTGTGTGTAATATAAAAATTTGGAAATAGTCCAAATATTTATCAACAGGAGAAGGGATAATTAAAAGGTCATATATTCATACAGTGGAATATTATATAGCAAAAATAAAAGAAAAACATACTATAATATCATATTATATTGGAAGAATTTCAAAAATTTTTGTTGAAGGATAAAAACAAGTTACACTTTTGTACACATAGTATGATCCCATATCTATAGACATCAAAACCAGATGAAATTTAGGAATATATTTTATAGAGATCCATACAAACACGTTAAACTAAATAGAAAAGCAAGATAGTAATAGAAAATACATCTAAAGCAGTTAGTGTATGCCAGATACTTTAGAAAAATACAATATGTATTTTTACTATTGTGATTCACATTTAAAGATGGGAAATGCCATACAGAGAGATTAAGTAGCATCCCTCAAATCAAACAGCTATAAAGGAGAAGATCCAGGATTTAAATCCAGCAGGCTGACTCATGAGGCTGTGCTGATTCATTGTGCTCTATAGCACTAAGAGAGTAACTAACAGGAAATTTACCATAGAGTTTACTTCTTGGAAGTGTGAAGAAAATGAGAGGAGCATGTGTTTGATTGGGGGGAATTCAAGAGGGCTTCACAGTAATGGCACCATTTCTGTTGGATGCTGGTTATACATTTCTCCATTTTATTATTTTTCTTTAAAATATACACATATTCTATATACAGGATTTATAGAATTTAATATTTTTATTTGTACTTACATATTTTATAATTTAAAAAGTATACCTAAGAATATTGCCAGTTTCAGCAGAATTAATTAAATTACTATGGTAATAGAAATCAATTTTGTTTAGTTTACTAAAAAATAAGTAAAATAGTCTATAAAATTAAAATATTTTGTAAACAAATTATCCTGTTATTTGAGTTTGAATAGTCCATTTTTTTAAATCCTGAGAGTTGATGAGAAGGGAAGTACTGATAAACGATTGATTATATAATAACATTGAAGGGAAGAAATGAAAGGGCGCATATTAACCTGAAAGCCGAGAGCAATACTTCACATATTGTTTCTCATTTATTTCAAAGAAGTAGTAAAAATCTGCAAAGTAATATTAAAAATATGCAAGATGATACTAAAAAATGTTATTAGCACCAAATTTTAATTGAGTACTGAATATGTAACAGGTATTGTGCTAGTTACCAGCATAATCTAATCCAGAGAGAGGTGTTTTATTATTATCCTCATTTTTTTAGATGAGAAAAGGAGGCTAGGATAGGTTTAGCAACATACTTATTTTTACCCAATTAGCAAGTTGCACAGCTAAAGTTAGAGCCCAGTTCTTTATGATTCAAGAGGTAATGCTCTTAATCGTTACCCCCATTATATTTTGGTTTATTTTTAGTCTTTTTGATATGAAAAAATTCAAACATATAACAGAGTTGAAAGAATTTTGCAATGAACAGCTGTTCTATTAAACTTCTTGGGCTGCCATAACAAAGTACCACAGACTGAGTGGCTTAAACAATGGAATTTATTTTTTCAGTTGTGGAGACTGGAAGTCCAAGATCAAGGTTCAGCAGAATTCACTTTTTGGTGAGGACTCCATTCCTGGCTTGAAGACGACCATCAACCTCACGTAACCTCTTTTTATGCAAGGACACTAATCCTACCAGATTAAGCCACTGCCCTTTTGACCTCATTTAACTTTCATTACTTTTTGTAAGCCCTCTCTCTAAATATAGTCACATTGGAGGTTATGGCTTCAGCATCTGAATTTTGGAGGGACACAAATATTCAGTCCCTAACACCTGTATACTCATCACTTAGTTTCTATCACTAACATTTTATATTTGTTTTATCAAATATATATGTGATTCTTTTCTTTTATCCATTCATTCGAACATTTTATTTTTGATACACTTAAGAAAGAATTGTAGAGAGCCATGAACTTTGTGGTAATGGTGTAAGTTCCAGTCCAAGGGCAGGAGAAGACTGATGTCTCTCCTGCTCACAGTTAGGCAGGTGGAGTTTCAGGCCTTCAACTGATTGGATGAGACCCACCCATATTAGCAGGGCAATATGCTTTGCTCACTCTGCCAACTCAAATGTTAATATCATCCAGAAACACCCTCACAGACATACCCAGAATAATGGTTGACCATGTTTCTGGGTATTCTGTGGCCCACTCAGGTGGACACAAACTTAACCATCACACCATTGTTGAAAAGACTTTTCTTTTCCCATTGGAGGTTTTGGTATCTTTGTTGAAAATCAGACGATTATATATGAGTGGATCTATTTCTGGGTGAACAAGATTATTATATTTGTGGGTACATTAACTCAGGGTGCTGACTCTTTCTTCTTTTTTAAGAAGTTTTTTAGTCTAATGAGGATAGCAGGCATGGTAGCAAAAAGGGTCAACTGTCAAGTAAGACTCACAAATTCAGCGATCCTGTGGAGGGACTGAATTTAACTAATAATTTAAATAAGAGGTTGGCAACAATTATTTTCTGTAAATAGCCAAATAAGAAATATTTTAGGCTTTGTGGGCCACACCTGGTCTGTGTCACACATTTTTCTTCATATTTTTTAAACAACTCTTTAGCTTACAGGCTGTTGTTTACTGACCCCTAATTTAAAGGGAACAGTTCCTCACAAGCTACAGAAAAAGAATGAAGAAGTCTGAAAAACTGTATATTCCTTCACTAAAATGCACTCCAGGCCAGATTGAACATGGGGGATATCTGAGTTAATGCATGCAGGGCATCACTCACACAAAGGGGACTATTTTGATTACAAAACATTTCCATTTTATATAGTAATAATTTTATATGGGGATAATGATATAGCTGACACAGATGAACTCCCCCATACAAAGTGGGAAAAAATCCAACCTAGATTAAGTACACTTAATCTGCTAAAAACATTTTAGTAAATACTACCAAGAGGTCTGGTTAGTATGTTTGCAGAGAAATTTGCCCAGGACGTTTCTTTTTTCGTTCAGATTCTCTCCCCAGGTGTGCCAAAGATAGAGTGAATGGGTTATAGAGCAGATGCTATCCCTTCCTTCCTAGCAGGATCAAAGAAATTGGTTATTAATGCTGAGATGATCTGATGATGGAGTCAAATGATAGAAAGATAATAGTTTCAGAAACGGAGACCCGATTGAAATAAAGAGGGCTGTTTGTCAAGAATTAGGATTGGGCTTGGCAAGAAGTAAGAGTGCTTGTTAAGCAAGGATTGGTTGTGGTTCAAAGTGACTACATAGTTGGGAAGGGGGAGAACTTTGAAACTACAAGGTTGCAGCTAGCAATTGCTAGCAGATGTGCTTTGAAAATGGCTGGTGGCATCCTTGAGTTTGACACAGTTCAGAGAAAATTCAAGTTCTCAGTAGTACAGGGACATATCTGAGAGCAGATCCTCAAAGGCCTGCCCCTTGGTTTCATTTCTGTATGCTTGGACTATGATTATTCCTTTATAATTTCAAATTGTCATCAAGATCAAATCATAAATTATGAAAATAAGACCTTTGAGAATGCATGAGGTCTTAGCCTTAAATTGGAGAAGGTTTATCTTTCTTCAAAGACTGGCCAAAGGAAGAGAGGGAGTTTAAATATAAAGTGATGCTTTTACATGGAAAAAATGTGAGAAAGGTATATTTATACTGGATAATCTTAATTTGAGGAGTAATAGTGAAAATTGAGTATCTGCTACAAATGAAAAGGGAAGAATGAATATGAAACTTGAGGAAAGTGGAAAGGTTTGGAAGCACTACTGTAATGGACGTGGTAAGGCCAACAAGAAGCTATAAAAAATTAGCAGCTGTGATTATTTTATTGTAGTAATAAAATGTTGAATAGTAATCACCTAATGTGGTTGAATGCCATTAATGTATGAGACGTGTTGGGTAAGGAAATTGACAAACATTGTTGCCGAGTAAAACAAGGTAGTATAATTCACAAGTGTTAGGTTCTAAAGTCAGCCAGTAAGGTGAATATTTCAGATACTCAAATATACTGATTGAGAATTTCTAAGTAAGGACTGATCAACTGCTTCTCCTTAAATCGAATACTGTCACGTTTTCCTTCAGCACTGAAACAGACTGCAATTTCTGTTTGAAACTGAAAGCTTACATTTTGGAAATATGTTGCATGAAAAATATATTTGACTAAGAGATTAGCCAATTTATATCCCTCATGTCCTGCTTACTCCAGGGAAGTGACGGATTTGGTAGAACTGCTGATGGGATCACCCATTCCATTTACACTATTCTCTCTTTCTCAAGCAAAACTATTTCATTTTGAGTAAGTTAAAACCCAGGTAATAATGGCTTTGTGATTCACGCAAAAACTCTAAAGCTGAAGGTAACCTGATTTTACAGATGAGGAAACTGAGGCTCAGATAACTTCAGTCACTTGAGAAAGACCAAATAGTTAACAAGTAGCAGAGCTGGGATTTGAGCCCAGTTTTCCCTGAATCTAAAGCATGTTGTATGACGTCAGCACAGAGGTTTTTGTTTGGTTTTTGTTGTTTTTAATATTCCTGGCTAATATTTTTCAGCTTTTAAGTAAAATAAGAACAAATATACAGAAATGACATTGACTAGTGATTGATGAGGAGAACATAGAGACTTAAAATAACATTGGTTTTTAGACTATTCAATATATTGATGAAATGCTTATCTTAGACTCCTGACTGGTTGGGGAAAAAAGGGAAGGCAAAGGTGAACACATAGTGGGACAATTGAAAAGGTCTAGATATTAAGGTTCAGTATAATTTAGTATACATAAACTGAACTCCTACTGTGTTTCAATGGAAAGTTGACAATGACTAGGGCATAGTAGCTGAACTATAGAATGTCATGTAAGTAAAGGTCAGTTTTAGTGAGATGGAGTTTAATGAATGAAGTTCAGAGCAGCTCTGTTAGTACTTGAAAAGTAGGTTCACCCATGTGGGCATTTAGAGTTGTTAATATTAGATGCTGTGGAAATAAGCCATCATTTGGTGGTAAAGGACAGAAACACTCTAAAACAAGTTAATGTGAACTAGAGTTTTAGTGAGAGGCTTATGAGGAACGTCACAGACCCCTATTACTGAAAAAAACAAAAACTTCTGAAATGTTCGTTGATAATCTCACTACATGAATGTCTATATATTTTGATGTTTGTATATATTTTCTTCTTACAAGGTGTACTCTATAGTAGATAATATTTAATACATGAAAATTCATTTCTTTGAGATAGAAAGAGATTTTTGATTGGTGGGATTTTACAAGTTGATTCAAATAAAAAGCTATGAAACAATTTGTCACTCACATAAAGGATTATAAGCTATCTTCAAAGTATTCTTTACTGACAGTTGTGCGGTAAAGGGGTATAATGCTGAAATACTTGGCAATAGTTACAAATTAAAGAAAGAATGAGAGGGGATTGTTTCTCTCTCTTCAGAGTGTATGGGGTACCGAAATATAATGTGGGTTTAGCACAGTTTTCAGTAAGACTCTAAGCTACTAAACTGAGAAAGAGATAAGAAGGACACCTCAATGCATATATTTAATATTACTAATCTGTTGGATTGCTTTATTTTAGTCAGGCTGTGTAAAAAATTGGAGAATATAGGGATGAAGAAGAGTGAATGTGTCTTTTTCAGTGCATCTCCTACCTCAAAACCATTCTAAGAGAATAAAATATATATTTCTAGTCACAGTTGAGTGTATTTTTAGGAGTGATTTTCAGAACTTGAAAGAGACTTCAAAGAAATGTAAATATCCTGCTCTGTGCTCTCTCATTCCCTCTGAGGTCAGTTTCTTGGCAGTGTTCTTTTCAGTCAAGGCAGTTGTCTTTGCCAGTACCAGTCTATTGGGAGACAATGTGTGTTGGGCAGCTGCCTTTTCAATGAGAGATGTGTCTCTTCGACAGATCTTTTTCTTGCATCTTCTCAGGTCTGAGAAACCAGTCATCTAGTTGTCACTCCGTATGCTATGCCATGTGCTAATCTGACATGAAGCTGTGTTGCAGGCAAGTTTGTTTCTCCAGGACTTCACTTCAGGAGAGTTGACAGACAATAGGGCCACATCAACAAGAGGATAAGTTTCATAGCCATGAAGTGGGCCCACTGGTTGTTTATACTATCCTCATAAGAGGTGAGATGTTTTAGGGCTGGTCAATCAGTCTTGTTTCAGAGATGATCCCTGAAAGCTAGTAATATGCTCCAGTAATAGAGGCAGTATTCACTGTCACAAAAATTTTTTGTTAGAATTTCTATTTCAAAAGAAAGCCTCCCCGATAAAAGTGGATAAGCCATTTTACAGCTTTTAGATGAACGTAATTTGACAGTGACTTTATCCAAAGTCTGCCTGTTAGGCACACTTGAGATGTCATTGTGGAGTTGTTATTTTTTTGAAAAGCATGGAAAATAAGATTTTTAATGAAAAATAAACAAGAATGCATTTCAGAAATCTTTCGAGAAATTATGCTGTTTCATCTTTACCAAAGTACTTGTGATGGTGCATCTGTGTTAGGGTAATAATGGAAGATATTAAAGGAGATGTAGAGAAAGAAATAGGGGAAAAAGCCAAATGCATACTCTCCCCCCACCTTTAGTGCCCAAAGAGTCATTAAAACAACTGAAAGCAGAATGGAGTTTTGAGAACAAGGGCTGGTGGAGCACACATAGCCTGGGCTCTAACAGTGATTGGCTCTGAGGAAAACAAAACAGCCTTCATTGTCTTACTTCCTGGGAAGAGTTGAAACAAATTGACCTATAATGGTAGAAACAAACAAACTATAACCCATAGCTTTTCCTTTCATTATGGAAATCTGGAAGAGTGGGCTATGTTTGATTTCATGGGGTACTACTAGAATGGTGAAGTTTGTGGCCATTTCTTCTGCACTGCACCTTAATTCTCTTAAGAAAATTTCTGTTGTATGTCCTTGAGCAGCTGGCCTCAGACACATTTGTACTTGCTCACCGTGCCAATCAGGCATTTTGTTACAGGAGCTTGGCATTAAAAGTCATGTGTATGGTACACATATTAGAGGTAGTGGTGTTTAAATAAAGCAGGATGATGAGGATAATGATGATGATGTGTGTGATTTCCTTAAGTTGGAAGAGGAGGGGAAGTTGGCGGGAAGGGGACTGCTGGTTTTGTTGTATGTGTTTCTACTTCAGGGACTACTCATTCTTATAGATTCCAAAATTCAATTTTTCTGAGCTCTAGCATGGCTTATAGGCTCTGTAGATTCAATGCTGACTAACCTCTCAAGGGACTAGTGATAAACGGCAATGTCAATTTATTTACAGTGGAATATCTATCTGACCTTCAGTTGCTTCTCCAGTTTTTCCAGTGGGAATATTAGCAATCCTCACTGGGAAAATGTTTACCAGAATTAAACTAGACTGCTCAATAATTTGGCCACCTAAGAGGAGGAAATACAGTCTCAGAGTACTTTTAACCCATTCAGATAAATCATGGTTAACATCATGAATACCATACTTGAAACCTTTTAAATAAAATGCTAGGAAACAGCCGTTTGGCTTTGGAGGCTCTCCCATCTTTCTTACTGTCATCAGTTCTTCTCAGCTCCTCTTTCATTCATTTGTTCCTGTACCATTGGGTAATGCCTCATTCTTCAAAAGTACCCTTCCTTACTTCATCCTATGACCTGTAGCCCCTGACATTGCAACACTTAGTTTTCTCATGTCAGACTCCTGAGGGTCTGTAACTAAGTATCAGGACAGAGAGAGAGAGCTCTGGTCTAGTAACTTCTGAGGTACACAGGACTAGTAACAGCACAATCTATTTCAGATTATCTTTAAAGAGATCACTGTATTCAGGGACTTCCCTGGTGGTCCAGTGGTAAAGAATGCACCTTCTAATGCAGGGGATGCAGGTTCCATCCCTAGGGGAACTAAGACCCCACATGCCGCAGGAGAACTAAGCCTGCATGCCGCAACTACTGAGCTCGAGTGCCTCAACAAGAGAGCCCACATGCAAACTACAGAGCCAACGTGTCCTGGAGCCTGCGTGCCACAACTAGAGACAGAAAACCTGCATGCCACAACTAGAGAGAAGCCCATGCTGCAAGGAAGAGCCTGCATGCCACAGCAAAAGATCCTGCATACCTCAACAATGATCCTGTGTGCTGCAACTAAGAGCCGACACAGCCAAAATAAAATTAAAACTAAAATAAATAAAATAAATGTAAAAAAGAAAAAATATTAAAAAAAATAGATAACTGCATTCAGAGGATGAAATTTAAGGTCCTTCACCTGCAAACGGCTTCTCATATTTAGGTCATGGGAGATTTTGCACAGCAACACCACACGGTAATGCTGTAGACATATGATTTCTGGAAAAAAGAAAATTGATCATTCTCTTCTACTCTGTATGGGACAAACTATAATTTGTCATTTCCTCATTTCTAGCAGTCCCACTCATTCACTTATTTAATTGTCCAAACATTAAGCATACAACGTATTCTAGACAAAGCATCAGCCTTAGGTGATGCAAAACTAAAACAATTCAGTTTGTGCCAAATATCTGACATGCTATGAAGAGGAAAGAGAGAAATGATATTAATAATAGCAAGAATAATCATGATAATAGTATCTACTTTTTATTTATTGATCATAACTTTGGGTTATGATCTGTCTCCATTCTTTCTATAACTCATTTAAACTTAATAACACCATATACTATTACTACTATTGTATAATATTAAGTATTATTATCCCCATTTTACAAATGAATCAGAGAAGTTAAGTAAATTACCCAAGGTCATGCAGCTTTTGAATGACAAAGGTTGGATGATAATTCCTATCTAACTCGGAGGCTTGTATGTACTCTTATTCACAATGTTAGAATTTTAGAAAAAAATTGTAATACAGTGTTATGTAATAGATATGAAAAAGATGCTTTGCAAGAAAAGAAGGAGGTGGTAAGAGGTTCTGTTCAGGAAATTTTTCAAACAGGAGGCATGACAGGAATTGAAGCTTTGAAGTGTCTTGGGCCAGAAGATAAGACAAGACAAAGAACAGGGGAGAGTTTATTTAATTCCTGAAGAGAACCACACAGTTCTGTAATTATGAACTGTAAGGGAAAGTAAAACATAAAAACTGGAGAGTTAGGTTAAACACCAGATTCTAGAAGCCTTGCATGTTTCCGTAAGAGGCTTAAACTTTGTACTAATAGCAGTGAGGGGACACTAAAAAATTTTAAAGCAGGGTAGATGATACTATGTGTCTAAATATAGGTCAATATTTAAAATAAGATCATCCTTTACTTTCCCATTTGGAAGATACATAAATGCAAAAAATAATTTTTTTAACATCTTTATTGGAGTATAATTGCTTTACAATGGTGTGTTAGTTTCTGCTTTATAATAAAGTGATTCAGTTATACATATACATATGTTCCCATATCTCTTCCCTCTTGTGTCTCCCTCCCTCCAACCCTCCCTATCCCACCCCTCTAGGTGGTCACAAACCACCGAGCTGATCTCCTTGTGCAATGCGGCTGCTTCCCACTAGGCTCTCTATTTTACGTTTGGTAGTGTATATATGTCCATGCCACTCTCTCACTTTGTCACAGCTTACCCTTCCCCCTCCCCATATCCTCAAGTCCATTCTCTAGTAGGTCTGTGTCTTTATTCCCGTCTTACACCTAGGTTCTTCCTGACCCTTTTTGTTATTGTTGTTCTTAGATTCCATGTATATATGTTAGCATACAGTATTTGTCTTTCTCTTTCTGACTTAATTCACTCTGTAGGACAGACTCTAGGTCCATCCACCTCACTACAAATATCTCCGTTTCTTTTTATGGCTGAATAATATTCCATTGTATATATGTGCCACATCTTCTTTATCCATTCATCTGATGACGGACACTTAGGTTGCTTCCATGTCCTGGCTATTGTAAATAGATCTGCAATGAACATTTTAGTACATGACTCTTTTTGAATTATGGTTTCCTCAGGGTATATGCCCAGTAGTGGGATTGCTGGGTCATATGGTAGTTCTATTTGTAGTTTTTTAAGGAACCTCCATACTGTTCTCCATAGTGGCTGTATCAATTTACATTCGCACCAACAGTGCAAAAGGGTTCCCTTTTAAACCCTTTCCAGCATTTATTGTTTCTAGATATTTTGATGATGGCCATTCTGACCGGTGTGAGATGATATCTCATTGTAGTTTTGATTTGCATTTCTCTAATGATTAATGATGTTGAGCATTCTTTCATGTGTTTGTTGGCAATCTGTATATCTTCTTTGGAGAGATGTCTATTTAGGTCTTCTGCCCGTACTTGGATTGGGTTCTTTGTTTTTTTGATGTTGAGCTGCATGAGCTGCTTGTATATTTTGGAGATTAATCCTTTGTCAGTTGCTTCATTTGCAAATATTTTCTCCCATTCTGAGGGTTGTCTTTTGGTCTTGTTTATGGTTTCCTTTGCTGTGCAAAAGATTTTAAGTTTCATTAGGTCCCATTTGTTTATTTTTGTTTTTATTTCCATTTCTCTAGGAGGTGGGTCAAAAAGGATCTTGCTGTGATTTATGTCATAGAGTGTTCTGCCTATGTTTTCCTCTAAGAGTTTGATAGTGTCTGAACTTACATTTAGGTCTTTAATCCGTTTTGAGTTTATTTTTGTGTATGGTGCCAGGGAGTGTTCTAATTTCATACTTTTACATGTAGCTGTCCAGTTTTCCCAGCACCACTTATTGAAGAGGCTGTCTTTTCTCCACTGTATATTCTTGCCTCCTTTATGAAAGATAAGGTGACCATATGTGCGTGGGTTTATCTCTTGGCTTTCTATTCTGTTCCATTGATCTATATTTCTGCTTTTGTGCCAGTATCATACTGTCTTGATGACTGTAGCTTTGTAGTATAGTCTGAAGTCAGGGAGCCTGATTCCTCCAGCTCGTTTTTCATTCTCAAGATTGCTTTGGCTGTTCGGGGTCTTTTGTTTTTCCATACAAATTGTGAAATATTTTGTTCTAGTTCTGTGAAAAATGCCAGTGGTAGTTTGATAGAGATTGCATTGAATCTGTAGATTGCTTTGGGTAGTAGAGTCATTTTCACAATGTTGATTCATCCAATCCAAGAACATGGTATATCTCTCCATCTATTTGTATCATCTATAATTTCTTCAAAAATTTTTTTTTTAATTATGTTTTTCCCATTCTTGGTGAGTAAGTGTATTTTTATTAATTTATATACACGTGTATGCACTATAATATTATATTAAATAAAAAATTAACTTAGTATTGTTGTTTTATTCCACTCTATCACTTCACAACTCTCTATTCAGTATCTGTGGCCTTAATATCATCTGGATCACTTGAGATTCTTTTTGGGTTGGCTAACATACTTTTCCAGAGCATATAACTTCATTTCTATAAAAGTTGTTTGAGATGTAACAGATCGTGAATCCATATTTCAAGCTGTCTTTGGTAATTATATTCTAAACTGCAAGAACCCCTTTTCTTAAAAGAAATTACCTTTAGGAAAGGATTGGAAATATAAATCAGTCTATCTCCAGAATTTACACACTTACTTATTGTATTTTTTATGAATGGTCATAAACTGACTTGTGTACAATGGCATAGAACCCTTGTAACTGTTAGCTCAAAACCTCAAGAAACAGTATTAAATGTACCTTTTATTGAGTGCCTATTGTGTGCTCCACATTTTAAAGGTGCCTCTATACAGATTTTCTCACTATGAAAGCCCAGTCATCTTAGATTTAGGACAATCTACTATGGACTCTAGAATGTACTCAATCTTTTTTGATAGAACAAATGATTATAACAGATGTAGTTACTAGCAAATGCTATTTACTAAAATATTAATTTATTTTAATTGCATATTTTTATACTCGTCACTATGTAATATTGCAGGCTAGCAGGAAGCAGTGTATGAAACTCTCACTTTTAGCAGCTCTAGCAAAACTTGGTTCTCTTAAGTTTCATCTGAGTTTAAAACTTAGACTATTTAATGAATATGGTCTAAGTTTATGAATGAATATGGTCTAAGAACATGACATATTTCTTTATTGCTTTAATACATTATTCCCTGCTTCTAGTAATACTGGGAATATTTTTCTGTGTAAAAGTAATTTGTATTTTCTTTTCTGTGAATTTCTTGTTCATATTCTACACTCATTTTGTTTTGTTGTTTTTCCTTTTATCATTTATTTGTAGTAATATTTCATATATTTTGGATTTAGATCCTTTGCCAGTTATGTGTTTGAAATATGTCATCCCCACACTGGGGCCTCTGTTTTAACTTTGTCTACAAAGTCTTGTGCTGAAGAGGAATTTTCCACTTCAATCCAGACAAATACATCAATATTTTCTTTTGTAGATCCATCAACATTTTAATTAACTAGCCAGTTTCCAGAATCTTATCATATGGATACATATGGATAGACAAAGGTGTGAAAAAGAACATCAAGAGCATTAAAGATTAAGTGATGAAGAATTCCATATAAAGATGACTAAAAGGAGATAATATACTTTAATGGAGAAATCATGGGAAATTTAAGTGGTTTTAAGGAAGGAAGCTATGTAAGTACAAGTTATGCATTGTTAAGCAGAAGGATAAAAAATGTAATATATAGTTCAGAGCACACACATTAGTCATCCTTTTCATCTTATATACTGAGTATTGAGGTTCTTGGTTGTCTAAATGTCAGATATTTTCTTTGATGTTCTTTGACATTTTCTATAAACCTAGAATCCATCTTTTTTTTTTTTTTTTTTTTTTTTAAACAGAACAAGCTTAGATTGTAGAATGTCACTTGGGTTTACTTTCTTGAAATACATGACTGAATGTAGAGTGTATCACTGGGGTGGGATAGGTAATACTGCAATGGATACTTGCAAAACATCTTGCATCAAGAGCTAATTAACTTTCCTGGTACCTAGGTAAGAGTGGTGGCCTTTTTAAAAATTCATTTCTTATACAGGGAAAATCAAAGAACAAAGAGTCTGTACTGCCAGCAGTAGAAGCAAATCTGACAAAGATAAGAGTGTAATTCCTATTGTTATGTAAAATGAGAACGGTTTTTCTCATCTACCTCTACTCCAATAAGCTGTCTTTTATCTATGTTACAAAATTCATAATGCCTTTACATGAATTATATAATAATAATAATCATCCCCATTTTAGAGCCGGGAAAACTGAGGCTCAAAAGTTAAGTGACTTAGTTGTAGTTAAGGCCCAATTAGCTTTTAGCTGGGCACGTCAGATTTAGTATTCAGGTCTTTGGAGTTCTGGGTCTGGGTTTGTTTTTTGTTTTGTGTTGTTTTGTTCTTCTCTTTACTTTATTTTGTTTTTTATCCTTTTTTCATGGAAAGGCATTTTATTTTAAATGTAGCAGTGTACACATGTCCACCCCAAACTTCCTTTACTGTATAGATCCCTAATCGGTGTGTTGGAACCCTGATGCTCTCAAGAGGGCTCATCCCTATAGTCAACACAGCAGCCTGGTATTGATTGGTATAGGAATGCATGGTTTTAAAACAAGTAAGCAAATTCTTCGACACTATTCCCATCAAAATGTGAAGTCTAATTCCCCTCTACTTTAATATGGGCTAGCCTTAGTTAATCACTTTTGATTAATAGAATGTGGCAGAAGTGATGCTGCATGATTTCCAGGCTAAATCATAAAGGGCACTACAGCTTCCTCTTGGCTACCTCTCTCGGGACACTTGCTCTTGGAACCCATTCACCATGCTGGGAGGAAGCCAAGCAGCCACATGAAATGCTGAGGTGGAGGAGTTCTGGCCACAGCCCCAGCAAAGGTCCAAGTCAATAGCCAGCATCAAATGCCAGGCAGGTGCATGAGGGACTCTTCAAATAATTTCAGCCTTTCAACCTGCAAGTCACACTAGCGATGCTGAGTGAAACACAGACAAGCTGGCCCCACCAAGCCCAGCCCAGAACGCAGATTCAGAAACATAATAAAAGTTGTCATTGTTTTAAGCTATTAAGTTTGGGGATGGTTTGGATACAGTGAATATAACAAACGAAAAGATTTACTCACATACATGTATTTAGCACTCTTATATGCTGACACTGTGCTTGGTGCCAGGGATGAAAGGACGAAGCTAAAAAAGGGAGGGAACCAACATTTGCAGACTAAATACTATGATCTAGGCACTGCAATCTGTGGAGCCATACATATATTATCCCAAATCGCTCTCAAAATAAACTGTAGAGAAGTTATAATTATTATCTTAATTTGGCCGAGGAGAAACTGGGGGGAAACAAGGTTAAGAGATTTGCTTTGGATCACAGTATTGGTCCATAATTAAGATACAAAGTTAGTTTTTAGGAATCAGAGTTCATCCTTGGTCTTTCTCTCTGTCAAAGGGTGATTAGTGAATACTAAGGGGAGAGGGCAGAAAACATGAACGTGGGAGATCAGATTACTACTTAGGGAGATGATGTTAGAAATGAGCCAGTGAAAGAGTATGAGGAATAGGTGTTAGAAAGGATGAAGAGAAACAAAAAATACGGTTTTCTGGAATCCAAGAAAGTAGGGAGCCAAAAGTAACATAGGATGTAGAGAGTTCAGGTAGCAGGCATGCCAAAAAGTGCCCATTGCTTTTAGCACTTAGGATATGAATCTGGAAGTTAAGCTGTAGCAGAGTGGAGTTTAAAAAGGCTGAATAGATATATACCCAGGAGCAGAACTGCTGGATTATATGGTAGCTCTGTTTTTAGTTTTCTGTGAAGCCTCCATACTGTTTTCCACATTGCCTGTACCAATTTACATTTCCACCAGATATATGTACCCCAATGTTCATAGCAGCATTATTTACAATTGCAAAGATATGAAAGCAACCTAAGTGTCCATTAACATATGTAATAAAGAAGATGTGGCATATATATATATATATATATATACACACACACACATATATATAATGGAATATGTCTCAGACATAAAAAGAATGAAATTTTGCCATTTGTAGCAACATGAATGGACTTGGAGGGTATTATACTAAGTGAAATAACTCAGACAGAGAAAGACGAATACTGTATGATATCATTTATATGTGGGATATAAAAAAATAAAACAAACTAGTGAATATAACAAAAAAGAAGCAGACTCACAGATATAGAGAACGAACTAGCCATTACCAATGGGGAGAGGGAAAGGGGGAGGGGCAATATAGGGTTAGGGAATTAAGAGGTGCAACCTGTTTTGTATAAAAAAGCTACATGGACATATTGTACAACAGGGAATATAGGCAATATTTTAAAATAACTATAAGAGGAGTATAAACTTTAAAAATTGTGAATTGTCTATATTTTAGACCTGTAAATTATATAATATTGTTCATCAACTATAATTCAATAAAAAATAATACAAATTTAAAAATAAATAAAAAGGCTGAACAAAGGTGAACTTGATACTGAGAAGGGTAAATGTAAAGAAAAAATTTCAAGAGCAGAGAATTGCTCTTGTTAAATTCATGCAACTTACCTCCAAAATATAACCTATTCCCTAACATTGTTTGTTCCTTTGTTTGTTTTGTTTTGTTTTGTTTTGTTTTGCGGTACACGGGCCTATCACTGCCATGGCCTCTCTCGTTGCGGAGCACAGGCTCCGGATGCGCAGGCTCAGCGGCCATGGCTCACAGGCCCCGCCGCTCCGTGGCATGTGGGATCTTCCCGGACCGGGGCACGAACCCATGTCCCCTGCATCGTCAGGCGGACTCTCAACCACTGCGCCACCAGGGAAGCCCTCCCTAACATTTTTAATGCTATTGTTTGAGCTTCAGAGTGGTAAGAATATGAAGAGAAACATCAGAAAAAAGGTTTAGGATATAAGGGATTCTCTAACGATTAACTATGTATTTCAAAGAGTTCTGTGGTCTGATTTTAAGAGTTTGAGTAGATGTGCAGATCTTTATGAAATGGGAGTCCTGGTGATAAAGAATGATCTAGAAATGTGAGATTTCTCATGATGTGTTATGAACTGAATGTTTGTGTCCCCCCAAGTTGATATGTTGAAGCCTCAGAGCCCCCATGTAACTTTATTTGGAGATAGAGCCATTATGGTGTAATTAAGGTTAAATGAGGTCCTAAGGCTAGAGCCCTAATCCATTAAAATTTGTGTCTTTATAAGAGGAGATACTGATGTGAACATGTCCTGGGAAAAACTCAGTCCTCTCCTGCGCTTCTCCTTTGCTTTCACACTACTACCCTGCGCACAACACTTCTGACATGGATGGGTGCGTTTTTTTTTTTCCACCAAGCAATTCTCTGCAACACCAGCTGGGTGTCCTACAATTTCACTGAATCCTGACACTGCCCACCAGGAGATAGCATCAGATCCCACAGTGAAGGGCTCAGTACCACTTCCGATGCCAGTTGCAAGTCCAGGTCAACACTTGTGCTTCTGACCCATTGGCTATAAACTTGAGGTTCCCATGACCCCCCGCATTGGGTTCTGTTAATTTGCTAGAAAGGCACATAGAACTCAAAGAAACACTTACGTTTAACAGTTTTTTAAAAAAGATATGATAAAGGATACAAATGAACAGACAGAGGAAGAAATGTATAGGGTGAGGGCTGGGAAGATCCTGAGCCCTGGAGCAACTGTATCTGAGGATTTAGAATATATCACCCTCCTGGTATGTGAATGTGTTCACCAACTCGGAGCTCTCTGAACCTCAGTACGTATTGTACGTATAGTACATATTGAGATTTGGGGGAAAGCTTCATCAGATAGGCATGATAAATTATTAACTCCATTTCCAGCCCTTCTCCCCTCTCTGGAGTAGTGAGGAAGGTGGGACTGAAAATTCCAAGCTTCTAATTATGGTTTGTTTTTCTAGTGATCAGTCCCCACCCAAGAGCCCACCCAGAAATGTCCGTCTCTTTAGAACAAGGCACTTCTATCACTCAGCAAATGCCAAGGGCTTTAGGAACTCTGTGTCAGGGACTGTGGTCAAAGGCCAAATATTAGAACAAAAGGTGCTCCTAGAGCTCTTATCACTTAGAAAATTCCAAGGGTTTCAAGAACTTGGGGCAGAGAGCAATACTGTATATTTTCTATTATCTCACAGCAGGCAGGGGAGAAAAGCCAGTGTTGCTGGTGCGTCACTTATTTCGTTTTTGCACTCACTGTTCCTGTGTATGCTAACCCAGTAGATTTTTATTGCAAATGCTTGTGACTCTGTTTGCAGGGCTCTCTGACTACTGGAAAGCACTTGGTCCTGTGGGAGCATGTCAGTACTGGGATGTTAATGTTCCTAGAAGTATCTCTCATCCACTAAGTGATAGGAGGTGATGAATAAATCTACAAACTTTTTGTCCCTGAGTGAGGCACCCCTGAAGATTTTTCATGCAGTCCCCCTAATGCTCCCTGTGGAACTGAGACACAGTTATGTAAAATGATAACCTGCTCATTACTGCATCCTGTGTTGGATTCCCTTCCTCCCGTGTCTTATTTATCCACTCACCTACTGGTGCTTCCAGGGGTCACCGCTTAGGTAAACTATCTACACTCAGGTTTCACTTCCGGAGAAAGGCAATCTAAGACACCATTTTATATTAATTTCTAAGTTGTAGAAACTGCTTATCAAACGGGTGAAAAGTTGTACAAGCCATTTCCCTTTAATCTAGCCCCACCCAGTTTTATATATTAGAATTACAGGCACAGAATATTTTATAATGTCCTTCTTTGGTTAAGATACTATTAGTCTCCCATTATATGCTATAAAATATATCAGCAAATTAAAAAAGGTGCTTATAAATCCATTAAAATCAAAAACAAAAAAAGAAAAGAAACCCTATAATTTAGTATGCTACTTGTTTCAGAAATAATTCTTAGTTTTTGTAACAGAAATTTAATATCGATCTAACCAAAAACTGAGATATAAATATAGGGGAAGGATACAGAAATGATATGGAGTTTCTCATATAAGGTAAATTTCCACAACCATAGTAAAAGTCAATAGATGCTGCCTAAATTGATAGACTGAGAATGCCTTTTTTTTTTGATTGTCACTTAAAGTCATGGAGATATACAACAAAAAACAACCAAAAGAATTTAAAATGTCTACTTCTGAGGAGCAAGGCTGGGAAATAGTCAATGAGTATGGGAGACAGTAATTGAGCCTTTTTTCTATCAACTTATTAGTACTCTGATTTCTGAAAACTATGGGTTTGTATATTCATGAAAAAATTAAAGTACATATTAAACATTCTCTTGTCATATTATTTGTACCTCTTTATACTGCTTCTATATGTATTTGAACCATGCTATCATAGAGAAAACAAAGTTCTTTCATGAAAAATTAAGCCTGAAAAAGGAAATGAGGGAGAAGGTGAAAGAGAGGGAGTAGAGAGGGAAAGGCGGTGGAAGAGGCAAAACAAGAATGCACTGGTCTCCTGGAGTCTTCTCATGTCTAGCATTTTTTCAGTTCTTGTCTTTCACAAAATTTATTAAGTTCTATAGTTGTTTGATATCTTTACTTCTTAGGTAGCCAACTAGATGCTATGTTCCTTCAGTCAAGGGTAATATTTTTGTTTGCTTGGTAGAGACATCATCAATAACGTCTTAGATTATTGACCTCTCTATTAATCTTTCTCCTACCTTCTTTCTTACCTTGCAAAGCAGTTCTAGGACTAGGGAAAATTTTTCTACATTGTGTTGGAACATGCACCTTTACTTTTTAGGTTATCTTGATGTATCTAGGTTGAACTATGCTTTTCCTTATGTAAGCAATTAAAGCCAGCATTTCTTTCTTTCTTTTTTATTTTTGAGCCACTTATTATCTCCCAGGTTTTAATGTCTCTTCTTCCTGTAAGACTTCTTCCTAATTATTGTCAATTTATGATATATATGGAAAAACCTTTCATAGTAATCAAGAGAGATTGCTGAAGTGCTAATGTTCTCTTACACTAATTAATGTGCTCAGCTTTAGAAATATATAACCGTACTTTCAATACCTCAAAAATGCTTCAAATAACTGTCTAAAAGCAGAATTATTATTAGTTTCAGCAGATCTGCAAGCAGAATTTTCACATCACCAATGAATGGAAAGGAAAGACAGGAGAGATTTTTCTCTTTTTCGCCCTCCTTTCCATCCTCCCTCCCTCCCTCCCACCCTTCCTCCCTTTTTCTTTCTATGTTTCTGCATTCAGGACTAATATAGATGTCAGCACCTCTAAATGCACATCAAGAAAACAAATATGTATTACAAATAAATGACGCTTCTGTAATCTATAAATGATTGCCAACGCATTGAAAGAAACCACTTTCTTTGCCACATTTCACTTTCTTAATTTTAAACAGGCACTGTTAGAGGAGGTTAGAAAGTTGCTTTTTTCAATTTTATCCCTGTATATATGTTACGGTTCTTGTGTATTGTAAACATTTCCTTCCTTTTTTCCATTTTGACTATGTTTAAGTATACAATTCACTGTCATTAAGTATATTCACAATGTTATATAATCATCACCACTATGAATTTCCAGAACTTTTTCATCATCCCAAACAAAAACTCTCATCCATTAAACAATAACTTGATTTTTTTCTATCAAGCTATTAAAAATTCTAATATAAACATATGGGGTTTTGGGAGTTTGGGGAATTGCTTACATAAAAATTTGAAAATCAAAAAATTTAATTTAAGAGAATTTTTCTAATTTGTAAATTTTCAGAATTAAAACAGATACATACTGGTAATATGGCAAAGCTTTATCTTGATGATAGTTATATGAATTTTCTTATTAAGGATTTTCTTAGTAGAAGAAAGTTGGTTCTGCTCTTTAAATATCAACTTTGCATTCTTGGAAGCAATTACCATTGCAGTGCTAATACAGAAGTTCTAGGTTTTCTCAACTGACATTTTAACAGTAGCCATTAAAAGATAGATTGGAGCAAGTGGATATTCTCATTCAAGAGAACACAGATGTGGAGTTGCAAAAATGTTTAAATTATTTTCTAATTGGAAAGATGTCTTTCTCCAGCCATGATATGATTTAGAAAAATGTTTACTCTGTCCAGCAGTGCTGAATGATGTGTATGATGGTGCTTGAATCATATCCACTATTGCGCAAAGTCATTGCATTCTTAAAAAATAATCTGTGAACAGCTATCTTCCCAAACGCAGTACGTTACCTATGCATTTACCTGAGATCAGATACATGTGATAAGGATTTTTAGAACCAGGGCTTATTCCTTCCATGAAAAGAGTTTATTTCTCCTGAGTCCTATTTGGACTTAATATCAAGATACATTATGAGATTGACTGTTTCAAGGGAGCTAATGACAAGCATGGCTATTTTACCACTGAAAATGATTCATTTACTTGAAGATGTTTAATATCTTCATTTCATTATTTTTTTCTCAGTGAAATTACAGATTTCTCATTTTTTTTCCTATTAAAAAATCATAAATTATACCCAAGGTAACTGATAAAGGATGATTAGATGGAAAATGTTTTCATAGTAGCTTGAATATTAGATGCAATTACTCAATGATAAAAATATCATATATACATGTATATTATATTTACAATTATTTATATAAAATGCCTATATAAATATAATTAATAACACATATTTATATAAACAAATAAATTATTATATAATATCTAGATGGGAAGATTCTGAGAATTTTGTATTTGTAAGTCTAGGATAAGTTGTTCAGTTCCTATAAGTTGTATTTTGAAACTTCTAAATTTAGTCCCTTTTTAGAACCAGTTTTGTAATGGATGTTTCTATGAGTGCTTGGAAATAAGAATCCTAAGGTAACACCTAACCTATTGGTTGTGTATAGTACTTTATATGTTAAATATATTTTATGGATATTATATAATTTATAATATAACCTTATCTACTTCAATAGAATTAGACACTGACTATGAATGCCATTATTTGAAGATAAAATGCAATTGATTTTAATTTAATTCTTTCAGTTTTGCATTTTGAAAACCACGGAACAGTTACTGACTTTTGCAGTTCAACACATTAGCATCTATTGCAGTTGAATGAGTACATTTTCAATAAGAAACCAATGAATTATGGAGCCTTTTCAGTAGTAACTTACAATAAGCAATAATTCATGGAATTTATATTCTTTACAATGTTTTCTCTCCTGTGAAATGTGGGTTGGTTGACATCTCCTACAGCCTGCTTAATCTTTTGTAAATATTTGCAAGTTTGAATTATTGGTATGGATTTTGATGCTGCTCAAGAAGTAAAAAGACCTCAAAGAGGAAGGGAGATACTTAAAAGACAAGTAAAGGGAAAATATATAAAAAATAAACAGGGAAGATAGGTCATTCTGTCTTTATAGTATACCTAATGCTTTGTGTTTGAAAAGTTATATCTTGAATATAGAGTTAAGGGTTTTTAATTTTTTGTTTGTTTGTTTATTTTTAATTTAACAAGACTTTTGGAGCCAACTGAACTATTAAAAAGAAAAAAAAAAACACTAACAAGCAATTATGCAATCAGTAATGTATAAGTTTCTGATCCCCACACCTTCAGTGAATTTAATAACAATTTAGATTTCATATCTGAGAAACTTGATGTACCATTTGACAAAAGTCAAATTTAATTTTGATAATGAAAACACTATTTCCTAAAGAGGAGGAATTTTGTTTCCGCTTCTGTGAGGAACTCAGTCTCACTGATACACCACCCAGTCACAATAGGTCATTCTCTCCTGGCGCCAATATCCCATTTGAGTACATTTGGTAATTATTACATGCAACAGTCTGTAACACAATTACATTTACTCATGCCTGTGTTTTCTACCAAGGACGCCTTAAGGGCACAGACTGTTTGGTCATTCGTTTATACAATGACTATTTGCTTCCGCCTGGGTTATTGCAAACCCTCCTAATTGAGTTCCTACCTCCCACCTTGCCCCTTCTCCAACTGGTACAAAAGGAAGCCAGAGCATGTTACTCGTCTCTTCAAACTCTTTTCAATGGTTCCTCTTTTCCTTAAAACCAAAAGCCATAATCCTTATCATGACCTAAAGAACGCTTTTTAATTCCGCCCCTGTGTTTCTGTGCTCTCACTTTCTCTACCTCCATATTGTCTCCCTCACTCACTTGGTTCCGGCCACATTAGTCTTCTGGCTGCTTCTTGGGTAAGCCAGCACATTCCCACCATGTGACCTTTGCCTGAATTGTTCTTCCTCCCAGAATGCTTTTCCTCCAGCCATTCATGTGGTGAACTCCTCACTTTAAGACTTTGCTCAGATGTCATATTTTCAGGGAGTCTTCTCTCAACCACCTCATGGAATTGCAATTCCACCCCACTCTCACCCCTCCCCACTCCTTCTTACCCCCTACCCCTGCTGGTACTTCCTTTCCTCCATAGTACTTTCCATCTTTTAACAGTTATATAATTGACTTTCACTATCTGCCACACTACTAGGAACCAGGCTCTGTCAGTACAGGAATATTTTTCTTCTTTTTGATTTGTTTTGCTTTCTGACACATCATCAGCCCTGGTACATGTTGGGTTTTCCATAAATGCTTGTTCATTTATTCTGTTGGTCAGATAACATTATGACCAACAGAATAAATGACTAGAAGATATCAAATAATGGTCTCAAATGAATGAATTAACTGAAAGTATAGGAGTCAAGAACTCTAAGAAAAGTCTATATATTTTATAAAATATCAATAGTATTATAAAAAGTCTAACCTTACATAATAAAAAACTTAACATTTACCTTGCATTATGTCTCTTTTCTCTAATTTGTAATTCTTCTACAAGCTAAAAATATTCTGTCATATGTGTTGTTTTTTCTCAAGGACAACACAACCTCTCAGAGGAAACTCAGGCCCCCAGTGTAATACTGTTTTTGCCACAACAGATAATTGTGGGGAAATAAATAACTCGGGTTTCATCATTATGATAGCTAATGGCTTCAGGGATGACCTGAAAGCAGACAATATGGTCCAAACGTCATCTCCATCTGTGTCTTTCCTGTCAAGGGAAATCGGTTTACATCATTTCTTATTTCTTTCTTGGTCCGAGTGACAAGTAGCCCATGCAGTGTTCAGCCCTGAACTTCAGTGACTGGTGGAAGATGATGGACTGTGAATTGATAAGTGAGCCTAACTTTCCTTCAGAGCCACAAAACACAAAGAGCTACTCTGCCTCCATAAATTGTGCTCTGTGTGTTTGCGAGTATGTGCACAGAAACACGTGTGTAATTTCCTTTGGAAACCTGTCACGATAACTTGAAATGTTGTTTTCATCCTGATTCAGAAATGATTTGGAAAACAGGAAGACAGTACATAGATAGAAATGACGGATTAATGGGCTGCCATAAAGGTATTCTATCATGAAAAGACCTTAAAGATTTTTTATGGAGCCGATGATTGCCCCAAGAAAATTGTAGACAAAGTCAAACCTTACACAATTTGTGCTTCATCCTTTGCATCGGTGTAAAATTTCAGAGGATTTTCATGCTCCAGTTCTGCAGTTAGATATGTGGCCTGAAATATCTTTAAATAAAATCATCATTATTACTAGTATCATCAGTAACAGAAATAGCTCTTTAAATCCTCAGCTGTGCATGGTGCTGTGAACGCTGCAGAGTGGTGTGGCTCTGCAATCTTAAAAAGCTACAATAAGACAAATGGACAAAATTGTACCTGCACATAATAAACAAAATGTAGTTCAAGTCCGTGCTTTTGGCTGGATTGGAAGGCAGAGTAAAGGTTAATATTTAAAATATCTTTACTCTGTGTAGTGATTCATTTGCATGGCATTGGTCATAACTGAAACATAATAAAGCCAACATGTCTAATAATGTCTTACATGTCTAATAATATCCATCCATGCGTATTGTTCTGCTAATACACGATATAAATTTGATCTGACTTCATTAGAGAAAAACAATCACCATGATAGAAAGAGAAAAATGGAGATAAGGGATTCTATGCTGAGAAATGATATTTATAGAATCAACAGTTTTCATTTCCATGTAGGAAAAAATACACAGAGCAACAAACGTATTTATAAAAAATAGATTGAAAGAGTTTGGAGGTGCTGTACCAGGAAATTACAATCACACACAGTGACCTTTGTTAAATAATTTGACATGATTTCTATTCAAATAAATTGCTAGCTTAGTGGCCAAGAGGAAAAACAGTACAGGTTTTATATAACCCATTGATATGCTTCAGTTCCATATTATATATCATATTAGACGTAAGGGATTGGTTAATTAAACTTACCTCTTAGAAGGAAAGCAGTGAAGTAATATTCACCAGGAATTCCTATCCTATGGGTCTTGGATGCCCCACTGACCTTGAGTCATGGCCATGAGGCTGAGAATCTATATACAACAATATCGTGGACTGAATAGACATGACCCTTTTGATATGAGGTCCATAACCTGTTTCAACAATTCATCATTTAAGTACGGGAAATATAGGCATAAAATGTTTCAGTGATGTATCCCTGGTCACACCTCTAGTAAGTGGAAGAGTACTACTTGAATATCCACTAAACCACATATCCTCAGATAAATGCACTTATTGCTGGATCTCTTTGTGAATGACAAAGGAGCTTTTAAATGTAAGATATGTCTTGGTCAACTCAGAAATTTATTTTTTCAGAGCTCTGGGGGTTGAACGTTGGAGATCAGGGTGCCGGTGTGGTCTGGTTCTGGTGAGAGCTCTCTTCCTGGCTTTCAGAGGGTCTATCTCACTATTTCCCCATATAGTGGAAAGAGAGATCTCTCTTTCTTCCTCTTTTTAGAAGGCCACAGTCCTACTGGTTTAGGGTCCCATCCTTATGACTTCATTTAACCTGAAATAGCTTCAGATACAGTACCTTGAGGGTTATGGCTTCAACATACGAATTTTGAGGGGGACACAACTCAGTACACGGCACCCCTTAACTTCTTCAACTTCGATTACATTATGTTTTGTACAAATTACTCAAAACTCCATTTTATCAGGTCTAGACAGTGGCTTAGTTTAAACTTGCATTTTCTTTCAGAGCTTAAATTCAGATTTGTTATAAACTATATTGTCATGAAGGGAGTAAAGGTCTCAGGTGTGTGTGTGTGTGTGTGTGTGTGTGTGTGTGTGTGTGTGTGTGTGTGTGTGTGTGTGTGTGTGTTTTCTCCCCCAGGGGTGGTCGTGACTCTTATATACAGCAATATTTTAAAAATGTGGAAACATAATTTGTCAATCTATTTGATAGATGGGTAGAGCTTTGTATAGTCTTTGGCTTGGGTCTTTTCAAAGCAGAATATTTTTAGAGACAGGTTTCTACAGATATGGTGGTAGTACATTTCTCTTGGTTAGCTATAAACACAAGTCACAAAATATTAATATTGAGACAGGAAATGCAATTACTTTCCCATCCTGAATTAATACTGCTAACATACATGAATCATATCTGTGAAACTATATTTTATAATGCTCTTTCTGCTGAATAAAAAATTTAGAGTAAATTTGGTACTCTTGATCTATAGAAATGGCAAGAATTCTAATATATGGATTTCATTAACTGTGAATTCAGAATTCCTTTTATGCTGCAAACAATTGCTGGAAAACAATTTACTCTGCTATTTGCCAAAGTAACTGAAAATATGTGGAAGAATAAGAGCACAGAAGTTTGACCTATTTAATTTACATGATGATATTGACGCTTAGGGATATAACATGATTGTACTTGGGACATTTTTGATTGTTATAAAATGAATTGAAATTTAGTAGGATAAGGGCGTTTGCATTTTTATTCTTAATAATGGATCAACAATAATTATTGCTGTGCTGATACATGGATAGTAGGATTAGAGACAGAATGAGCAAGGTATATATAATGCATGTTTAAAGCTCCTGTTAACATTCATTCAAATACAAATCAAAATCCAGTAATGAAAGATAAAATAGTAGGTTAGCTATGATATACAAGGAACAATTGTTTTCCATTCAGTTAGGTTTGGCTTGTGATCAAAGGCAGCCTTGAAAGAGAAAAGCTGAGTGGAAGGAATCTCCAAACATATTTCAAAGATTATGTTTGTCTATCAAGGAAAAGAATGGTGCTGTCACAGGTTTTTCAAAATAAATGCAGAGACACCATTACTCTCTCTGTCTTCTCGGTGCATTTCAGCTGCCCATCAGTGGAAATAATTTTCCTGTTTCCAGATACTTAATGTTCCACGTAGGCTTTCTTTACAGGTGTTGTCTGGCATAGAATATGTTGATAAGAATAGAGTTGTCACTGCTTACTATTCACTAGAAATGGAAACATATCTGAAAGCTTGCTTTTGTCATTCTTTCTGAGATTTTCTTTGAATTCGCAATTTAAAAACTATTTTAAAAATCTGCAATGTGGACGCCTCTAAAAATGAGATATATATGCTATTAAATTCAACAATAAAGTATATTTTTGGTGAAGTTCATAAAAGATATAAACAGATCCAAAAAGATCCACTGAGAAGGTAAAAACTATTTTCTAATCAATTTCCAATAAAGCAGTTTATAATTATTTTTAACAATAAATTCTGAAAACATTTTGAAAAAACGTAAAATTTTTCTGCATGCGTATTAACATCTGAGTTGAATTGTTTGCCGTCATATATGGAATTTTTAAAACTTCTTTATGGGAACATTTAGCAGTATAACACAAACTTTTTCTTCTTAATTAATTTCAGTATCATTTTTAGCTATTCAATAAAAAACGAACAAACAAAAACCCTCAAAACATCTTAGAGTAGTTTTGAAATTAAGTTGTTGACTGCCCAATTAAATGTTCTTTTTTTCTCTGATAAATTTCTTTCTTTTTAAAAAATTTTATTTATTTATTTATTTAATTTTTGGCTGCATTGGGTCTTCATTGTTGTGTGTGGGCTTTCTCTAGTTGCGGCAAGTGGGGGCTACTCTTCATTGCAGTTCACGGGCTTATTGTGGTGGCTTCTCTTGTTGCGGAGTGCAGGCTCTAGGCGTGCAGGCTTCAGTAGTTGCAGCACGTGGGCTCAGTAATTGTGGCGCACAGGCTTAGTTGCGCCGTGGCACGTGGGATCTTCCTGGACCAGGGATTGAACCCGTGTCCTCTGCATTGGCAAGTGGATTCTTAACCACTGGACCAACAGGAGAGTCCCTCTCTGATAAATTTCATTCTTCTCAATTTTTAATCAATTCAGATATGATATAGTTGCTCCATTTGTCACATGAATACAAACACATTCTCCAAATACCCTGCAGGGGGCCGGTCAGCAGTTTAAAGGAAACAGCTGTTGGTAATGGATATGCCTTTATATTAGCCCGAGAGGTCTTAGTGATTTTGAGAAGTATCATAAGTTCAGGAAATTCTGCAAGGATTGTTCAGATATAACTTTATGTTCCATTCATATTGATGATTTCCAGAAAACATTTCTCTCAATGAAGTTTTTATAGTTTGATTTTTTGTAAATTTTGTTTAAAAACACATCCAAGTTCTATTTCTCGTCCAGAAGGTATAACAGGGACCAGATATATCCTCCTATCTGAAACATCCAGAATCAAAACTTATGAAACAAAGGTTTGCAATACAATTCCATCAGGCAGTGAAGTACAGTGATCCCAGAGAGCCAAGAAATAAACTAGGTTAGTCCTATGATTGTCCCAGTTTACTGTCTTGAGATAGTTGTCAGGTTGCTCGGGGAAAAGGAACCCTGGCAGAGCATGGAAGACTCCTGATTTAAGGACAGAGCTGAGTGTTTGGGGAGACCAAGGCTACTAGAGTTCTCCAGATAGAGTATGGGAGAAGAAAGAGTAGAACAAAAAGAGAATACTGGAGCCCTGTAGAAGGGTCTTTCTTGCTTATTCAGCTGATTATTGATTAATGCATTGTATATGAGGAAAATACCCTAAGCAAGCAAGAAACAGCTGAAAGGATGAGAAGCAACAGTCCCTGGCAGGCACACAGGGCCAGCAATAGTGTCCTTTCCCAACAGCCAGACTAAAAAAACTGTACAGTTCATGGAGAATTAGGTAGAGTCCTCAGAATAATTAAATCTAAACTAAATGCTGTTCTTTCATACCTAAAAACTCTTAAAAGCAAGACCTAAAAGGATCAAATTCTTCACAATTAAATTGACTGCATCCTGGGACTTCCCTGGTGGTCCAATGGTTAGGACTCCGTGCTCCCAATGCAGGGGGCCCAGGTTAGATCCCTGGTCAGGGAACTAGATCCTGCATGCATGCTGCAATTAAAAAATGATCCCGCACGCTGCAATGAAGATCCCGCATGCCACAACTAAGACCCTGCACAGCCAAATAAATAAATTAATTAATATTTATAGAAATACAAAATTATACAGCCCCAAAGGTAAAATTTACAGTGTCTGGCACCCAATCATAAATAACCTGGGATACAAAAGAGCAGGAAAATACTATCCATAATGAGGAGAATCAGTTAAAACTGACCTAAAACTAACACAGATGTTAGAATTCGCTGACAAAACATCATAACAATTATTATAATGGTTTTCTATATTTTTAGAACGTTAAGTAAGGGCAGGGAAGTAACAAAAAGACCTAAATCAAACTTCTAGAACTGAGAACTATTTCTTGCCTGACAAATATATGGGTTAGGATTAAAAACTAGACTACATATTGCAGAAGAAATGACCAGTGAACTTGAAGACATACCAGTAGAATCTATTGAAATTCAAATACAGAGAGAAAGGAGAATTTAAAAAAAGAACAGGACGTCAGTGAGTTGTGGGTGACCTGTAGTGACCTAAAATGTGTAGATGGAGTCCCTGATCGGGGGTAGCGGTGGAGGAGCAGACAAAGTATTTGAAGAAATATTGGATGAACATTTTCCAAATTTGATGAAAACTATAAACCCACAGATTCAAGACTTAAAAATCTACAGTAATAACAGTGTGGTGTTGGCATAAAGATAGACAAATAGATACATGTAACAAAATAGGGGAGGATTCCAAAATTTATGAGGACATGTTTAGAAGTAATAGTACATGCATTATCTTTATTTGTTTCATGGATTCATAAAAGCATTTCATGGGTACATAAATTTGTCAAACTGTATCACAATTTACACTTTTAGTATAGCCAGATTACTTTATGTCAATTAGATCTCAATAAAGCTGTTAAAAAATAAGACATTTCCTTAAGTGTAAAGCACTCAGAATGGTTTCAGAAATAAAGAAAAACATTCCCAACTGCTTTATAATTTAGTTCTTAAGAAGCTAAAGTTACTTAAAAATATTTTCATATCTAAATTATGCCAGGTTTTAGGCATGGGACATGACTCATTCGTGTTTTTCAGGCTCTGTGCGACCAGTGAAGAAGTATTTATTCAGCACCCATATGATACCATTGCAGTGTGCAAAGGCAATCGGAGTTCAAAAAATGACGAGATGTGCTCGCTGATATCAGTATCTAACAATTTAGTTGGAAACCCTTCATTATTATTATTTTATACTGCTTTGTCTACATACATGTGTTTTTTATACAATTGAATACATATTCGTTTGTATAACATATTTCAACTTATTTCAGTCTCTTAGAATGAGATCAGTACCTGGTTACTGAGACATTCTTTTTTGGATAAAAAGATTCTTCCAAAAAAAAAGTCCAAATTTGTTATCAAATGACTAATATCAAAAGACTATGTATACTTTCAAAGTTGGTGAAGTCTGTAATTTCAAAAGTCATTCTTATTTTATTCGTGTAATCTCCATGATCCCAAATATTACCTCATATCTATGGTAATTCATTAATATGCTGATTCTCCATCATTTACACATTTTTGTTTTCTGATTTTAAAGAGAAATTGAAACATACTATGCATATTTATAGTAAACTGAACAAACATGGTTTATGTCTAAGTCAAACCTAAATATAAAAAAATAATCAGGTTCAGAATGAGAAAGATACTAAATAGAGAGGTCTCGCTTTTCTCCATGTTTGCTGGGCTCACTCTTCTATAATAAATGATTCCACAACTTATAAGTATTCTATCTCCTGTAAGGCTGTATTATGAATGCTATTTTTTTGTTATGTTAGACAAGTATTTAATGCAAAACATGCCATATTATTCACTTATTTCACTGAAATTTAATTCATTTTGTGGTTAAGTCTTTATAACTTAAGAACAAGGGTTATCTTTTTCAAGAGATATTTATCAGCTCTGAAAAAGATATCATTTAATAATAAAGGGATTATAAGAGAAAATACAATTCTTTGAATGTGAATGACAGAGACTCTGTTTAGTGGAAAATTACTTAATATAAAAAGGAAAGTCATATATAACAATAGCTCTTATTTGTAGAGTGCTTTAGTAGTTACCAAGCACTTTCACATATTATCTCATTTAATCTTCAAAACACAGCTATATGTTAAATCTGATTTGTGTAAGAGCAATTTGATATGCAGAAGATGAAGTAAATTTCTTTCTTTTATTATTGGCACCATGTTTATTTCACAAAGGATTTAGCGTGACAAGTAAAATGATTTGCTGAAACCTCACTAGTAAGTGGCAAAGCTGGGATTTCAAGACATGTTTTCTGACTCCAGTTCATTGATTGAGGTTAACAAAGTACATTGAAATGTTTGCTTTGAATAATGCATTGCTTCCCAATGATGAATCCTGGAAGCTCAGACTTTGGGTTCATTTAATTATGAGAAAGCTGGTGTCCACGGGTACTAGAAAGTGCCTAGAAAGCAAGTACAATCTCATATGGCTGATGGGAGAAAAGGAAGCTAGTATAACAGAGAGGAGGGTACAGTCATGTTGGGGTGATCAACTCCATTTCACTTACCTGGGCAGTATCAAAATCTTTGAAGGTTCAGTTGATTTCCAGGAGTATTAGTTTTTACATGATAGTGAAATTTATAACTGTACCAATTGTTAGTTTCTTTCCTCTTCAAAATATGATTAGTAATACTACCTATTCCCACCTTAATACTTGTCAAATCTATGTAATCACTTCAAATATTTGTCATTGCCTCTCCTGGAGAGCAGACGGTGATCAAATCACCAAGGAAAAAGAACAAAGTCCCTTCAAATTGGAGTCAGTGGTCTATTAGATAAGTAAAACACTGGGACAGAGGTAGACACTTGCTCCCAGACACTGTTCCTCTTCTCAAATGAATTATCCCAGCTCTCCCCAAGAAATAACCGACATTCTGAATTTGAGTTGATCATTGATTTGCTTACTTATAATTTTTACCCCTTTATTTTCTAAGTAATACTTCTTTGTGAATACTTGTTTAAAAGACAGAATTCCTAGAGAGAAATATGAAATGCAACGCATTGACTGTTTTATGAAATCACACGTTATAAAAATTCATTGTAATATATAAAAGAAAATTTTGAAGTGAGAAGAGAACTTGGATAACCTTGACAAAGAAGTCACAGTGCAAGTTTATTATTTTAATTTTTAATGTTAAAAATGAAGCTATTCAGAAAGAAATGGTTAGTATTTCCCTTTGGGGATACCATTTTAGAATTCACAACTTTACTAAAATATAGATAACTGAATATTCGACTTGCAGCAGATTTCATGAAATGTGCTATTCTGCGCCAAGTTCTGATAAAGTTCAAATCTTGACCTCTGCTGAGGAAAGCTGGTTACCCTGGACAAGTTAATTTAATGATAAGTGTATATAAAACCATAAAATACTCTTCTATTGGCCACTTAGGAAAAAATATTGCAGAACAATTATTGCATATCCAAAATATAACTGTTTAATTACAATATTCTTGGCTTTTGAAGTTGCTTACTCCTTAAGCAAATCCATAGGGTGTTTTTAAAATGAAATGATAATGGTATATTCCATTTTCTTCAGTTGTTAGCACATGAATACCAGTCATAAAAATGTTTCTATGTAGTCTGCACACTTTATACCTATATGCTAAGCATTGATACTAATTGGACTTTAATCAAAATTAGTTTATTTCTCACCTGTTGATAATAACAGTAATTATACTGGGGAAGAACAAGGTGAAGATGCCCTCTGGATAGGCTAAATAAAACACAGATGCAGAGACTCATCCTTGAACTAATTGAAAATTAAGTATGTGAGAATGTCTTTTTCTAGCCAGGGATATTCAGAGCACCAAAAAAACCCACCAAAAAACTGTTCTTTCTGTATTTGACAGTGTAATGATAAAAAGGATATGCTAAATAGTTGTCCTATATTTGCTTCTTATGTATTGCAGTTACACAAAATTATACTGAGGAGTTCCTGAGGAAGGTGAAGCTAAGGGCTAATCAATGTTTCACTATCATTGCTAAATTGCTTACCATCCTATACTTTTATACAGCATTCTTTCTGTGAAAGATAGGACAGAAGTTGTATAATAAGAGCATAGTGCTACAATGCTGTAATGTGAAACTAGTAATTCTTTTTTTGGTTTGAACCAAATTTAAAATTCTCAGGGAGAGAGAATGACCTTGAACTACCAGTTTCAGGTAATTTATTACAAATTTGAAGGCTTAAAAAGAACATATCTATGGTTGAAATCAAAATATTTTATTTTTTCTTTCTTTGGTTTCAGCCAATCAGAAAATGAGTTGATCCTTTCCCACATCTTGATGTAAATCATCTCTATGGAGCTTAAGACAATCAAGGAGCAAAACATCCACAGGAGGAGCAAAGTGTAAAGGAAGATGCTTGCAAGAAGCACAGAATAAAGGACTTTTGAGCAATGGCAGGAGCATTTGGCAGGTAATAAACCACCTGGAAGACTGACCTCTAGTAAGTCTTCTAGCCCCATCATTTGTTCAGGAACATGCTTGCACAATGGATGGAAGCCAGGATTTCCATAATCTTTGTGGGGTTGGAGGGCAGGAGCAGCACAGTCCTTGCTAATTAAGGGTACTTCCTCCTCCTTAATACATGATTTTCCCTCGGCTCCCGGGACACCACAATCTCCTGGCTTTGCTTTCACTCACTGGACATTCCTACCCAGCTACTTCTGGTTCTTCCTCTTCTTTTAGTCTTCTCAGTTCTAGTGTCCCAAGCCTCAGTCTTGGCTCTCCCCTTTGCTCCATCTACATTCAGTTCATCTTCCATGAGCTCATCTAATTCTTTATCTTTAAATAGTATATAGATAGATAGATAATAGTTCTCAATTTGTCTTTTCATTTTATTTTTTGCCTCTCAACTCTCTCGCCTCAAATATAGATGCATGTATCCACCAATTTTCCTGCTTCTATCACTCCTACTCTGATTCAAAGCATATCATTGTTCATGTGGCTACATAGTAGCTTCTAACAGGTATCTTTGATTTGACTCTTATAAGCTATCCCCATGGCCCCACTCTTTATACTCAACCTAAGAAACCAGAGTAACTTCTTAAAATGCATAAATCAGATGATGTCTCTTCTCCATTCAAAGCCCTACAGTGGCTCCCCCATTCACTAAATGTAGAAGCTAAATTCCTCATGATGGCTTACGAGGTCTAGGTCACCTTACCTTTCTGACCATAGCTCTACCTCCCTCTCCTCTCTCACTCCATCACAGCACGTTAGCCTCTGTACAGTTCTAGGAATATTCCAGACAAGCTCCTGTCTTCAGACGTCTCCGCCAGCCCTCAGCCTGGAATTTTCTTCTGTCAGATTTCTTTTTGAATTTGAGCTAAATCTTTCATCTCCCTCAAGTTTTCCCCACAGTTAACTTTCTCAACAAAATATACTTTTATCCCTTGTTCAGCATTACAACTACACCATCAACCCATTTTTCCTGATCTCTGATTACTTTTTCCATAGCATTTATCTCCTTATACACAATAGAATTGACCCCCTAACGATGTTTATGGTTTAACATCTGCCTCTCACCATTAGAATATAAGCCAAACAAAAACAAGTATCTTTTTTTGGTGATGTCCAGGTACTAGAACAATATCTTTTGTCAGTATTTGTTAAAGGAACAAAATTGGAGAGAGAGGTAAGGAGAGACAGAACATCAGTATGTTTATAAAAGCTTTCCCATGTCAGCAAAGAAAACAAAGGAAACTGACAGAAGATTCTCATATAGGAGAAGTATTGCAATTTCAGCATTTGTGCAATTGCAATTCTAGAAACAAAAATAGTGATACTAATTTTAACAAAGTTGGTAAAGATGGTGTAATTAGGAGAAAAGGTTGAATTTTCAAATAATAAATTTCAAGGAATTACAGAGATTGAGAATTTGCCTCTCAGCATAGGACCCAAGTGGGGCACAGGTAGACATGTGTGGTGCACAGAATGAGATAAAAACAGAGAGTAGATAGACTATAACACTTGGAATGAAATAGAAGAGCATATGTCCTAGAATTGTAACAGAGATGGCTACAGCTAATCTCTGACAAGGGATATACCAATGATTTATTTGAGAGGTAGTACATCAAGAGGCTAAGAGCATAATTTATGGAACCAGGCTGCCTGGTCCAGCTACTTATGAGTTTTGTGATATTGGCCAGTAATTTCACCTCTCTGTGTTTCAGTTTTCTCATCACTGAAGTGAATAGAATAATAGCACACCAGCTTCATAGAGATGTTACTAAGATTAGAAGAGTCTATATGTGTCAAACACTTAGAATAGTATCTGGCACATAGTGAAAGCTGTGTAAGTATGAATTATTAGCAGTAGTAGCAGTAATAGTTACCCACTGTAGTGATGCATAATATAACGACATCTAAAACGGTATTTCCTGAAGGGGTCTCTACACAGAATTCCAGATTCACATATTCGGTGGCAATCAAATGTGATTTCCAGTGTCTTGGTGAGAGACACTGTTAAAGGAAGGGCTGTGGACAAATAAACTTGAGAAACATAACATACTATATGCACCTCTTTTGGAGATTCATTTCTACAAAGATCTGCCTTGTCCTGTACTAAAGAAATCCAACTAACTCTGTTTAATTAAACAGTTTCCCCAAAACATTTGATTTTGGAAACCTCAGTTATAAAACATCTACTAACATTCTATATTTATCCTTAAAAGGGAACTGATACATTTATATTTGAAATATTCATACCCTGAACAGTGACTTTCTTATATTGAATTCATACTGTTTTATTACCTTGCTAACTGACAACCTTCTGATTCTGTCAGTGTTGTTATTTATATAGAAGTGTTTGAGCCATCATATTAATCTCTTCAATGTGCTTTCACTATAAAAAATAAGTATAAATTGAAATATATTTGTGAATAAAAATAAACATTAATTATAAACAAAAATTAAAATCACAATGATAAAAAATTTTCCAAATAATACTGAGGCATTGAGGCAAAACATTAAGTATGCCCAAATGGCTGATTTTTAGCCTCAGCTGTTAATTCAAATTAATGTAGTCTAGTCTATGAAAAGAAAAAAGCAATATTAACAAAACCCAGGATGCATATTATTAAAAAGTATATTGAAAATCTGAGATTTAAAGAAAGGGTTTTTTAAGTGTTCCAGGGAAGATGACACTTTCACATGACAGCTTTTCATCCTACTTAAAATAAAAATTAAAGCCCCCATAATTAAGCCTCCTCTTATGTATTCGACCACACCTCCTACCAATCTCCCCTTCTCTTACTTTGCTGCAGTCACACCAGGCTCCTTGCTGTCCCTTGCACACGCTGGACCTACTCACACCATCAAGCCTTAGTACATGCTGAGTCTTGCGCCCACAATGCTCCTTTTTTCCCCAGTGTCCCACAGATCTCCCTTACCTACTCATGTCCCTGCTCAGCTGACCCCTTCTCAGTGTGGGCTTCTCAGGCCTCCATCTTAAAATAGCCCCTGCACTTTCATTCGTCCTTCACTATTTTCCAAACCACTCTCATAAAATCTTTCATATTATGTATCTTAGCTGTTTTTGTTTCCTAACTCTCCCCACTAGAATATTAGCTAGTAAAGGGCAAATATTCTTGTCCATTTGAACATTGATTTACCCTTTTAGACTAGAACAGTTCCTGGCATAAAGAAGACACTGAATACTTGGTGAATAAATGAATGATATATTAAAGATGAAAATAAATTTAAAAATATTATTCAGATAAAGATGTTTTTCATAGTTTTAGCTGCTAAGCAGACACTTCCCCTATCTGTCCAATAGGGAATTTGTCCTAGAACCCTTCTCTCTGTGAGTAGTGCCACCCAAGTTCCCACGCCACAGTCAGGAAGGCACACTGAATCTCTCTCCCTCTGTTCCACTGCCTCTAATCATTCGTGGGGAATGCAGTATATCATCCTAAATATTTTTCATACTGACCCTTTTTTACTGCTGTTGCCACTGCTTGTCATATTTTATTCAGAATTTTATAATAATTTACTTAATGTCCCCTCTACCCCATTCTATCTATACCACTCTCATCCCCTTAATGTATGTAACAAATATACTGGACTTACAGACCAGATCATGGCTCTTCCTTCATCAAAATTCTTCCATGGTCCTATATTGTCTATAAAAAGAAGGGAAAAAAATAAAGTATTTTCATACCATGTGAGGTCTCATACTCACTTCCTCTATATTTCTGCCCTCTAGTCATAGTGATTTATGTATGGTTCCTTGACCTTTTCCACTCTTTGTGTTTGCATATCCTGTTCCCTCTGCTTAGAAGACCCTTTCCCTCCCCGTTGTCCTAATGCTACTTCCTAACTCATACCAAGTAGCTATTCTATGAGGCCTGCTTAGAACTCACCAATGACATGCCTTCTCCTCTTATGTCAACTTTGAAGCAATGTTCATGCTATTGTAATTCCTATTTTAAACTCCTCCATTATGCTGTGAGGCCCTCAAAGACAAGGGACCTATTATATACTTTTTAAAAAATTATTTTTAATTTTTAGCATATCCTTCAATGCTTGGCTCATAATATGGTCATAAGCATTGAATATATGAAGAACATTTTAGTGCAAATGAGACTAATTTCACTCATGTTATATTTGTAAACCCTCTGGTTTATGTTTTTAAATGCTATGTAAACTTTAGTTCCTCTAGTGTTCCTTGGATAATATTCATATATCTATGAAAAGTCTTGCTTTCCCTAAAGCTAAACTTTTGAAAATAATAAAAACTTTGAAATACATTTTACAACAAAAAATACCTCTTTTTCTTCCAAATCATAAAAGAGAACATGAGAAATGGAAGTTTTCCCCCCAAATATAGCTACAATTACTCATAGGGCCTCTGTGTCGGTCTCCTTAATGCCACAGCTACGATTTCAGGGAAATGCAGTGCTTTGTTTTCTGTGCTCTGTTATGAGACCACAGGGAGCTCTAGCTGCACAAAGAAGAGGATCAATTAAGAGACAGAGCATTCTTTCTTGATATTGTGGGAACATGGTCTCTACATGATTTTTAATTCTGTTTTTTAATCAGTCTTCAGAGAACATTTCATTTAGATTTATGTATTGTGGCAGCCATGAAAATGTGCCACGCAGATCTCCTGCTGTGAAGAGTATAATGGACTGTTGGCCCCAGCTGCTGCCCCTCTGGATCCAACGTTGTATTTGTTGCCAAGCCCTGCTTCCCATGGCCTGCTCCCAACCAATGACTAAACCTGCTGCCATACTAAAGCTGGCTTATTGAGTGAGATGCAGGACTCCTCTTACGGATGACTTTGGCTTGAGGACTCTGTATGGGCCTGACCAAATCTTTCTTGCAACTATGCTGGAGACATTCTACTTAATCCTCCTTCCTTCCCCCTCTCATTTCACAGGCATCAGACCTGCATTATGGCATGAAGTCTCCTTCTGCCTTCTGTTCAGTTCCCAATACATATTTTGTACATTTAATACCCTGTTGGCATTAATTTCTTGGCAGACACAGACTAATTCATATCTCGAGTAGAGTTGACTCTTTATACTGTCACAGGAAGGTGGCTACGTAATAAGATCTGTATAATATTTTGTCAAGATGATTCAGTACTTTCAGAGTATTAATTTATTCATTCATCCACTTTTCTTTCTTTTTATTGGAGTATAATTGCTTTACAATGGTGTATTCGTTTCTGCTTTATAACAAAGTACATCAGCTCTATGTATACCTATATCCCCATATCTCTTCCCTCTTGTGTCTCCTCCCACCCTCCCTATCTCACCCCTCTAGGTGGTCACAAAGCACCAAGCTGATCTCCCTGTGCTATGCCATCCACTTTTCTTGAATGACTACAATATATAGGAAATCTTCGAGAGATTCAAGGGATCAAATTAAAAAATCCTACACTTTTCTTTACTGTCCTTTCCTTTCTACTCTCAATATTATTCTTCCCTTATTTTTGTGTTCTGATTCATCAATATTGAACTACTATCCCTCTGAACCCGTTACTATAACCTAAGCCCACACCTACGTCCAAGTTGTTCCCCTGCTTGGACTATCTCTCCTTACTTCCTCCCTCCCTCCCTCCCTCCCTCCCTCCCTCCCTCCCTTCCTCCCTTCCTCCCTTCCTTCTGGCTGAGTTAGGTCTTTGGTGCTGTGTGCGGCCTTTCTCCTGCTGTGGCGAGCGGTGGGGGGGACTACTCTTCGTTGTGGTGCGCCAGGCTTCTCATTGCGGTGGCTTCTCTTGTTGCAGAGCATGAGCTCTAGGCGCGCGATCTTCAGTAGTTGTGGCTCACAGGCTCTAGAGCACAGGCTCAGTAGTTGTGGTGCAGGGGCTTAGTTGCTCTGCGGCATGTGGAATCTTCCCGGACCAGGGATCGAACCCGTGTTCCCTGCATTAGCAGGCGGATTCTTATGCACTGTGCCACCAGGGAAGTCCGGACTACCTCTTTCTGCTCCTTGCTGCTCACCTAAATGTGTTATCTTTCCCAGCCTTTGCATACTTAACAAATAATTTTCTACACAGCCTCTAGTTCTCAGCTCAGATTCTATCTGCTCTGTGAAGACTTCCATAACGCTTTAGAGTGATTCAAATGCTCCTAGGACTGCTAAGTATCTAGTTTTTAAAGCAGCAGTTTAGTAAAAAGTCATCATTAAAAGTTAAGAAAACATGTAGGAATATGGTCGTTGTCAATATTTCATATCACGCATTTATTGTTTTGTTGTTCCACAATTCTTTATATAGAAGTTATTTAAACACATTCTTACAACTGCAGATGCTCTGTCTCCTACACTCCCAATGCACTTTGTATCTACCATCATCATAAACGTTTTCTAAGCATAGTGTGTTGTTTGAGTGCACAGTCGTCTTGCTGTGAGAATCTAAAGTTCTCTGATCATGGAACAGATGCCTTTCATCTTTGAATCCCTAGTGTCAAACAGCCAGTAAATAAATATGTTTAATGAATGAAGAAGTTCCCAGTTAGTGGAGGAGATGTATACATGCACAGTTATTCATCTAGACAAATTCTTTCAAAGAATATAAATTATTTGTTGTTCAAATAAAGTAACTATATGTCAGAAAAGACATCTCAGGGTCAGAGATCAGTGGAGTTCAATGTAAGTGTGTTTTTTCTCCCCCAACATCTCATTATTTTAATTATCTTTGATTTATTTTAATAATCCTTGATCTATTTTATATAAGGCTATAATGAATTGGATGAATTAAATTAGAAGTATTTGTGAAAAGAAAGGACATTTTTGTTGGAAATTTGCACATTTATTTTCTAATCATTTCTAATCATGTTGGGACATTTGCTTTGCAGATGGACAAGGTATCCTACACTTTTTAATACAACCATCTATTTATATGTTGGGATGGAAGAGTCACAACTCTTATATCTAAAAAATTTTGTAAGCCAAAAACCACTCCCTCCCATAAAATGTAAACCCTGAAGGATTCAAAAAATATTTATTATATCTATGATACTGCTTTTCCATGTTCCAGGGTATATTTTATAAACTTTCTGCAGAAGAGAAACATCAGTATTATAAACTTAAAATGATCTTTTTTTTCCTTTTTGAATAGTTTTTTTTTTACTTATTTGATCCCAACTTATTTGCTAGACATCAAAACTAAATTAATTAGTTTATATATTACATATATATCTATTAGCTATATATAAATACTGTTAAATATATAATTAGTGAGGCCCTCTTACTGTGTATGTGACATAGTAATTTTTATAATAATACCCTTTTACTGGAAAGAATCGGTTAGTCACTAAACTAACATTTTCTTGACCTATTTCAAAAAACAATGGCTGCTTATTACTGTAGTATGTGTTGGGTGGAATTATAACTCTAGAAAAGCCCCTGATATACAAAGAAAAGCTGCAGCATATGTTGTTCTCTCTGTATCCAGTCCTTAGTTTGCCTTCTAAAATAAACAAAACAGCTGTGATGATCTGGAAGCCACACCTAGTTAACATCCTTAGGGTTAACGTGTAAGGTATGAGCCACCAAAACGGCTCCTGGGTTGCTGTGGATGAGGATTCTGGAAAAGTGCAGTCAGAACTTTCCAATCCATTGCTTTGGGACACCAGTTCAGATCCCAGCTGACATGCCTAATGGTTTTCAGGCCTGTGACAAATCTGATTTATTTGGATGTTCTTCTTCAGCTTCCATAAAGGAACCGCTGATGTGGTGACATATTAGTCATCCCGCCTCTAGAGCAGTTTCTTCTGCTGGTAGCGGAACCTCTGTTCAGCAGGGCTATAAATTTCTTTCAGAACCAACATCATGTTTCTGTTCTGTGCGAAGACTCTGTTAAGTCCTCTATTAAGCAAATCCCCTGCCATCCATTTTCTCAAAGTCAAGATGTCTGCCTAGACAACAATTTAGTTAATGAAGGAGAACACTTTGCAAAACGCTGATGGAGTGAGGGAGGAGGGGTGCGAGGAAACACTAGGGCTTGCAATTTTATAATTTAAGTAAAATTAGAACTGAGATGTATCATTAAGTATTATTGCCCCTAATAACATCTAAAGCAGTGTTCTGTTCTTTTCTCCCTCAAAATCTAATTATTGTACAACCAAAACTGCCTTCTCTGTAGCATCTTTTTGTAAGAAACAGTTTTATTTTTAGGGGTTCTTTCTTTCACAGTCGGAGTCCACAGTTCCGTTTAGACCACCGGGAGTTAAACAGTTGATCACTAGAATCTTTCTTTCTTTCTTTTTTTTTTTTTTCCTGAGTCTCATCATTCTTTTCCTCGTACCTTCAACTGAACTGGATCTCCCATCACATTTCACTGTGCATGTTGGTGGCAGCTCAGTAAAAATCCTTTCCTTTCCTTTTTTTTTTTCTTACCACTCTAGGCTAATGCAAATTTTATTCTTAATGTTTATTCTTATTTGACAATATTTTAAGCTAAAATATGAAAGGAAAATAGTGTTAACACCAAAATAAACACTTTGTTCTTTTCAACTGGTAGACTCTAATACACATAATTATGGTTATTGTTAAGTAACATGTTCTAGAATAGTGTGTTTTGCCATACTTGCCCTTTTCTGTATATTCAACTACTATTTATTTTTATTTTAACTGTGCTTTTACATGAACATATATTTAAAATTGAGCAAGTTGTCTTAACATTGTGAAAAGTTTACAATATTCTCTTCTTAGGCACGCTGTAATGACGGTGTTTTATCTTGACAAATATCCATTAGGTATGAACATTCAAGAAAATTATCCTGTGCCACCTTTCATATTTAATTGAATCACAGGAGTTTCCTTTTGGCTAATAACCATCAATATTATTTAATTCATAGTTAGATAAAGCTATTTTTAAATATCTTAATTTCATCAGAAGTTTAAAAGAGAAAAGAAGATGATGTTATTCTATTTTAGGGTATTTCACCCTAATATTAGTAATTTGTTCTTATGCATGAATAAGCTAGCAAAGCATGTATAATAGTGCTTGGCATATAATAAATACTAAAAGTATTATGGAAGTTATTAAAAATCATTTTATAATACAGATACCTCATGTCTTTATTAACAATTATCAATACCTTGATTCTTCCAGTCAGTAGTGTATATCTTCCAGTCCCACATGGGTATAACTATGACTTACCCAAATAGGAATGGATAGGTTTGTCTCAGATACCATGCTATATGGTACAGTTTGGCTGGTTGGCTTGTTCTGATTCAAGGTTAAGGATTGTAATTATACATTTAGTAAAGCTGATTCCTATGCTTAATCTTAATCTATTCATACCTGACTAAATTATTCGTTAGAAATTTTATAATAAAAACAAAAGGGGTTATTTGAAAATGACCAAACCCATGTTATGAAATGAATAATGTACAGTTTAAAAATCTGTGGAATCAGAATTCCTGTTGCTCAGCATTCTTACCAGGATTTGGTATTATCTGATTTTATATATATATATATATTATATAAATGAGATATCATCTCACATATATATTTTATATATTATATATTTTTATATATATATATATATATATTTTAAACATCCTAATAGGTGTGTAGTGGTATCCCACTGTGGTTTTAGTGTACATTTCCTAATAAAAAATGATGTTGAGTGTCTTTTTATATGCTTGTTTGCCATTCTTATAGCTTCTTTAATGGTGTCTGTTCAGATCTTTTGCTCATTTTTAAGCTGGGTTATTGGTTTTCTTACTGTGGAATTGCAAATATTCTTTATGTATTCTGAATAAGTGATTTGCAAAAAATTTCTCTCTGTGGGTTGTAGTTTCGTTCTCTTAGGAGTTTCATTTCTTTTTTTTTTTTAACAACTTTATTGGAGTATAATTGCTTTACAATGGTGTGTTAGTTTCTGCTTTATAACAAAGTGAATCAGTTATACATATACATATGTTCCCATATCTCTTCCCTCTTGCGTCTCCCTCCCTCCCACCCCTCCAGGTAGTCACAAGGCACCGAGCTGATCTCCCTGTGCTATGCGGCTGCTTCCCACTAGCTATCTACCTTAAGTTTGGTAGTGTATATATGTCCATGCCTCTCTCTCGCTTTGTCACAGCTTACCCTTCCCCCTCCCATATCCTCAAGTCTATTCTCTAGTAGGTCTGTGTCTTTATTCCTGTCTTACCCCTAGGTTCTTCATGACATCTTTTTTTCTTAAATTCCATATATATGTGTTAGCATATGGTATTTGTCTTTCTCTTTCTGACTTACTCCATTCTGTATAACAGACTCTAGGTCTATCCACCTCATTACAAATAGCTCAATTTCATTTCTTTTTATGGCTGAGTAATATTCCATTGTATATATGTGCCAATCTTCTTTATCCATTCATCCGATGATGGACACTTAGGTTGTTTCCATCTCCGGGCTATTGTAAATAGAGCTGCAATGAACATTTTGGTACATGACTCTTTTTGAATTATGGTTTTCTCAGGGTATATGCCCAGTAGTGGGATTGCTGGGTCATATGGTAGTTCTATTTGTAGTTTTTTTAAGGAACCTTCATACTGTTCTCCACAGTGGCTGTATCAATTTACATTCCCACCAACAGTGCAAAAGGGTTCCCTTTTCCCCACACCCACTCCAGCATTTATTGATTCTAGATTTTTGATGATGGCCATTCTGACTGGTGTGAGAAGATATCTCATTATAGTTTTGATTTGCATTTATCTAATGATTAATGATGTTGAGCATTCTTTCATGTGTTTGTTGGCAGTCTGTATATCTTCTTTGGAGAAATGTCTATTTAGGTCTTCTGCCCATTTTTGGATTGGGTTGTTTGTTTTTTTGTTATTGAGCTGCATGAGCTGTTTATAAATTTTGGAAATTAATCCTTTGTCAGTTGCTTCATTTGCAAATATTTTCTCCCATTCTGAGGGTTGTCTTTTGGTCTTGTTTATGGTTTCCTTTGCGGTGCAAAAGCTTTTAAGTTTCATTAGGTCCCATTTGTTTATTTTTGTGTTTATTTCCATTTCTCTAGGAGGTGGGTCAAAAAGGATCTTGCTGTGATTTATGTCATAGAATGTTCTGCCTGTGTTTTCCTCTAAGAGTTTGATAGTTTCTGGCCTTAAATTTAGGTCTTTAATCCATTTTGAGCTTATTTTTGTGTATGGTGTTAGGGAGTGATCTAATCTCATACTTTTATATGTACCTGTCCAGTTTTCCCAGCACCACTTATTGAAGAAGCTGTCCTTTCTCCACTGTACATTCCTGCCTCCTTTATCAAAGATAAGGTGACCATATGTGCGTGGGTTTATCTCTGGGCTTTCTATCCTGTTCCATTGATCTATCTTTCTGTTTTTGTGCCAGTACTATACTGTCTTGATTACTGTAGCTTTGTAGTATAGTCTGAAGTCAGGGAGCCTGATTCCTCCTCCGTTTCTCGTTCTCGAGATTGCTTTGGCTATTCTGGGTCTTTTGTGTTTCCATACAAATAGTGAAAGTTTTTGTTCTAGTTCTGTGAAAAATGCCATTGGTAGTTTGACAGGGATTGCATTGAATCTGTAGATTGCTTTGGGTATTAGAGTCATTTTCACAATGTTGATTCTTCCAATCCAAGAACATGGTATATCTCTCCATCTATTTGTGTCATCTTTAATTTCTTTCATCAGTTTCTTATAATTTTCTGCATACAGGTCTTTTGTCTCCTTAGGTTGGTTTATTTCTAGATATTTTATTCTTTTTGTTGCAGTGGTAAATGGGAGTGTTTTCCTGATTTCACTTTCAGATTTTTCATCATTAGTGTATAGGAATGCCAGAGATTTCTGTGCATTAATTTTGTATCCTGCTACTTTACCAAATTCATTGATTAGCTCTAGTAGTTTTCTGGTAGCATCTTTAGGATTCTTTATGTATAGTATCATGTCATCTGCAAACAGTGACAGCTTTACTTCTTCTTTTCCGATTTAGATACCTTTTATTTCCTTTTCTTCTCTGGTTGCTGTGGCTAAACTTCCAAAACTATGTTGAATAAGAGTGGTGAGAGTGGGCAACCTTGTCTTGTTCCTGATCTTAGTGGAAATGCTTTCAGTTTTTTACCATTGAGGACAATGTTGGCTGTGGGTTTGTCATATATGGCCTTTATTATGTTGAGGAAAGTTCCCTCTATGCCTACTTTCTGCAGGGTTTTTATCATAAATGGGTGTTGAATTTTGTTGAAAGCTTTCTCTGCATCTATTGAGATGATCATATGGTTTTTCTCCTTCAATTTGTTAATATGGTATATCACGTTGATTGATTTGTGTATATTGAAGAATCCTTGCATTCCTGGGATAAACCCCACTTGATCATGGTGTATGATCCATTTAATGTGCTGTTGGATTCTGTTTGCTAGTATTTTGTTGAGGACTTTTGCATCTATGTTCATCAGTGATATTGGCCTGTAGTTTTCTTTCTTTGTGACATCCTTGTCTGGTTTTGGTATCAGGGTGATGGTGGCCTCGTAGAATGAGTTTGGGAGAGTTCCTCCCTCTGCTACATTTTGGAAGAGTTTGAGAAAGATAGGTGTTAAGTCTTCTCTAAATGTTTGATAGAATTCGCCTGTGAAGCCATGTGGTCCTGGGCTTTTGCTTGTTGGAAGATTTTTAATCACAGTTTCAATTTCAGTGCTTGTGATTGGTCTGTTCGTATTTTCTATTTCTTCCTGATTCAGTCTTGGCACGTTGTGCATTTGTAAGAATTTGTCCATTTCTTGCAGGTTGTCCATTTTATTGGCATAGAGTTGCTTGTAGTAATCTCTCATGATCTTTTGTATTTCTGCAGTGTCAGTTGTTACTTCTCCTTTTTCATTTCTAATTCTATTGATTTGAGTCTTCTCCCTTTTTTTCTTGATGAGTCTGGCTAACAGTTTATCAATTTTGTTTATCTTCTCAAAGAACCAGCTTTTAGTTTTATTGATCTTTGCTATCGTTTCCTTCATTTCTTTTTCATTTATTTTTGATCTGATTTTTATGATTTCTTTCCTTCTGCTAACTTTGGGGATTTTTTGTTCTTCTTTCTCTAATTGCTTTAGGTGCAAGGTTAGGTTGTTTATTCGAGATGTTTCATGTTTCTTGAGGTAGGATTGTATTGCTATAAACTTCCCTCTTAGAACTGCTTTTGTTGCATCCCATAGATTTTGAGTCGTCATGTCTCCATTGTCATTTGCTTCGAGGTATTTTTTAATTTCCTCTTTGATTTCTTCAGTGATCACTTCGTTATTAAGTATTGTTTAGCCTCCATGTGGTTGTATTTTTTACAGATCTTTTCCTGTAATTGATATCTAGTCTCATAGCATTGTGGTCGAAAAAGGTACTTGATACAATTTCAATTTTGTTAAATTTACCAAGGCTTGATTTGTGACCCAAGATATAATCTATCCTGGAGAATGTTGCATGATCACTTTAGAAAAATATGTATTCTGTTGTTTTTGGATGGAATGTCCTATAAATATCAATTAAGTCCATCTTATTTAATGTATCATTTAAAGCTTGTGTCTTCTTATTTATTTTCATTTTGGATGATCTGTCCATTGGTGAAAGTGGGGTGTTAAAGTCCCCGACTATGATTGTGTTACTGTCGATTTTCCCTACTATGGCTGTTAGTATTTGCCTTATCTATTGAGGTGCCCCTATGTTGGGTGCATAAATATTTACAATTGTTATATCTTCTTCTTGGATCAATCTCTTGATCATTATGTAGTGTACGTCTTTGTCTCTTCTAATAGTTTTTATTTTAAAGTCTATTTTGTCTGATATGAGAATTGCTACTCCAGCTTTCTTTTGGTTTTCATTTGCATGAAATATCTTTTTCCATCCCCTCACTTTAAGTCTGTATGTGTCTCTAGGTCTGAAGTGGGTCTCTTGTAGACAGCAAATATATGGGTCTTGTTTTTGTATCCATTCATCCAATCTGTGTCTTTTGGTGGGAGCATTTAGTCTAGTTACATTTAAGGTAATTATCGATATGTATGTTCCTATTCCCATTTTCTTAATTGTTTTGGGTTCGTTATTGTAGGTCTTTTCCTTCTCTTGTGTTTCTTGCCTAAAGAAGTTCCTTTAGCAGTTGTTGTAGAGCTGGTTTGGTGGTGTTGAACTCTCTCAGCTTTTGCTTGTCTGTAAAGGTTTTAATTTCTCCATCAAATCCCAATGAGATCCTTGCTGTGTAGAGTAATCTTGGTTGCAGGTTTTTCTCCTTCATCACTTTAACTATGTCCTGCCAGTCCCTTCTGGCTTGCAGAGTTTCTGCTGAAAGATCAGCGTTAACCTTATGGGGATTCCCTTGTGTGTTATTTGTTGTTTTTCCCTTGCTGCTTTTAATATGTTTTCTTTGTATTTAAATTTTGACAGTTTGATTAATAAGTGTCTTGGCGTATTTCTCCTTGGATTTATCCTGTACAGCACTCTCTGTGCTTCCTGGACTTGATTAACTATTTCCTTTTCCATATTAGGGAAGTTTTCAACTATAATCTCTTCAAATATTTTCTCAGTCCCTTTCTTTTTCTCTTCTTCTTCTGGAACCCCTATAATTCGAATGTTGGTGCGTTTAATGTTGTCCCAGAGGTCTCTGAGACTGTCCTCAGTTCTTTTTATTCTTTTTTCTTTATTCTGCTCTGCAGTAGTTATTTCCAATACTTTATCTTCCAGGTCACTTATCCATTCTTCTGCCTCAGTTATTCTGCTATTGATCCCATCTAGAGTATTTTTCATTTCATTTATTGTGTTGTTCATCGTTGTTTGTTTCATCTTTAGTTCTTCTAGGTCCTTGTTACATGTTTCTTGCATTTTGTGTATTCTATTTCCAAGATTTTAGATCATGTTTACTATCATTATTCTGAAATCTTTTTCAGGTAGACTGCCTATTTCCCTTTCATTTGTTAGGTTTGGTGGGTTTTTATCTTGCTCCTTCATCTGCTGTGTGTTTTTCTGTCTTGTCATTTTGCTTATCTTACTGTGTTTGAGGTCTCCTTTTTGCAGGGTGCAGGTTCGTAGTTCCTGTTGTTTTTGGTGTCTGTCCCCAGTGGCTAAGGTTGGTTCAGTGGGTTGTGCAGGCTTCCTGGTGGAGGGGACTAGTGCCTGTGTTCTGGTGGATGAGGCTGCATCTGGTCTTTCTGGTGGGCAGGTCCACGTCTGGTGGTGTGTTTTGGGGTGTCTGTGGACTTGTTATTTTAGGCAGCCTGTCTGCTAATGGGTGGGGTTGTGTTCCTGTCTTGCTAGTTGTTTGGCATAGGATGTCCAGCACTGTAGCTTTCTGGTCGTTGAGTGAAGCTGGGTGCTGGTGTTGAGATGGAGATCTCTGGGAGATTTTCGCTGTTTGATATTATGTGGAGCTGGGAGGTCTCTTGTGGACCAGTGTCCTGAAGTTGGCTCTCCCACCTCAGAGGGACAGCACTGACTCCTGGCTGCTGCACCAAGAGCCTTTCATCCACACGGCTCAGAATAAAGGGAGGAAAAGTAGAAAGAAAGATTTAGTAGAAGTAGAAAGAGAGAAGGAAAGAAAGAAAGGAGGGAGGGAGGGAGGTAGGAAGGAAGTAAGGAGGGAAGGAAGGAAAAAAAGAAAGGAGATAAAGTAAAATAAAGTAAGATAAAATATAATAAAGTTATTAAAATATAAAAAAATAATTAAAAGAAAAAAATTAAAAAAAAAAAACGGGCAGATAGAACCCTAGGACAAATGGTGGAAGCAAAGCTATACAGACAAAATCTCACACAGAAGCATACACGTACACACTCACAAAAAGAGGAAAAGGGAAAAAATAATAAATCTTGCTCTCAAAGCCCACCTCCTTAATTTGGGATGATTGGCTGTCTATTCTTGTATTCCACAGCTGCAGGTACATCAAGTTGATTGTGGAGCTTTAATCCGCTGCGCCTGAGGCTGATGGGAGAGAGTTCCCTTTCTGTTCTTTGTTCTCACAGCTCCCAGGTGCTCAGCATTGGATTCGGCCCCGCCTCTGCGTGTAGGTCGCCGAAGGCGTCTGTTCTTCGCTCAGACAGGACGGGGTTAAAGGAGCCGCTGATTCGAGAGCTCTGGCTCACTCAGGCCGGGGGGGAGGGAGGGGCACGGAGTGCGGGGCGGGCCTGCGGCGTCAGAGGCCGGCGTGACGTTGCACCAGCGTGAGGCGCGCCGTGTGTTCTCCCGGGGAAGTTGCCTCTGGATCACGGGACCCCGGCAGTGGCGGGCTGCACAGGCTCCCCGGAAGGGTGGTGTGGAGAGTGACCTGTCCTCGCACACAGGCTTCTTGGTGGCGGCAGCAGCAGCCTTGGCGTCTCAGGCCCGTCTCTGGGGTCCGCGCTTTTAGCCGTGGCTCGCGCCCGTCTCTGGAGCTCCTTTAAGCAGCGTTCTTAATCCCCTCTCCTCGCGCACCAGGAAACAAAGAGGTAAGAAAAAGTCTGTTGCCTCTTTGGAATCTCCAGACTTTTCCCCGGACTCCCTCCCGGCTAGCCGTGGCGCACTAACCCCCTGCAGGCTGTGTTCACACCGCCAGCCCCAGTCTTCTCCCTGCGCTCCAACCGAAGCCCGAGCCTCAGCTCCCAGCCCCGCCCGCCCCGGCGGGTGAGCAGAAAAGCCTCTCGGGCTGGTGAGTGCCGGTCGGCCCTGACCCTCTGTGCGGGAATCTCTCTGCTTTGCCCTCCGCACCCCTGTTGCTGTGCTCTCCTCCGCAGCTCCGAAGCTTTCCCCCTTCGCCACCCGCAGTCTCCGCCCGCGAAGGGGCTTCCTAGTGTTTGGAAACCTTTCCTCCTTCACAGCTCCCTCCCACTGGTGCAGATCCCGTCCCTATTCTTTTGTCTCTGTTTATTCTTTTTTCTTTTGCTCTATCCAGGTACGTGGGGGGTTTCTTGCCTTTTGGGAGGTCTGAGGTCTTCTGCCAGCGTTCAGTAGGTGTTCTGTAGGAGTTGTTCCACGTGTAGATGTATTTCTGGTGTGTCTGTGGGGAGGAAGGTGATCTCTGCGTCTTACTCTTCCGGCATCTTCCCGGAAGCCTCAAGAGTTTCATTTCTGTAGCAAAATATTTAAATTTGATAAAGTTCAATATATTATAATTTTCATTTTTTGGCTCATACTTTTGGTTTTGTATGTAAAAATTCATCATCTAATCTAAAGTCACGTAGGTTTTTTCCAGTATTTTCTTTTAGATGTTTTACGGTTTCATGTTTTACCGTTATGTCTATGATCCATTTTGAGTGAATTTTGTATAAGATGTGAGGTATATGAGTCAGCTTATTTTTTTGATTTTTTGTTATGGATGTCCAAATGCCCCAGCACCATTTGGTTAAAAGGCTATCTTTTCTTCAATGAAGAAAATTCTGAAACTTTGACAAAAGTCAGTTGATTATAGTTGCATGGGTCAATTTCTGGACTCTATTATGGTCCATTGAAATGTCTAATCCTATAATAAGTCTTGAAGTCATGGAATGAGAATTTTTAAACTTTGTTTTTCTTTTTTAGAATTAATTTGGCCCTTGTAGTAACTTTGATGTCCCATATAAGTTTTAGATTATGAATGTCTATGTCTACAAAATGCTTGCTTGGATTTTGAATGAGATTGCGTTGAAGTTTTACATCAAATCAGGAGAAAATTGTCATCTTAACAATATTAAGTCTTCCAATCCATGAATATTGTATCTCTCCATTATTTAGGTCTTTCTTGATTTCTTGTCAGTGTTTTATACTTTTCAACCTACATATGCTACATGTGTTTTGTTCATTGCTAATGCAAATTAAAAATGGTACAGAACTTTGGAAAAGAGTTTGGCAGTTACTTATAAAGTTAAACATACATTTACCATACATACCAGCAATCCTGTTCCAATTTTTTAATGTTTCTTTTTTTAAAAAAATCACTTAATTAATTAATTATGTGTGCGTTGGGTCTTTGTTGTTTAGCGTGGGCTTTCTCTAGTTGTGGCGAGCGGGGGCTACTCTTTGTTGCAGTGTGCGGGCTTTTCATTGCGGTAGCTTCTCTTGTTGCAGAGCATGGGCTCTAGGCACACAGGCTTCAGTAGTTGTGGCGCACAGGCTCAGTAGCTGTGGCTCACAGGCTCTAGAGCACAGGCTCAGTAGTTGTGGCACACGGGCTTAGTTGCTCCATGGCATGTAGGAGCTTCCTGGACGAGGGCTCGAACCCATTGGCAGGCAGGTTCCTAACCACTGCACCACCAGGGAAGTCCAGTCCTGTTCCTATTTACTCAGTAACTTAAAAACGTGTTCATACCAAAATCTGTATGGGAATGTTTATAGCATCTTTGTTCATAATTGGCAAAATCTGGAAGCAACTGAGGGGTTTGCAACCTATGGATGGATAAACAAATTGTACATCCGTACAATGGAATACTACTTAGTAATAAAAGGAGTAAAGAAGTGATTGACATAACAGGGAGGTATAGCTAAATGAATGATAGCAGATTCCAAAGACTACATATTGTATGTAGTTCCATTTATTTCATCCTCTGAAAAGATAAAACCATAGAGATGGAAAATAGTTCATTAGTTATCAAGGGCTGGCTACATATGGTCAACACAAGTGAATTTTTAGGGTGATGGAACTGTGCTATAAGAAACTTTGGTGGAGGACACAGAATTAAATGCATTTCTCAAAACCAGTACATGGGTATATCACAAAATGAGAACTTTAATGTAGTAAAATTTTAAGAAACTAAATGAGGATATTGCGAGATCCCAGGATGTAATGCAGTCTCTGAGAGTAAATCTAACTGCAAATGTGTGACATAATCTCACTGCAAAAGATGGGGATCCAATTCAGAGTACCACTTGGATTTAGTTCTCTCTCTTTTATTTTATTTTTTTTCACATCTTTATTGGAGTATAATTGCTTTACAGTGTTGTGTTAGTTTCTGCTGTACAACAAAGTCAATGTTAATTCCAGATAAAGTCTGTACTAGTTAATGATTGAAAAAAATGGGGAAAAGGAACTAAAATAAATAACTTTGGAAAACAGTGTTTTGACTGGATACTGTAAGGCCACAGGAAAAAAAAATTGTATGTATTAAACACTATACTCTAGTTGATAAAATATTCTCACAGATTCATGAGTTAGCAATTCTGAAACAATTTTACATGTTCACTAGGTTTGACACAAATTGTAAGTAATGGGGTCCAGGTTTTTCACTGTTAGAGGTAGAGTTACAGAGAAAAAAAGGGGGAAACTAGGATAAACTGTGATGCTGAATTAGAGTTGGAGGTTTAAGTGTGAATACATGCTTATTTTAATATAAATGCTGACAGATAAAATACCTAAATAAATATAGATATGGATGTATCCTTGGAAACTATACATACATTACTCTCTATTGAAAGGGTCTAGCATCAGTGAAACCTCAGTAGCAAAGAGCTATTGACTAGGACTCTGATCTTAATTTCTGACTATCAGTCTCTAATAAAAGAAAACAGGGGTCACTGGAGAAATGGCTCATCCTACGAACCTAAATTTAGGCAGGGAATGTACAATATGAGCCGAAAGCATCTTGCAGGGCCAGTATGTGAGAAAGTTAGAAAAATTTTTTTAAAGATGAGCCATATCAAAACAACACAGAAGTCAATCTGAAAGAGCTTCCAATAACTAAATCTGGAACAATTTGAACAAGAAGATAAATAATAATTGTAACGAATTGTAATCCAAGTAAAACATATATATCTACAAGCCCAAACCGATATAAGTGAAAGATAGAATAAATAAATGGGAGAGGCGGGATAAATATTCTTTTCAGAAGAATTCAAACTAATATATGTAAAAGAAATGAGAGAAACAGAAAATCACAGATGAATGCTAAAATTAGAGGATAAAAAGTAGACTGAGTATTTAAATATCCACAAAGTACCTCCCGCAAAATAATTGCTGTGGTTGTTTGAACATATGTCCACAAATCCTTTGATACTCCTCCTTCCAGGAAGCAGGGCTTAATTCCCCTTCTTTTGAGTGTGGGCTAAACTTAGTTACTCACTTCTAACAAATAAAGAAAGGGAAAAATAGTAAGTTTGCAGGGAACAAACCTGGCTGACACCAGCATCACCAAGTGACCAAGGTTAAATCATCAGTAATGAATGATTTCCATATCATGTACCCCCGATATGGTTCAGTGAGAAGAGCACGTCACCTCTGCTGTATTATTCCCCCAAATCTATACTCTCAATCAAACCATGAAAAACATCAGACAAATACACATGAGGGATAGTCTAAAAATACCTGATAACCTGATAAGTATTCTTCAAAAGTGTCAAGATCATGAAAATAAAGAATGACTGAGAAACTGTCACAAAGTGAAGGAGACTGTGGTGACGTGAAGACTAAATATAGTATGATATCCTGGATTGGATTCTGGAACAGGAAGGTAACATAAGCAGAAAACAAAGTGTATAGTTTAGTTAGTATTTTTGTATCAATGTTAGTTTCTTAGTTTTGATAAATATGCCATGGTTATAAGATGTTTTCATCAGGGAAACCTGGATGAAGGGTACCAAGCAACCGTCTGTACTGTCTTTTAACTCTTGTGCAAATCTAAAATTACTTCAAAATGAAAAGTTTAAAAATTATCTGAGGAATTATCTTTTTCATGTTCAGAATTGCTAGGCTGCCTTTAGAGAATGGCTAGGGACGTGTTTCTCCCAGATTTGTTTTTTGGGCCTTAGATTTTATTGTCTCATCAGTTTTGCACCACCTACTCAGCTGCTTCTGCACCCCATCCCCCAAATTTTGTAACTCTTCTCAGAATTATCACTTCTTTATGTTAGAAATAATTTTTAATTGCAAATAATTACTTCATTCTCACTGTGTTTTTTTTTTTCTTTTTTGGTAGAGTAGATATTGTAAATAATACTTGGAATTCAGAGATAAAAGTCATTCTAAATTATGTGATTCCTGGATTTAGTTCTGATACGTGTATGTGTGTGTAGTTAGGGACTGTGTTTGTCTGAGAGGACATGGTGCATTTTCAGACTTCAGGTAGTCTGATGAGAGAGTGGTGCAGGTGTGTATTTGCGTGGGTGGAAGTTATGGTCGGGAAAATGATCTGGGTCCAGATCTTGAAGAAGCTAGAAATCAAACTCCGCAAATAATTTTTTTTACAGTATAGGAAATAAGAAAACATTCAAGGATTTTAAGTAATGGGATAACAATCAGAAGCATATGTTAGATAAATTCTTCTGGCAGAGTGAAGAATAATTTGCAAAAGTGTAATTCTGGAGGGCTAACATGTATTGCTTGTACTAAATAATTAGATGAAAAGTTGAAATTTTAAGTAATCTAACTATAGGTCCTTTACCATAGCAAAGGTGCATCTAAAGATGATTACTAAAAAGTAATCAGTTTTCCATATATAAATATGAAATTTCATTATGTCAGTAGTGCATAAACAAAACTGAAAGATAAGCACTAATTGGAAGTAGATTTGCCAGACATGTGGTCCAGGCTTATAGTTCTACTTTTGTTAATACATATGAAAATATATGAGAATACCAAAAGAAAAATTAGTGAAGATCATGAACTGAATGTTATGGGTTGAATTGTTTTCCCCCAAAATTCTTGTGTTGAAGTCCTTATGCCCAGTACCTCAGAATGTGACCTTATTTGAAAATAGAGCCTTTGCAGATGATCAAGTTAAGATAAAATCGTTAGGGTTGGCTCCAATCCAATATAGCTAGTGTCCTTATTAAAAGGGAACATTTGGACACAGAGACCCATGTACAGAGGGAAGACAAAGTGAAGACACAAAATGAACACCACGTGCAGATTGGAGCCATGCTGCCACAGAACAAAGAACTACCAGAAGCTAGGGGAGAGCATTGAAATCAATCCTTCCTTAGCATTTTTAATGGGAGTATGACCGTGCTGACACATTGATCTTGGACTTTTAGTCTCCAGAAGTGTGAGACAATAAATTTCTGTTGTTTAAACCACCCAGTTTGTAGTATTTTGCTATGTCAGCCCTAGTAAACTAATACACTGAGTTTACCAAAAAAAGCAATACAAATGACCAGTAAAATGTGACAAGTTCTATCATATTTACCATTAAAGAAATTCAAATCTAGGAAATAAAATTCTAATGATCAAAAATTTTTTTAAAGTATTGATAAGACTGTATTAAAATTAGCACTCTTTTATACTGCTAGCGGGAGTGCAAATAGACTTAATACATATTAAGATACACTTAATGTATTATAGCACAGTGATTGGTATATTGTAAGAACACAAGTGATAGTTATAATAAATGGTGTAATTATATATCCATATTAAAATTATACATGCTACATAATGATTGCAATAACAATAAAGTATCTCTGGATGGGAACTTGGCAAAATGTATCAAAGGTCTTAATAGTATACTCTTTGATCTATGAATTCTACTTCTAGAAATGTATTCCTTTTCTGTATTTAATATTACCTTCTCCCTACTAAGGAAAAAAAAAAAAGGAATGAGATGATACAAAAGAAATAAAAGTGCAAGGGGATAGGGAAGGACTGGGGAATGTTTGGGATGAAAAGCATGGGGGACAAAATTAATTGTGTTGTCAGGAAAGTCCTCTTTTTGAGATGACACTTGAGCAGAAACGTGAATGAGAAGCAGAAGTCAACCACACCAATATGTCTGAAGACAGAGAGATCTGTGGTCTGTGGGACCCATCAGAGCTAGGAGTTGTGATCCTGGGGCACACTCTTCGGCATCATCACGAGTGATGTGGGAAGCCTGGAGTATTGCACAGATGTGTCACTATGCCCCAAGGCACCCAGGCAAGCACTCACCAATGGGAGGGGTAAACTAGAGATTGAACAATTGCCTTTACCCAAAGAAGTTCACAGAGGCATCACAGAGGATGTGATTTTTGAGTGGGAGTTACCCAAGTGAGGATGAAAGAAGCTACTCCAAACAGAGTAAACCATACATGGAAATGTGGACCATTTTGCAACTTTGTAAGGATTGGTAGGTCTTAGGAGCAGAGAGAAAAGAAAACTGGCTGAAATCAGACTGTGCAGAGTAATAAACAGAAATTGGGGTTGCTAAGTATCTGTAAGTAAGTATCTTGTGAAGGATTTTATATGTACAGATAATAAAATATTATAAAGGGGGCAGGAAAATTATATGGACATTACTTTCCAGTCACAATATTTTTAAATATCATTTTATAATTAAATTCAAAACATGGATTCTAAACATAACAGTGTCATGTATTGATCCAAGAAAGTCTCTGATAAAGCTCCTTCTTCCATCCAAAAGGAGTAATATCATATCAGTATAATGGCAATCCAACTTGACCTTTATAATATGAAAGTTCAGTCTCATGAAGTGAACGAATTAGTGTTCATAAACACTAGCTTATAACTTGCAGTACTGAATGATTTCATAATTTGCTAGCATTAGAATACAATATCTAGAGTCAAAGGCATCTGAAGTCATTCATTCATTCAACCATTTTATTGAGCAGCTACTCTGTGGCTCAGTGTGCCAGCTTGACAATCCATGCTCAAGAGCTCATATTCTAAAGGGGAAGGTAATTAAGTAGGAAACAGCAAATGTTGATGTACATCCTGATAAGATGAATGAACTGGTTGTAAGAAAATTAGCAATGGGGCTTATCCTGATATGAGTGAGAAAAATGTGCATTTGGCTGTTCCAGGAGATGAATTATTGTATACTTTATTACTCTTTGAAAATCTGATTTAAGAAAGTATTTCTGTTGTTTACGTCACTGTATTCAAATACTACTTCTCTTCCTACACATGTGTAGGATGGGGAGAGAGAGGGAGGGAAATAATTTTAGTTTTTCAACAAGAATCAAAGTCGTAAGCCAGAAAATAAAGCAGAATTTCTGGTATTGGTGTAAGAACTATGTTGATGGGCAGAGGTAAGAAATCTTTTCTACAATTACTTCATGAAGCTGTCTGTTTTTAAAGATATGAGGCAGACTGGCTGCAAACAAGTTCTACAAGTTCCATGTTATTTAGATCACCTGTGTACACACGGAAGGATCCCAAATTTAGTTAAGAGCATCAAAATCTTCCCTCTTTTTCTTACTGAATTTTTTCATGTTGAATTCATTTTATTCATTCCAAAATTTCTTTCAAGGCAATATGCTGGAGGAATAAGACATTGTTCCTGACTTTGGAGAGCTCACCAGCTAGTGAATTTTCCCTCTTTTTTTGCAGAACTTCTTGGTCCCCCATATATTGTCCTAATTCTATGTTTTTTCCTCTCAAGCATAGAATTGCTTGTTGTATTCTTACATCTTCTTCCTTCTCTTGTTTTATTCACAGAAAAACATCAAACATTTTTCCCTTAGGTACGGTCAGTAAACAGTGTGCTTAGAGGTTCCACAAACAGCACTGATAGAAACATCAGTGTTTAGTACAAAAACCTGGAGTGGGAGGTGGGACTTTGTAAGAAGCATTAAATATGCCTTCTTTTACCATAGGTTAAGTAAATGTGAACAAAGCCCTGGAAAGCTTAAGTGCTTTTCGATGGTGCTTTCTTCAGAAGATGGAGAGAGGAAGAAGAACCAAAGACGTAGCATCTTATGCAAGATGCACTTAAAATCAGATCTCTTTGTTATTACTCAGCAAGTCTTCCCAATCTTGAAGACATTATCTGGAAGATTTATGGTCCACAGAAATTGTAATTAGTCAATCTCCAACGAAATGCCTAAGGAGAGGAGAAATATGTAACAAGAAGAAATAACATAAGAATCAATTCCGAGGTATTTTTATAGATATAGATAGAAATATCTATCAAAACAGTTGAAGAAAAATAACTTTATATCAGGGATATAAGTGAAACATTATTATTACCTATTCAGATTATCTTATGGCAACTTATTTTGTCAGATTATACACAAAACAAAAAATGGTATTCAGAGTCTAAATTGAGAAGAGATAAGATGGAGATTTGCAGATGTATACCCAAGTGAGGAAAAAAAAAATCAAGTGATTTAAGAACTAGTAAGGGACAATGTTTTCCTTTGCAAAATTTCTGGATAGATTTGTATCTTGATAATTTTTTTTACTTTCTTTGAAGCCACATTTCACCATAATGGAATTGTATATATAAAAGGTACCAATGAACTCTTTGCCCTGCCAGACAGCCAGAACAAAGTTTATTAGTCATTTCTGCTCTCCCTTTTGTCCCCCAAAGTGGCTACTCTGATTGGAGTTCCTCTTCTCCTACTTCTGTTCCCAAAGCAATGCTCAGCCCAGCCTTCTGGCACTAAATCTATATTATAAAACATATTTCCTCCTTTTGCATGAAATCTAGATGTCAGCCTGAGACTCACATTAATTTTTATTATCTTTAAGCGTGTGTATGTCTCTTACCAACTGCCCACTGTGTCTTTTGATCCACTTTGTGACTTTTTTTACTCTCACTGTAAATCTTGTGTGTTGGCCAAATCAAAATAGAAGCTTTCACAACATGAAACTGTGAAGCACGTATTTATTCTGTTGGGTTGTCTGTTATCATAGTCCTTGCTTGGTAGTTTATTGTGGCTGCAACACACTGCGTTAATCTAATCATTGTTAAAATGTGTTGGTTTTAAAAAGTTTAGTATAAGGTGACTGAACGATACTTCTATTCCTTGACATACTGAAAACTACAGAAACATAGGCTCTTTTTTTCCCAAAGTAGGCATTCTTAATTATGAATCTAGTTCATTTACATATTTAATTAAAGCATTTGATATTGGTTGGTAGCAACGAAAAATAAATCCCAAGTTCCTTGCTGGTTCACGATTTGCCAGTGGTGAACCAAAAATATCAAGGAATATGTGGGAGAATCCATGACAGTGTCTCTCATAGCTGTAGCTTTATGGGGAAAGCATTTTAAGAATACTAAGCACAGATTTTAGCCTCATTTCAACTTCAAAATCATAAGCTGTACTGACAGCTGAGTCATTAATCTCTTCCAGTCAAAGTAAAGAAAAAAATCAGGAAATATGCTTATTTTATAACAGTGAATGTTCTATTTAAATCTTGAATATAGGACATGTATTTTATCCCACTGCACTAGAACATAAGAAAACATTTTACCCCCATCTCAAAACTCCTGTTTTGTCATTACAAGCTATCACTTTGTTTTGTTGTTGTTGTATTTGTTTGGGCATCTGTTTTCTACAACTCAATGAAGTCTAATCCTGCCTTGTTCTGTGCCATGGGCAACTCCTGGGCAAGCAGTCGCACTCAGAAATGTCAGGCGTGATAAAAAAGGGGAAAACCACCAATGGCAACTGCTCCTATGTTGCTCTCTGAAAGGCAAGCGCTCAGGCAATTGTGCAGTTGGGGCACCTTTGGTGTTGCTGTTGGAGAGCATAGCATACAATGATTTCAATAAAGAAGTACCTCTTGTAAGTATAGAGTACTTTTGAAATGTGTTGTTTGCTTTGAAATCCATCTGTTGGGTAGAAAGGGCAAGATTTTTTTTATCTCCATTTTTTTAGATAAGGAAGCAAACACAAAAATTGTTCAGTGGATAACTAATTTACTTCTGATTTACCAGTCTGTAACAGTACCTCTCATACATCCATTGTAATACTCACCAACTACTTGCTATCAGCTCTTCAGAAGACTGGGAATGCGAGGAGCTAATTTTACGTTAGTTGCACACATCTGTTAGCAGTGGACCCCAATTTCAGAAATGTTAAAAGGGACAAAGGAGACTCAAGAAACTTCTGTGTGGTAGCTAGTGCCAGCACTATAACCAGGTCTCAAGGAGTCCATGTCCAGCTTCCTTTACTTCTTGGAAATGACCAGGAATAAAACCAATATTACAAATGAATAGCAAAATAATTAAAATGGATATTCTTTTTCTAAAAATATAATGAAGAATGGTAAAACTTTTAAAAAATATTTCACGGTAAGGTTTTAACTACCTTGCATTTTTTCTTTACTACATATTGGATGGATAATATAATATAGAATGCCTAAATACAAAAGAATAGTGATAATAAGTTTTCATAAATATAGTAAAATAGAAACAGACTCACAGATATAGAGAACAAACTAGTGGATACCAGTGGGGGGAGAGAAGAAGGGAGGGGCATATTAGGTGTATGGGATTAAGAGATAAAAATTACTATGTACAAAATAGATAAGCAAAAAAGATATACTGTATAGCACAGGGAATTATAGCCATTGTGATAACTTGTAATAACTTTTAATAGAGTATAATCTGTAAAAATACTGAATCACTATGTTGCATGCGTGAAACCAATATGTAAATCAACTATACTTCAGTTACAAAAGAGTTTTCGTAAGCTCATACATAGTTCTTTAAGACCATAAATGAGAAGTAGTGTCTGAATTGGATACATTCAGTTTTCTTTTAAGTTAAGACTTTGTGCTTGATAATAATGAACAGTATTCAATACACAAGATTGTTCTTAGCTAAAGGACTTTTATGTAAAGCACATTTTTTCATGGAGTCTTAAGTTCCTTTAATGCAAGTAATTCAATTTATTAAGCACCTACTGTGAGCTAGGCTTTGCTTCTCAGAGCCTTTCATTTAATCCCCACAATTTCTTGAATTTGAGCTTAAAAGGTGAAGTATTTGTCCAAGGATAAAAAGTAGAGAGTTAGTAATTGGAAAAACCAGGACTTGATTTCAGAAATGTGCCTTCAGAAGCTAAATTCTTTTCTTCATCTTATTCAGTAAAGTTGTTTTTAAATTATATATTTTACAGAATGAAATTTTAAGGAGATGGAGATATTGCAGAATAAAACTCTTAGATTTAACAACTCATTTTAAATGTGATTTCTGAATAATAATGTTTGCTGTGGGTTTGCCATATATGGCCTTTATTATGTTTTTTTTTTTTTTTTTTTTTTTGCAGTACGTGGGCCTGTCACTGTTGTGGCCCCTCCCACTGCGGAGCACAGGCCCCAGACGCGCAGGCTCAGCGGCCATGGCTCACGGGCCCAGCCGCTCCGCGGCATGTGGGATACCCCTGGACCGGGGCACGAACCCATGTCCCCTGCATCGGCAGGCGGACCCTCAACCACTGCACCACCAGGGAAGCTCGTGCCCTTTATTATGTTGAGGTAAGTTCCCTCTATGACTGCTTTCTGGAGAGTTTTATCATAAATGGGTGTTGAATTTTGTCGAACACTTTCTCTGCATCTGTTGAGATTATCATATGGTTTTTATCCTTCAGTTTGTTAATATGGTGTATCACATTGATTGATTTGTGTATATTGAAGAATCCTTGCGTTCCTTGGATAAATCTCACTTGACCATGATGTATGATCCTTTTAATGTGCTGCTGGATTCTGTTTGCTAGTATTTTGTTGAGGATTTTTACGTCTATGCTCATCAGTGATATTGGCCTGTAATTTTCTTTCCTTGTGATATCTTTGTCTGGTTTTGGAATCAGGGTGGTGGTGGCCTTGTATAATGAGTTTGGGAGTGTTCCTCCCTCTGCAACTTTTTGGAAGAGTTTGACAAGGATAGGTGTTAGCTCTTCCGTAAATGTTTGATAGAATTCACCTGTGAAGCTATCTGGTCCTGGGCTTTCGTTTGTTGGAAGATTTTAAATCATAGTTTCAATTTCATTACTTGTGATTGGTCTGCTCATATTTTCTATTTCCTTCTGGTTCATTCTTGGAAGGTTGTACCTTTCTAAGACTTTGTCCATTTGTTCCAGGTTGTCCATGTTATTGGCATATAGTTGCTTGTAGTAGTCCCTTATGATGCTTTGTAGTTCTGCGGTGTCCGTTGTAACTTCTCCTTTTTAATTTCTAATTTTATTGATTTGAGTCCTCTCCCTTTTTTTTCTAGATGAGTCTGGCTAAAGGTGTATCAATTTTGTATATCTTCTCAAAGAACCAGGTTTTAGTTTTATTGATCTTTGCTATTGTTTTTTTCATTTATTTCATCTATTTCTGCTCTGATCTTTATGATTTCTTTCCTTCTACTAACTTTAGTTTTTTGTAGTTGTTCTTCTTCTTCTTTCTTTAGTGGCTTTAGGTGTAAGGTTAGGTTGTTTATTTGAGCAGTACCTTCAATTGAATTAGAAATTTCCAGCTCTTTCCTGATTTCCAGAGAAATGATACCTATTTGGAAGTTAAAATGTATAAGAGCAAGATATGGCTAAAGATATACTAGGATGTAAATTAAAGTAAAATGCTTGATGTTATGATGAGGGGGCATTAATATTTATAGAGTGCTTGCAGTGTTGCAATAAGTTTGTTTTGTGAAAGAGGCTTTATTACCCTTGTTTTACAGCTGAAAATTATAAGGCATTGTAAATATAGGCAATTTACCTGTTGCCTAGTACTCATATAAATAAGATTCCAATACACGATTGGACTCACAATTCTTTATGCTATCCGTTACACCAAACTTCATTACCTAACAGCGTGGAAAATGTATGGTTACGTATTTCCACATACTTATAACAGCTAAGCTGTATGTTATGAATAGAGCTGACTATGTATTCCTAACCTTTAAATTAACAGCAATACCAGTTAGCTAACACTTAATATTGTAATCAGATATTTACCATGACACTGTGGTTTAGTAGAATAGAATAAGAAGAACCAAAACTTATTCAAGTATAAATGGGACTTTTATTTGTTATATTGATGGAGTTATCTGCCAGGAAAAAAGCCTCAACTGCTTAGTAACGGTGTTTGACAACTGACTAACCATTTGGAAGAATATAAAATTAGACTCAAACATCTCAGTATACATATAAATATATTTCCATTGAATTGGAGCTCAAAATGTAAAAACAATTACATAATCAAGTAAATTAAATAAAAAGCATTGGATGGAAACATCTAGGTATTTTCATAATTTGGGAGTGGATACACTCTTATTCCCAGAGTTTATAGAGATAAAGAAATTGAACTACATTGTTGCACAAAAATGTTGATGTCTGTAAGAAGACAAAAATAGGCTAGGAGAAGATATTGACAACATCCTGGGCAGAAAATATGTTCTTTTCTCTCTTAAACAAAATGATTCTAAAACCATCTAAGCAAAACATAAACAAACATCATAGTGGACAAAGGATATACTCAAAAATTTTAGAGAAAAAAGAAATGCAAAAGCCCCATAAACTTGTAAATAGACGTTCACTCTCACTAGCAGGTTCTGTTTCTTCTGCGAGCAACCAGCAACCAAGGTTCCCGCCCTGAGAAGGCCTCCTTGCTTGGTGTTTAATGCTCTGTGGCCATCATCTTGAAATTCTTAATATTTTTACTCTTGATTTGGGGTTTTGTAAGTGAACTCGGAGAGGACATTTAGAGCATGCACCCTGGCTCCCAGGAGATCCAGCCTCTTCCCGCCTTCCTGCCCCCTGTTACTTCCCTCAGATGGGTTCCTCCCCTCCCTACTGGGGGCAGAGATCAGCTTGTGTGGCTGGGGAAGGCCCCTGTTTTTCTGTTGCCCTTCGAAGACCAGGGCCTTTGTGGGGTGCGGAAACAGGCGGGCCAGCACCTGCCCCAGGTGGTCCTGGACGGGGCCAGGCAGGGGTGATCCAGTCTTGGCTGCCTGCCTCCCTGCTGCTTCTGAGGATTACTTGGCAGGCCTCTCTTGCCCACCTGCAGACAGGCACCAGGTGTGTCCAGGTGTGAAGCCTTCAGTCCCTTAGAAGTCACCCATCAGCCGTGGGTTGCAGGGCTGGGTTGTGAGAAGGGGAGACTTGACTTTCTGGGTGCCGGCCGGCTGGGGCCCTGCATTTACATTGTGTCCCGGGCCACACCAGTCATGTACCTGGCCCTGCTCACTAGTAGCTATGGTAAGGAATAAAACAACCGTATTATTCTCATCAGACTGACCAAAAAATGAAGTGGTAGCATTCAGTGACGATGAAGGAGTGAGGAAATGAGTCCTCTTCATTCTGCTGGTGAGACTGTAGAACATCATCTACGGTATTTTTTTTTTTTTTTTCAAATTTTTAAAAGCTCTTATGATGCCTCAGCAATTCTACCTCGGGGAATGTTTCATATGTTGTCAAAATATTATTAAATATTAATATCATTAAATTAACATAAATGTATTATGCCAAAATAAATTTCAAAGATATTTGTTGCATCATCATTTATGGAAGCAAAAAATTGGGCAAAATCTACATTTAAATCCAAAAAGGAATGGTTAAATTTGTTCATTTAAACTATGGAATACTGGGAAACGAATAAAATAAAATGAAGTACACGTGGCTACAACAATCAAGTGAAGAAAGGTACAAAATGTTATGTTTAACATAATTTCATATTGTTAAAAATTTAATTAAAAACCAGTACATATGTATATATGTATTGGAAGAGGAAAATCACATCACTGATTTGTACTAAATTGACACTGATGGTTAAGTCCGTGGGGAAAGGGAGGAAGGAAGAAGCTAATGATTTTAAAATTTCCTATTATTTACTTTGTCATTTAAATGGCATGAACATACTTTATATTTACCTTTGTAAATCGTGTGAATGGAATTACATACATATATGTGTGTCTATCTTAAAGAATGCCTATTTGTGTACACATATATGGATATCTGTATACACATACAAAAGAGACACAAAACCCTAAGAATCTGAAGATCTTCTAACTGCATAGGAATTAAGGGAGATTACACCAAAATCTGTATCTTTTTTGAGAGAGGACTAATTACAACGGTGAGCAAATTATTAATAGCCTGTGCTTTGATAAAATCTGATTTTAAATATTCAACGGGGCATCGCATTTAAGAAAACAAAAAGAGAAAGAGAGGCAAACACTTTCCTTGTATCCATTTTGTAGGACTAAGGTGTTGATTTTTTAACTTTTCGGAAGAAAATCCAGATTTTGCTGACTTTGTTGATTTTATATAAATCTGTTGGTGGTACACTTACGCACTGACCTAAATCCTCAGTCTCACTTGTGCCCCACTTCTTTAGTTTGATTCTAACTTGCTAAGCCCAGGAATAGCATCTCCTTTATCACAGTCTATTCTAGGGCTGTCTTTGACTTCTTGCCTTAAAAGAAATCCCTGTTTTCCTAGGTTTGTATGCAGCCGTTAATGTCTTAGGCATTGTCAACAGATGCCCACCTCCTTTCCCTATCTTTTAATTACTGCTTTGAGGGACTATTTCAGAGTCTTTCCAGAAAACGGCTAATCCAGCCATTCTACAAAGAGAGGAAAAAACAATATTCTTTATCCTAGAACCAGGAGAAATAAAATGTCTCCATAAATTCACCTCTGTGCCTTCAATCTGTAATGTTTCTTAGACTGATTTAGTGATATCCTTTTCTACATTGTTTTGCTAAGGGTAGGGATAAGTTCTCCAGTTATACTATCCATTATTATCAGAGAAGGCACTTCTTACGCTGCAAAATATTATCCAAATAACACTTATTGCTGTTATAATTATTATATGTGACTTGGGGGCCTGTAAGACAAATATGCTGCCTCTCTCCCATCCTCCTCTGAGCTGAGCATCATGTTTGTCACATGACAAATTTTAAACCCATGCTTAAGTTTTGATTACTATGTAAATTTGACATCATGTTGAATAAATCACACACAGAAGGCAGAGCACTGTTTTATAACCCACCACTCCTTTGCTTTGCACCAAATCACATACCACACAATGCCCTGAGCTGTAAAATAATACATGACTATGAAAGCATGGGAGCAAGGATGTCCTCAGATGCTGACGTTGTTTACAAAATTTTTGAGCATGTTTACAGTTGTGAAGATTCAGTGGTGCTTTCCCCTCCCTGTCATGACCCACCGTAAAAGTTAGTAACTTAAAATTCCTTCTACTTTATTGCAGGTGCAATACTTAGGTGTGTTTTCAAAGAAAACTAAGCTTTCTATATGCACAGAAATAATAGTTAGATAAAGATATTACTTCTCTCTGAATAGCTAACCTTATTTGAGGGGGGCAGTCTATGACTTTCCTGTTGAGTGTGTGTGTGCCTGTGTGTATGTGTGTTGAGCCAGTGCCCTCTGACCTGGGATTTTGCAGAAGAAGTATTTTTTGATGTTGCTTTATTCCATTAGATGTGTAAATCACTAGTCTGCATTCTGTTCTATTAAGCTCGGTGACTCACCACACTTATTCACTTGCCCTCAATCCTTCTCCCTCTTTTCTCCATTAGGTATTAACTGGAACCTGCTTTCTTACTCTGAGCAATTAAAGAAGCATAGTTAATCTTCTTAGGAGCTAAATGTAAAATGACAAAGTATGTGGTAACATCCTTTTAGCACTCCATTTATTCCAATGTAATTTCTGAAGTAAGGAAAAATTCCACAGTTCATTTAATTAATGTATAACTACAAGTGAGATGGATTGAGAGCAGAAAAAACTCTCTTCCCACAAAAAAAAGTCGAGTTCTTATCAAACTATTTTAAAGAAGAGTTTTAGAGTATTCTCTTGTCCAAAAAAACATCGTAAGGAATGACAGCTCCCTTCCCCTCAGCTGTTGTTACTCTGAACCGAAAAATACTTTTAAAAATTGACAATCAAAAGCAATTAGTACAGGGCTTCCCTGGTGGCGCAGTGGTTGGGAGTCCGCCTGCTGATGCAGGGGACACGGGTTCGTGCCCCGGTCCGGGAAGATCCCACATGCCGCAGAGCGGCTGGGTCCGTGAGCCATGGCAGCTGAGCCTGCGTGTCCGGAGCCTGTGCTCTGCAGCAGGAGAGGCCACAACAGTGAGAGTCCGGCGTACCGCAAAAAAAAAAAAAAAAAAAAAAAAAGCAATTAGTACAGCATTCATACCTTCTTTCTCCCCTTATTTTTTTCCCCATTCTTCTTTTATCCACTTCCCTTTCCCTTGATAGATTTTTATTTTATCGCCTCCCTTTATTTTACAGTCTCTGAAAAGGCAATTTTTCTTGAGTTTATACATGATGTGACTATCAAGTGAGACTCTTTGGTAAATTTGAAGACAACAGATATGTAACATTTTATTGATATACTAGACCACTGTTTGCTAACCTCATATTTAGAACTCAGTTATTCTCCTAAGGTTCTAAACTTATAAAAGTGTTCATCTATAGACATCTTAGGGTCAAATTAATTTTAGATACAATCATTTTTCCTAGTTGAAAATATTTTCAGATATTTTTGATTTTTAGTCTGTGTAAGTTCAGTGAAAAAGTTAAGGTACTTAAAGCATTAACACATGTGGTAAAGTCTTTAAAGTTCTCAAAATAATTTCCGCAATACAATTATGTAAAGTCTAATGTTAAGGTTATAATTTAAATTTTCTCATACTATCAGATGCACCAACAGAAAAGGTTCATGGTATCAAGTCTTCAAATGATATTTAAGGAACACTTTTAGTCTTTGCAAAAATATACAATTATATGAAATCACTGTGACCAGAACTTTGCCATTTAAGGTTTTCACTTTGAGTTTAAATTTATAAGGTTTTTGCCTGGAGTTTCCAAGAAGTTTGAGATAGTTTAAGAAAATAATATATTACTAAAATAATATTCATGTTGTAATGGGAATAAAATAACAAAATTAAAACTGGAAGAGTTAAAAGAAATCATCCTAGACATCACCTAAAACAAGTCCTAAGAGCTCTCTCTGATCTGTAGAATGCTATCGCACTTTTACCCCGTGTGTGTGTGTATTATATATATATAAATATAATATATATAGTCATATATTATCTGCATGTATTATTGTCCAGCCTAACTTTTCTCTTCTAGTTTTAATAAAATAATTATAAAAAAAGTTTACTTATTTTCTTTCTGCACTTAATTGGACCATTTTGTATATCCCCAGTGGAAATACTGTTATAGACATTGAATTTGACAGATAATTTAATTGAGTTATTCTGTTAGCTAATTAATTGCAAAATCTAGTTGGAAAATAAGCTGTTGACTCTATGTCCAAAAATTCTTTAAACATGTTGGATTTCCTGTCTAAAAATTTAAATTTCATGTATTTCTGATTATTAATCCAATAAACATATCACTCTCATTTACTGAATATCCATTAAGTACAAGGAAAGTGTGAGTTAGTTTTCTTATTTGTAGGAGACAACTCGAGGTCATATAGCTTTAAGAGTTTCTCTGTGTCCTTGATGGTTGGCTCATAAAATTAGATAATTCAATATAAGTGGATATGTTGTGTCACTGGGTTTTAAACTAATAGGAATAGAAAGGAGAAGAGGTAATGGAAAGAAATGATTCAAAAAGAACACCTCTACAGAAGTAAGGTCTGTGTCAAGGAACCTTGGCAGTGAACCAACAAGAAATCTACAAGGGCTCTTTGAGTCATGGCTTTCCTGATTTTGTAGTTCATGTTAATTCATACATTCATTCATTCAGCAGCTACTATTGAATGCCCACTTTGTGATAGGCACCATGACCCCATGCCCTCCACTCCCCTCACATAACATCCTCCCAAGTCCCAGAAGTCCATTGTCTTATGTAATTTTCACAAAGACATATTCATTCTGACAATCTCATTGCATTTATTTCACTCAGGTGCAACACGCCTGGGTTTTGTTTTTAGGTTGTGGGAGATATTTTGGAAATTAGAGCAAAGAAAGAAAGGACTGTGGGTTTGAATTACCTGGGGGCAAAAGCAGCAGCATCAGCAGGGAATCAGAAAGTTAAGGAGAATCCAAACTCAGAAACACAAAAGAATACTCTGAGATATAGAGAATGTACTGAGAATTTAAGCCAGTATTTGAAGATGTTTGATTGTTGATTTTTGGTTGTTGATCATCAAATATAATGATCAACTATTGGGAAAAACAGTTGTCTCTAATATCTTGAGGTTATTTTGCAGCATGTCTGCTACATGTAACTGTTAATAGTTATTTTCTACCAAGACATCATTTTCTCTTCTTTTTATTTACTTTTTAATTTCAAGACATAATTTTCTGAAACCAAAAAAAAAAAAAGTGAAAAGGCAGAATATTTATCAAATTCTTGTCCTATAAAATGTGTAAACTATCTGTATCTCTTCTAAAACTTTATTTGCTATAATTAAATGTATTTAAAACTTATCAGTGGTAAATCTGGATTAAATCTGAAGACCAGTAAGAAATACAATAACAAAATACTGGCATTATCGAACATTTGCAGTGTGCTAGGGATTAATCTCTGTGTTTTAGACAAACTACTTCATGTGTTCTTTACATAATCCCTGTGGAGTTATTCTATTATTAACCTCATTCTACATATGACAAAACTAAAACTTCAGAGATCCAGTGATGTCACCCAGCTAGTAAATTCTAGATCCAGAATTTAAAACACCTGGGTGGGTCTGACTCTAGATTCTTCTCTCTTTCTTAATCACTGCTACCATTTCCAGTCCGCTAACGTTTATTTTACAAATCCAAATCTTAAAAAGGATGGCAAGTTTCAATTACATTCACTAGGACCCTCCTATCCAAAATAATTGTCAATTATTTTAAAATAATTTTATTTTAAAATTAAGACCCTTAGTTGGAGGAGTCTATCAAAGGCTCAGGAGACCAATCATCTCAACTGAAAAGACAGGTTTGCATTTATCCTGCACACCAGGAAGGGACACCCATGCGGGTCAGGTGCATTCTCTTTGAGCAGAGGTGACTGCAAATCATATATAATGTTTTGGGGGAAGCATGGAGTTCAGGGATTGGTGGAGTACAGGGGCAGAAGTGGGTTGAAAACTGGGTGAGGCTGTTATTGACTTGTTGGCCTCAGAGGTGTGTTTAATGGAGTGCCTAGTCCCTGAGTAACTGAATTTCAGGAAGGACTTTCTTATTAGTCAGCTTGCAAGTTGTTGTCATACAAGGAATGGATTTTAAGCTGGTTCTGACGGCTACTTGTTACTATGGCTACAAAAGACCAGTCTTTCCTCAGAGTGTAGGAATTTTTAATCTCAGTTCCAGTTGAAACTATAAGTTATATCTCAATCTGGTTAATATTTTTGGTTTATTTCTATAAAAGAATAGAAATCTTACTTCGTTCTGTACTAACTATAATATATAAAATTCACTATGAGAATATACCTATCATTATCATGTGTTTGGTTGCCAAACATTTCAAAGTCAGCTTGTATTACATGTCATTATTGATACTTCAAATCTTTTTTCTTTTCCTTAAAATTTGAGTAAAGAATGAATTGTGGTGGACCATTTGGAATGCTTTTATAGGAAATAGTAATATTTAAGTAATACCTCACTGATAAATATATCTTCTTCTTATTTACATTCATAGGAAGTTATTTCAGTAGCATTAAAATAATTAGTAAAATAACAAAATAGAATAATAAGTAACATAATAAATCATAAAATAATTATTCAAGAAATTCTTCTTGCAGAAGTTTTAACTGGTTTCTTTTTTTCTTTGCCTTCCCTGTAATTGTTATTTTATCATTATCTTTGCTTTAAGTCTTTCATGCATATACATTTTAGATTATCTTTAACAGGAACATTGTCATGAAAGGTGAGAGAGTGAGTATGAATATTCATATGTACAAATTTTATAGTTTGGGATGAGGCTCCTGGAATCAGACGGTCTGTATTCAAATCCTGGCTCCACTTTTTCTCGTATGAGTGACCTTGGGTACATGACTTGACCCTTCCAGTCCTCAGATTCCTGCTTTATGAAATGTAGAGACTCTCAGACTCTTCCTCATGGGGTTACTGTGAGGAATCAATAAGGTAATACCTATAGAATTCTTCACATTTTACGTGGTTAAAAGGGAACTTTCTGTAAGTGTTAGTTGCTAACATTACCATCATTATTATTGTTTTTTACTACTGTTGAGATTTTCGACAAATTAAGTTATTGATAGATACAATATTATTTTCAATGTTTATCATTTAAACAAATTAACATATATTTTTTAAGCAGACACTATATCTGTGCATGTCACTAAATTAAATGCAGGGAAAATAATTAAAACTTAATATTATGTTTTGCTTGTCTTTAAGAAACTAATACATATGGTATAATATTGGGATTCAATTTTATAATTTTAGAGGGATAGTCACTTTGTGTCCACACCATTTGTTTTACTTTGGCCAAAATCCTATTTATTTGATTACCATTTCTTTATACTATGTTCTGCCATCATATACATTTTTTTTCTTTTCCTGATTCTTCTTCTCTTAAAATTTCTTGGCTAGTCTCAGATAGTATTTGTTATTTAAAATATGAAACATACAGACACACACAAAAAAATCGCTAAATGCAATTCCCCCCTAATATCATTTTTGAGTTTCCAATTGGATCTGCATATGCATTATCTTTTGGAAAGCTGATCTACATATGGCAAAAAATCGTTTCATATGATAGAGACACATGGTCTTCCCATATAGTCAGATAATATTTTATGACATTTGATGAGATTAAATAACTTGTTTCTTCTAAGTCTTTTGCCTCTCTAACTTTATTTTCAACTTTTAAAATTTATTTGGTGTATTTATATAATTAGATTGACTTTTCCTTTTCTAAGAATAATGCTAATACTACTAATAAAGAAAGAAACAGCCTGTATAAGATATAATACTAAACTTTGGTAATTGGAGGAAAGCAAGACTAAGTTTGTAATAAATAAGTTAATTTTACAGAAATACTAGTTGTTCCAAATAGTATTCTTATATCTACAGTCACATTGCAGGATCATGTTTAACTCATTCAACTGAACCAACTATTAACCTTATTTTGTTCAGTCCCATTAAATAGAGCCAATTGTTATTTTTACATATTATTTTTCTTCTCCTATCATATTTTTAAATATGGCACTCTCTAAAGACAGGAAAATAAGGAAAATTCCTTCTCAAACGTTTTCTACTCTAGATGTTCCATAATGATGCCATCTACTAACTACTCTTTATTTCACAATTTTCTGTGATGACCTAACATTAATTAATAAATGTAGAGTGTTTGCCACTATGTGCCAAACACCGTGCTGTGTCCCAGTAGCTTACAGATGTGAGCTTATAGAATATAAGCCAGGGATGCTCTCTGCCTTCATAAATCTGAGAGTCTATAGCGGAGAATGGTACTCTTTGCAAAATGCCAGTAAATCTCTCCATCTATACACACTTAAATGGCTTCTGAATTGATTATAGATATTTTTGTCTAATCAATTGATGATGATATTAAGTAAAAATGAAACTATGACACATTAATAAAAGTGAGATAATTAGGTCACAGATAAAGAAATCTGTGCCTATGTTGCTATTACCCCGTGTTTGATCATCATGATTAGTTTACCTTATTCTTTGTCCATGATAGTAGCCTAAACACTTAAAACTAGGCAATTATTGCTAGGATGATTATTCTAGATATTGTGAATGTTTCAACACATATCCCCGTTGGGGAGAAATGCTTTTCAAGTTGACCAGTAGCATTATCTTTATCTACAGAGGGTAAGTCCTCTTCTTTAAATAAATGTTTGTTTTTTTGAAATGTATTGTCATGAGACATTTGCTTTTTTGAGGTTAAGGTACATGCCATGTTAATATTTGTCTATTATCTCATCATTTTACAATACCTATTGCAGGTAAATTTTGAAGAAAATTTACCTTAGCAATAAGCTAATTCCAACTTAGCAATAAGCAGCCCTCCTGCATAGAATTAGGATTGCTGTCTCCAACTTTGCTTTTCCAATGATGTATTTTACTACAAAACTAAATGTTACATCAACACGAAAGCAGTAATTTAATTTAATAAATATATTTATATTTACCAGGCAGTCAATACCCTCAATTATGATACATATATTCAAGCAATAAATTTTGCAAATCTCTTAAATAATAGTTTTATGCTATCATTTTTAGATGTGAATACAACAATAAAAGTGTTATATAAAATTTTGTATTCAAAATTTGATATTAAAAAACACACTGGCAAAACTGATCATAAGGTGAACATTTTATTAATAGGCACCATACAACGTTTATAAAGGTAATATAGCATGAAGAATGCATTGGTGATTTTGTATCTGCTATTATATATAAGATCACTCATTTTATAGAAATCTCTTACTCTGTTCAAGCTTCTGTTTTCCCTCCCTCTCAAATCTCTTGTGAGTTCTACCATCTGTTTTTAAAAGAGCAATATACCTGTCTAGCCTCCAGCTATTTTGCCTGTGACTCTAGCAATCAGATGAAACATTCAGTAACTTGACAGAAATGGCAGCTCTTTCTGTTCCTTAGCCCCCTCCCCAGAAAGAGCATTTTAACTCCCTACATGTGAAAGCAGTAAGCCTGTTTTCTTAGGATTTGGCATGTCAACCTAAGAGCTCTGTGAAGAGGACCTGAGAGCAGCTTATAAAAGCTGAGAGCAATGTCTGGGTGTTAGGCAGCAAGAAAACAAGGGCTTGAGTCTTATAGGAACAAGGGACTGGATTCTCCCAACTCAAATGCATCCCCTTCCCCAGAGCCTCCATCTCTGTGTTATTGGGCATTTAGACTGTTTAGGGTTTATAAATGTTTAAGAGTGTAATTTCTGAAGAAAGACTACTTAAATTTGTATTTCAACTCCATTATAAGCTTTCTGTGTGACTTTGGGAAAGTCACTTAACATTTCTGTGCTTCTGTTTCTACAAGGGTAAAATGGGTCTAACAATAGTACTTAATTTATAGGGTTATTGTGTGGATTAAATAAGTTAATATATATAAAAAACTTAGAATTCCTGGCATATAGAAAAGTCCTAAATAAATGTTAGCTATTTATACTGTATACCATGTTTTTGGTTTTTTCAACTGTTACACAAATGCCTAGATTAGAAATGTAATGACAAATAATTAAATCACTGAATCAAATCATTGCACATAATAAGAACAAAATCATTTTCTATTACAAATAGGTAGTAAATTGTAACCTATAGAGAAAATTGAAAATGAGGTAAACCTTTTTTCCCCCCATGGGAGGGAATAATTTGCAAAAATGGCAAGTACTTAATTTCTCCGACACTCTTAGAACTTGGATAATATTTGAGATGATGCTTAACCCAAATTGAGACCAATTTAGACTTCTTTATTTCCATGGCTCAAATTATTTCTCAATTCATTTGCCTATTCTGAATTATTTTAAATTATTATTACAATCCATTAGAAGAAAGGAGAAATAAATCCCTCAAGACATTAAAAAAAATGGTGGCACATTTACTGCCATAAAATTATGAATCGGGGCTTCCCTGGTGGTGCAGTGGTTGAGAGTCCGCCTGCCGATGCAGGGGATACGGGTTCCTGCCCCAGTCCGGGAAGATCCTACATGCCGCGGAGCGGCTAGGCCCGTGAGCCATGGCCGCTGAGCCTGCGTGTCTGGAGCCTGTGCTCCGCAACGGGAGAGGCCACACAGTGCGAGGCCCGTGTACCGCAAAAAAAAAAAAAAAAAAAAAAAAAATTATGAATCAACACAGTGCCAAGTACAAATACAAATACAAATCCCCTGGGGAATAAGAAGAGTTCTCACTCTCCCTACATTAGCTGGAATGATTGTTCTCTAACCAGGGATCTTGTTAAAATGTAGATTTTGATGCAGTAGTTCTGTCATGGGAAGCCTCTGCATTTGTAAAAAGTCCCCCAGTAATACACACGTCGTTGGCTCATAGACCCACTTTGAAGACAAAGGGGTAGGTGGAGCGTCACCATCACCCACCAGAACTGCAGGTTCATATGGCCCATTTGCCATAAGCCCAGGAATTTAATTGAAGTTAGTTTCTCTAACGTTTTGCTCAAATTTCTTGGAAGTAAAGGACAAACATTCGAAGTATATGTTTATAGAAGTAACTTACAATAATCCCCAAATCACTATGATTTTTAAAATCAGTTTTAACTGTAGAGTAGTATCATTTCCAAGATCAACATGAAAACTTTTGCCTATCAGAATTCACCCCCTGCGCTTAGCTGGTGACTTAGAGATCACATGTGGAGTCTAGGCAAGGTTACCTAGAGAATATCTTCACTATACACAAACCACTTAATAAATTAAATAGTCCAAGGACACTCAAAAAACAATATTGACTCAGAGCCCGTTGGTAATTCTTGGGTCACAGCCAATTTTACCGGAGAACCTGCTATAGAGGCATATTTGCATTGGCTTTGCTTTTAGACCTATTTTATTTACAGCATAAATTGAAATTACTAGGCAGTAATAAGCTTTATCTTTTTAATTTCCTTCTTTTAAATTCCCGTCATGATTTTGCTCTCTAAAAGCTTTTCCCTTTGTTTGATTAATTAAGCAAATTTATACACCATTTACAAGGCATTTCCCCAAGTGTTACTGGAAAAACTAAGCATACATTTTGCACTGTACGTAAAGAAGGCTTGAATTATAAAGGGTCCATCTAAATGATACATAAAATCTCCCCTTTACAATTAATATGCACACCAAGAAAACTGCAGCTAGCAGGTTAGCACCAGATTAAAGTGCTTGCACTGGATCCATCATTTTCTCAGCACCAATCTCTCACTGACTCTGCTCTTAGATAATTAAAGAAAGCTCCTATTAGGTTTAATTTCATTAAATGAACTAAGTATTTTCACTTTGTCTCCTATCTGATGACATCTTGTATAAGGAAATGGAAAGAAAGTAGGGTAAACTCAGTCTGCTGCAGTTTATGAACAAAATCACAACTGCTCTCGTTTTTTCTTCCCTGCCTAGAGCACCTTATGAGAATATACTTCCTTTGGCCTTTCAGATGGTCCTAATTTGGGTAAGGAAGTGTCTGAGATTGAGCAGTTTAGTGTTGTTTGGCAATACATGGGGAGAATTTTTTTTCATTGACAAAGCAATGAGACAACAATTAAAAGTGAATTCTTCTTTATCCATTCATCTATTGACGGACACTTAGGTTGCTTCCATGTCTTGGCTATTGTAAAAAATGCATACATACAATGGAACACTACTCAGCCATACAGAAGAATGAAATAATACCATTTGCAGCAACATGGATGGACCTAGACATTATCATGCTAAGTGAAGTAAGTCAGACAGAGAAAAACAAATATTGTATGGTGTCACTTATATGTGGAATCCAAAAAAAAAAACAGTACAAATGAACTTATTTACAAAACAGAAATAGACTCACAGATATAGAAAACAAACTTATGGTTACCAAAAGGGAAGGGGTGGGGAGGGATAAATTGGGAGTACGGGATTAACAGATGCACACTACTATATATAAAATAGATAAACAACAAGGGTTTACTGTATAGCACAGGGAACTATATTCAATATCTTATAATAAAGTATAATGGAAAAGAATAGAAGGAAGAATATATCTATATATATAGATATGTACATATACATATAACTGAATCACTTTGCTGTACACTTGAAACTAACACAATATTGTAAATCAACTATACTTCAATAAAAAGGAAAAAAGTGAATTCTTCATTCTTTAGTAATAAAAGAGAAAATCCAAACATTTAGGAAAAGAAAATTAAGATATTATATAGACGAAAAGATATATGAATCCAAAATTCACAGAGATTCAGCTGCTGTTCCCTTTCTTTGTGGGAACAACTTCAGAACACATACAAAGCTAGTGGCAGAAGGAAGCAGTGACTGAGCTCTCCCCTCAGTGTATGGTTTTGTTTGAAAGAATTGAACTAAAAATCAGATTTTAAGTTTCATTTACTCCACTTTCATAGACAAAACTAATGGAAATGGCCATGGATATGGTTTTGACCCCTTACTTGTATGTGGCCTGGGGAACAGAGAAAGAAGCCATGTATGAACACACTGCCTTGAAATGCACTGATGTGACTGTTGGAAGTGCCTGACACGCGGGTCCTTCACAGAAAAGCGGGTGTCAGAAAGCGCTTTTCTTCTTCAAAAGCGAGTGAAGAAACTTCATGTCTTCAGAAGTTTGAAAGAGCTTCCTTAGCTTTATGCTAAATCTACCTCTGTCAATCAGAATGAACTCATTCTCTTTCCTTCTAAGAGAAGAAAAGAATGGACAATTCTAAAAACATAGGTTCTTTGGGCATTTGTTTTTAATACTGTCAGAGCTTATATAACACCTGTACTAGTTATTGCTGTATGCATTTTTAAGGAAAAATGTCCATATTTGGTATGCACCAATAAAAAATGCTTATAGATTTAATATCATTTACATATCATTTTAATTATTTTGAATTATTTAAATAGTTGTCCATTCTACATTCATTAGATAGTTTTCCATATTTGTTTATTCTCGTTATAATTGTCCCCATAGAATGAATAAGGCAAATGTGAAATGATGCCTATCAGGAAAACACACTTCCAGTCCAGTTGTGTTCCTTGAGTTTTCTTTTTTTATGTAGTTTGAAAATTTGGGGGGTGCACTGAACTGTTTCTTTCCTTTAAAATCTTTCCAACAACTCAAAGCTACATTAGTAATTTGAAAAATAAAGCCTCTAATATCATGTATCACATTTATTATTATAGTGGAAAGTTTTTCACACTTCAGCATTGAACCAAGAATTCTGTCATCTTGTGAAAAGATAGCAAAATTGCCTATACTGGTGAGATTTGTAAATTGGAGATGAGTGTGAAGGTAACATGATGAGAAAAGCACATTAACCAACCCAGAGTTCAATACAAGATTAACACTTCAGCCTAGACGTGTGTGAAAGGTTGCTAATACAAACTGAAGATTCAAAATTTAAGACAAGGAGGTTTTGATTACTTGTTGTTTTTACACGGTTAAAAACAATTTCTGAAAACAAGAAGCATAACATATCTTGCATCTGAATTAAAGATAATTTTTTATGCATTTCAGAATAGAACTTACCTTTATCCTAAATGATTCATTAAGTTACTCTAGGATGTTTTGGTGTCTCTCCTTTCATAAAAGAAAAGATTGGAGTTAAGCTGAAGTTCAGAAAGTTTGATTAACAACTGGAGGAGTAGAGAAAACGGAATAGAACATGGCCTTGGTTCTCGGTATATGCCCCCAAATTCATGCCTTTATAACTGAGCACTCATAGAGCTTGCAACTGAAGACAAGCTTCCCCCAATAATCCTATATCCAAGTTACTGTAATGGCTCCCAACGGGAGAGGCCACAACAGTGAGAGGCCCGCATACCACAAAAAAAAAAAAAAGAAAAAGAAAGATATTAATTGATACACTTATACCCTTCCTTTTGCTACCTGCAATTCTTGTTCTTCTAATTATCTCTTGATATCTCTGATAATTATAAAATTAGTAGTAGGTGATAGTTTTTCTTGTTTGCTAGGTTAGACATTGTGCTAAAAGCTTTACACTGATACTTATTGTCTTGTTAATATTTCCCCAACAACTTTTACCCAATTTTTCAGATGTAGAGGGTTATCTGACTCTTCTTTTGCCTTGTTCTCAATCTGTGTCTTTAGGAGATTTCATCCTCTCCATTAACAAATGTAGTCCTTTTCCCCTTTTCTTACTTTTCCCTAAGTTATCTACTCCCTTTTCTTACTTCACCGTAAAATAATGTACCTTCAACTCTCTTTTCTTCCGGCTACTTATTTCCTTTTATTCCTTCAGTGAAGAAAAATTTTTTTTTTGGAACAGCCATTGGACTTTCTGTCACCAATTTTAAACTTTGATTTAAATCTGGTTCAGATCCTGCTGACTTGCTGAAACTGCTCTGTAAAAGATTACCACTACTGTCAAGTAAAATCGTCCTTAGCACCAGATCGTCTGACTTCCACATAGCAACTAATATCTCAGCCTTAACACAGTTATAAATGTAGACTCTCAAACTAGAAATCTCATAATTACTGCATTTCTCCACTGCCAGTGATTAGTTATCTATTGCTGTAATACCAACTTAGTTGTCTAAAGGATGACACATTTATTATCTCACATTTTCTGTGAGTCAGGAGTCTGGGTCTGGCAAAATTGGGCCCTTTTTTAGGGTGTTATGATGCTGTAAACAAGGCGTCATCCAGAACCTGCTGTCTCATTTAAGACTCTACTGGGAGAGGGTCCATTCAAAGCTCACTCAGGTTGTTATTGGCAGAATTCAGTTCCTTGAGGCTCTAGGACCTAGGGCTTGAGTTCCTTCCTATAACATCTTGAAACTTTGACTAATCAGCAGACTCTGTTGAGAAAGCCATTCTGAATTAATAATAACATTATTATTTAACTAATATTTATTGAGGTTTTTTTGTTGGTTTTTTTTTTTGCGGTACGCGGGCCTGTCACTGTTGTGGCCTCTCTCGTTGCGGAGCACAGGCTCTGGATGTGCAGGCTCAGAGGCCATGGCTCACGGGCCCAGCCGCTCCGCGGCATGTGGGATCTTCCCGGATCGGGGCATGAACCCACGTCCCCTGCATCGGCAGGCGGACCTTCAACCACTGCGCCACCAGGGAAGCCCCTAGTGAGTATTTTGTGTGTGCTAAGTAGAGCTCTAAATTCTTTCATGTTTTAACTCATCACAGAAATCCTATGACATAAATAGTATTACTTACTCTATGTTATAGATGAAAAAACTGGCACAGGAATAAGTTAAGTGAATTCCCAAGTTCATATAGCTAATAAATAATGGAACCAGGATTCACAAATAAGCCTTTGAGTTAAGAATTCACATTTATAACCATCACAACATAACAGGTTTCTTATATAAATTATTTATTCTTTTAAATTTGGAAAAGTGGAAGGAAGGCTTGTGAGAAAGTTAATGATGTTTAGATTCCCAATGAAACTGGAATTAATTAAGCAAACATTCCACTTTGTTTTCTTTTCTAATGCTCTTAAGCTTTTTTATCATCAATAAAATCAGGCTAGTCATTAATGCTGATAAGTGCTACCTTTGCCCCTCACACATTTTAATATATCAATCTTGGGGAAGATGGTTCAATCATGAATAGAGCCCTACTTAAGATAAGATAAATGAGGTGCAGTGAAGGGCAAACTGTGAAAGGAGTCAGCCTGAACACAGACTGGTGCTGTTGTCATGAATATTCTACTTATTCAGAGAGAGACTGGTATGCCTCCTTGGCTCCCCCACTAAATAAGTTACTAAAGTATGAAAGTAAGTAGTAAAACCGCCATAGTCAGTTGATGCTCCATCAGTATTGCCTCATCTGTTTCCAGTTATGGTCACACTCACCATAGACAAAGATGCCCGGACACGGGGAATATCCTGCTTTGAGACCAAGAGTAAGATAGCAGGGGAGGTCAGCTATTGATGTCACTGCTTTGATCATTGAAGTTAGGGGACAGGGGATTGAAATAAACAGCTGATTCAAGGGTATGGCTATTGTACGTGCTACCTTGGATTGTCAACATTGAGTGAATATGTTCTAGAGTCTAGAGCAGCTAGCATGCAATGCACATAACTTTATAAGCTTTGGTATCCTCATTTGTAAAGAGGAAGTAAAGAGTACTTATTTCATGTTAAATGTTAGCTTATTAAAAATTAGATAAGTTAATACTAAAAAAATAAGCCCACATCCTAGTGTCCTGGCAGAGAGTAAGAGTTAAATACATACTATTTATTAGTATTAGCCCTTGTAATATTGTATGAGAATTAAATAAGATTTCATATATATATATATAAAAAACATATATAGTACTTAGCTTGAAAAATATTTATTAGAACAATATTATTTAATTATTAATTATGATTATAATTACAGTATTATAGCACACTTTCATTAAGTGCTTGCTTTATGGCCAAATTATACACAATTCATCAAAGAGGTATTTTCCAGTAAGATCTTAGAAAATACCACATGTACTACTGGAAAGTTTGATATCATTTCCTTAAGACTGAGAAGTAAACTGAACATTCATTATTGGATTTCTGCATGGAGATGGGACACAAGAGGGACCTTCATGACAGCAAACTTTTCCTCAAGAAGCAGTTTCAAATCTACTCAAATGAAAACATGCTGAAATATATAAAACATATAATCAAATAAAATGTGAGGTCTCATATTGCCTGTATTAGTAGATCATTGGAAGTTTCAGGGATCAGTTCCACAATCCAAATTCTTTAGGTCCTGAATGTAATTTTGCACAAACTGGTAGGGGTTTTATGACCAAAGTTAAACATCAGTCGGGATACTTTATGATGCCATTTAATAACAGAGATCGATGGAAGAGGATAGCTATCACCAATGGCATTATATTCATATTCCTAGTTGATGCTCTAATAAGCTTCATATTAGAATATGAAAAAAATGGTTTCAATCTGGGAAAAATAAATTGTTATCTAGCAGATGTCGCAACCTACAAAATGGCTGATCTTAGTGATATCTTGATAAGATGGATAAGATAAGCCAACCAGATAATATGGATACAAAGCAAGAACACTAGAAAATACTCAGTAAATTGATTTGGTATTATCTCATTATCCACTGATCTTTGGAGATTAATGATTAGTTTTTTCTTGTATGTCAGGAATAAAACATGGACATATTCTCCAGCCTAGTCTCAGGCAAGTTTACCAGGCTCCCACTTAACCAAGGCAAGTTTCACGAAAAACATTAAAAGCAACTGAGTGATTCCTTGTTATTCCTCTGATGGAGGATATAATGAGCTTAGGGGTAAGTAGAAAGGAAGATAAAGAGAAGGCCATGAATAAACCAAATTGGGCCCTCTTTTAGTATGTCAGAGTTGACTGAATATCAGTCTGATAAACACAGTTGGTTCCATAAATCCTCACAGTAGTTAAAGCATTTTATCACAGCTTATAAGACTGTGATAAAATGTATAGTTCAGTAGATGTCCTCATATATTCTGGAAATTACCAGCACCCATTTATATGGGACCTGTACTACTAGCTTTAATTAACTGAAATCATCTGTATGGAATTTTGCTCTCAATGTAGCTCACATTTCAATCTCCATAAATTCTTTCTTAGTGCTCTACTCTGTAGAATGCAAATGGGCCCTGTGCCAATCCCCAGGAATGTCTCATGGTATCAGGCAGTGGCATGTTGTTGAGCGTTCAGCAACACACAGCATGGGAGGTGCTATACTAAAGCAGCCTTGTCATATTGATTTAACGTGAAAAACAAAAACATTTTTGTTTACACTGAATTTACCACCTCTTGTTGCCAAATTAGTATTAATATTTGAATCAAAGATAGTTGACTTGACCAAAGGAAATTATATCTTCTCCATAAAGCATATAAAATAATACTTGCTTTTTTTTTTTTTTTTTTTTTTGGCCCAGTGGCTTGCAGGGTCTTAGTTCCCACATCAGGGATCAAACTCGCGACCTCGGCAGTGAGAGTGCAGAGTCCTAACCACTGACCTGCCAGGGAATTCCCAATATTTGCTTATTTTTTATGAAATTGTGGGTGAAATTGATAGTATTCTATATACTATAAAATATTGAATTTTTTCTATAGTATGGTATTTGATGTATTTATCCATATCAAAATAAAACAGTATCATTAATGTATATATTTTTTGCCATATCAACATTTTTACACTTCATTTTCCTTCTGTTCCTTCTTTTACAAAATTAAAAATGAAATATTGTTGAGAAATCTCAACATTTAAGATGTCGCTATATGAAAAAAAAAGCCTATTATGTTATATATGCAAATGATAATTATCAACTGTATTGTAAGTTAAATAATGCTTAGTATCTAGCTTTCAGAAGAGTGAACTGGGATGGGGTGAGGCAGGATGCTAGAAGTTATTTTAAACTTATTTTTATTTTAAATTTACTTAAAAAATATTTTAAAAAACTCACTGAGTAAGGTTTGTAAGTGATGGAAAGGTAGCTATTTGCCTCTTTCTTTATTGTGACCTACCAGTTCTGTGAAATAAGCAAATGGAAGGCTTTGCTGGGTTTAATTTTACAAATAGACTGAGAAAGTCAGAGTTTGATGGACTTTTATCTGACTTGTCTCTGCATGAATATTGTTTCCTTTTTGACTTTCATCATTCCAAGAATAGTTCTCTGTAAACAGTAGGTGCTTAATAAATATTGTTGGTTAACTATGCAATTAAATTGGTAGTACATATTCCTGTTTCTTTTGCTTCTTGGCAAACAGACTAAAAGAATACAATGAATTAATTTGCATCATATGGGTGAGCACAGAAAGTGTTTAATTCAGTCTAATGTTCTTCCCAAATGGTTCAATATTTCCTTGAATTGAGACTCTTTCCATGATCGGGCAGAGTGAGTAAGATACTCTCTGGGAATAAAGTGCTCATCCATGTGGTGAAAATTAACTCCTTCAGAGAACCAGGGAGTTAATGGTAAATTATTTCTTCTCTGGTACCTAAATGAATCAAATTGCCAATTAATCACTTCCCAGGGCATGCCAGACTACACGCTGCAGTTTTTGAAAATATCTTGGGAAGAGTCTGTGTCTTTTTTTTTTTTTTTTTTTTTTTGTGGTACGCGAGCCTCTCACTGCTGTGGCCTCTCCTGTTGCGGAGCACAGGCTCCGGACGCGCAGGCTCAGCGGCCATGGCTCACAGACCCAGCCGCTCCGCGGCATGTGGGATCTTCCCGGACCGGGACACGAACCCGTGTCCCCTGTATCGGCAGGCGGACTCTCAGCCACTGCGCCACCAGGGAAGCCCTGTGTCTTCTTTTTAGCTTGCCATCTTGATGGGTCTTTGGAGTCTTTCCCCCTCCTTTGTGCTCTTTGCTTTACCCTCATCTAGACCAGTTTTTAGATGTGTATGCAGAATGAAGGATGTGAATATCTCTTGGATAGACAAACTGGCCTGTAGCATCAGCTGGTTGTCTACTCAGTAGTATTTCCCCCTTGCCATGCTGGCAGAGCCCTGCTTTTATTTCAACGTACAGGATGTTTCAATGTCAAAGTCAGAGCTCTGATTTTTGTTTTGTCAGCTAACCTGATGGCTTGAAATGGGTCATGGTGGTCTCATTCCCTTTCTCTGGGATTAGTTTAGGTGTGGGTATATGACCCAGTATGCTCTCTGGGATGTGAGGAGAAGTCTGTTGAGGATAGTCCTTGGTAAGGATTACTGATAAAGTAGGACACAAGAAAGAAGCAACCTTTCTCCTACTATAGGGTGTCTGGACCTCTAACTGCTGTAGCTATCTTGCCATCAAGAGAGCAAACAGGCTCAGGATGAGGCTAAGACTGGGGGCCATAGGACATAGGTATGGAAGGAACTGTGTCCTTGGAAAGATCATTGAGCCCTCTGATGCTGCTGGTCCCTACCTCTAAACCTTAACTCTAAGTAAGTAAGAGGAGTAAATCTCTGGCATATTATGAAACAAAATATTCCTTACTGCTTACATCAGTTGAGGCAAAGTTGTCTGCTTATTGCAAATGAAACACCTTCTTTGAACCTATCTTATACCACAGGAAATAAATATGTATTTTGATAGGATCTGGGAAGATCCCTAAAATTATTTGTTCTTGTCAAAACAAGATCCCCAAACACAGACTGGGTCTTGGTCTAAAGACATTCAGAAGAGAAGTCAGGTCTTAGAATTCTTCACTCCCCTGACAGACACAGTAGAAGTATATTTAATATTTCTGCTTATTAATAATTATTTAACTATTTCTGAGTAAAGTCAAATTTACTCGTTTTAAATCTAAAATAATATTCATATTTATTTCTAGTGTTTTGAAAGATTTAGTGGGGGAACTTAAGATCCCATTTCTAGGAGGAAACTTTTTAATTGCAAAGTATAGCCAATATTTTGCCTAGGCTTTATCATAAGGACAGAACTATTATGTACAGAGAACCCTTCCTTGGAATGGCGACCCCAAGAACAAATACACAATAAATTTGTTGGGACTAGGTAAAAGGAAAATAAAAATAAAATGGCATACTCTGGGATAAAGCATACATTCTTGAATATAAACTCATCAGGAATAAAGAAAGATAGGAGGGTATAAAAGAAAGAATAAATATGTAAATGGAGGCTTCTCTGCAGAAGCCATTTTATATTTCAATAGCACCTGAAGAAATAATATGCACTCTGAATTGTTATCCAAAGATCACAAATCAATATTTAGATAAATGGTCTGACAGCTAAATATTAGGAAAGAGTAATACATATCATAATGACATTTCAGATGGGAGACAAGCACATTTCATAGTTCTAAAAATAGTAAAACATATTCATTTGAACATCTGGTCATCTCACATGAAAAATCTAAAGAGTTTGCAGTGTATATTATTACACTGAAAGTCAGAGACAAGTACTGGTTGGGAACAAAAGACTCACTTGTGTGATTTTCTACAGTGTTAGAGTCACTTAGATCATTAATTAGTATTAGTTGACACTCATGCATATTGTTAGTTTGCAATAATGCTAAGTGAACATCCCTATGGAGTGCTCACTAACTATGATCCTGATAACCTTGACTATAAAACAGAATGGCATTTACATTTTACTTTTAGTTATCTGTAAAAATAATAATCTCATGGTCTTTCCTTAAAATAAAACAAGCCTATCTTTCATTGCTCCTAGCTGTTTGAAATACAGTTGTAATTGAAGGAGAATTTTCATAATGCTTTTGAAGGGCTTAATAGGTATAATAATTTTAATCTACTATGGAATGTTTATAATATACAAAAAGATGAATTTTTTAATGTAAGGGGATTACAAAGGCATATCATCTAATCAAGAGAATAATGGTGATACACGGATAGATGACATATAAGGGTTTATGTTTTGCAAATAAGTTTGATATTTTCCTGTACTGATTTGGCCAATGAGTCTCTTTGGAAAGGAGTTACCTAGAAAATGAGGTTCTTTTTAATGATTTATCTTAAAATTGGTTTCTTGTCTTCAATGTGATACCTACTCTAGTCTTTGGAATTTTAACTCATATCATATGAAAGGATCTCTGTAGAGAACATTGCTTTCTCTTTTTATCCTGCTTTTGATCTGACAGTATGATTTCCTCATCCCATAGTTCTAAATAACTAATAGGGAAAAAAGACGCAGTACAGGTGTCTCTGGAGTATTTTGTGAGATATTATAATCTATAATCTGTATAACATCGCTCTTCCATTAAGTGTCAAGTGGTGAATTTAGTAATTTGATATTAATTATAATAATTAAATCATTTTATGGGAAAAACTGATTTCCTTTTCAATAATTTATATTAGACTTTTCTGATTATCTTCCCTCTAGATCTAACTGCTTAGGAACCAAAGTCTTGTGTTTGCACATAGAACTGTTTATCGGCTAACTGGGTAACCTCTCTGTTGTTGCCCTTAGTTTCTTTATATATAAAATTAATATAGTAAGAATATGAAATAGAATTATCATGATGATCAAATGAGGTGATCTATGTGAAAGTGATTAGGATATCACATATATGCACATATATATAGTGTAGTAAGTAATAAGTAATATATTTTTTAAATTATGCAATATTCCTAAAGTTTTGATGAGTCAACTCTGTTTACTCATTTAAAATGAGTTCCTTCAATTTCAAGCATCAGTATGAATGACAGTACCTTTTCCATTCTTTAAGTGCCTCAGAACTTTTTGGAAGAACTAGTGAATAAATAATTACATATAAGCATATACCTATATACATAAATACTATACACTTTTATTTATTGCTTTAAATAAAATGATAGTTTCAAAAAAACTTTTAAAAAGGTATTTAAACATCTTCAACTGTTTTTTCCTATATATAACTCCACCCACAAAAGATTTCAAGGATGTTATGTATTGATTTTAGAAGCTACCACATTTTGTGAGCAACTGTGTTTTCAGTTAGTATGTAAGTAAATGCCAGGTCAGAATTTCATATTGTTCATGTGAGATGCTGAGTTTATTGTTCACCAACACGTGAAAGTGTTCAAAATTCATTGCCAGAGAATGCAGAGGCATATGCAGTACATGAAAAATAATGCTGTATGTAGCCCAAACACTTAACAAATGATTCATAAGACGTATTCTTATAAGTCTGAGAAGGCACATGTTTTCTACCCAATGCCATAAAAGTTTACACTTAAGTAGAATGATTTTAATGGACTTTTACATGTATTTAATCTTTTTCTCCTTTCTTTTCCCTTTGCTTATTATTTAGATGCATTACTACATATTTTATGGAGGTTTTGATTCTTTCTAGAGATGTTTTAGACATTTTTCATACCAGGTCTAGTTAAGACTTTAAAGGCGCTGGCATAAGAAATCCCAAATCTACTTGCTATAGGCCTTGTAGATTATTGCTGTTTCTTCTGGTCATTTGCATTTGGCATCACTGAGACAAATGTTGCCCTAAAAGGATGCTCCGTGTAGCACATCACCCATTTCGATGAATGTATTATGTGTTTCTTTGAAATGAAGGTTTCCTTGGTTTCCTTCCTGTACTATGATGATTCTGTGAAACAGATAAGGTCTCGTTTCAAAACAGGATTGAAGTGGCTACTGAAAATGTGACTTGTAAAGATATCATGGGAGAAATAACACTGTGCAAATAAAATAAAATTACATAAAAAATGTAATAACTTCAGTAAATGAGCTAATTTATTGTATAGAATAATGCCTGCACAATAATATATACAACCCATACATTCATTTGGACATTATGTCAAGTTTTTTTGTACAAGTAGTTCACTTTTCTACATGCATTGTATATAAATATGACTTAAAAGTTATCTCAAGGACTTGCCTGTCTTGTTATACTGTTCCCATTGCCTTGAACAGTACCTGGAATATAGTAGCATTTTATTAAAATTTTTTGAACAAATGAATACATGTACTATCATAGCATTGTTCAGGGCTATCTATTTTAGGGAAAAAAAGAAATGATTTCAGATTGAAATTGCCTACTTAGATGTGTGTATTTGTCAAATGAATATGCTAATTGTTTAAACAGAAATAAAATATAAGCATTTTTTCTTCTTAAGGGCAAGCCAAACATGCTTTTTCTCTAAGAGAAAGTTCTCTGCATTGACCAAAACAGAAGCTTTCAAACTTTAGTCTGCACAAAAATTACTAGGAAAATTTATTTATTCATACTTTTTTTTTTTTACTTTTAACTTTAAATGATTAAAAAAGAAGAAAAAAATATTTGATTACCCAAACCCGGCTTAAGAAACTGATCATTACTTTGAAGCCCCTCTGTGTGTTCACCTTAGGCCATCACTCTCTCCCCCACCATAGGTGTAACCACTCTATGGAGCTCTGTGTTAATCACCCCATGGCTTTTGTTTATGATTTACCTAATATGAATGCACATAGTAGGTACTCAATTAATTCTTATTGAATGAATAAATAAATGTGTGTGAATCCATTATTATTTAGATTTTCTGTCTTTGACCTTTATATAAAAAAGGGAGATTCATTTTTAAACATAGATATATGGACCCACTCCCATATATATTTTGATCTGGTAGATGTGGGATGGAGTTTAGGAACCTGCAATCCTCAAGTGATTCTGAGGTAGGTGGATTCTAGGTCACACTTTAACAAATACTGCATCAATTAATTTAACTGTTTATAAAGATAGAGATAGAAACAGATAATGATAGGAACATGGAACATGGATGTGGATCACTACAAGGACATCAATCTTTTATTTTAACAAAGACTGCCAGTTTACAAGACCCTGTGATTTACAGTGGTGAAAGCACAGGTTTTGTACCTTCTGCCTGGGATCAAGTCCAGGCTTCAACATGTATTGGCTGTGTAACCTTGAGGAAATCATTTAACCTCCATCAGTCTCAGTTTCTTCTTTAACTAAATGAATATAATACCAGTATCTACCTTACAAAGGTATTGTAGGATTAGTCTATATATGTGCAGTGTTTAGAACAGTGCCTAGCATATAGTAAACTCTAAATTGTAATTATTATTATCACTACTTATTCAGATGTCAGCTTAATAGCTGCTTTTCAGTGCTTTATCTCTGTAGTCTTCTCTGACCTTTCTTCTCTTATGTTTTTCCTTTACTATTGAGAGTAGGTTAATTTTCCTTTTAGAAGTATAGTACATTTATCTAATGACTATAAATGTGCATTTTCATATTTTACCTTTAATGACAATAAGAATGTCAGTATAAAGGGGGCATTCCTAATGTTACCTCACACTAAACATGCCCAGAACCATCCTAGGACCAAAGAGGAGTTTGTCATTAGGACCCAGACAGACTCTAAAGTCTCACAGACTTGAATATGTCTGACTGCCTTTCTTTACCCTTTTTACTTGATGAAAAGAAAAGAAAAGCAGCCACAACCACAGCATCTAAGAACAAAGTCAGGTATCTGTTGCCTTTATAGGTCCTCCACAATCCTATATGAGAACATTTGGAAACTAAAAACCATGCTCTTCAATACATAAAATTTATTTCTACTTGTGCTTTTCACATGGGCCATGCTGTGGAATGAGAAGACAACCAGTGAGAATTTTAATAACCTAGAGGAGACATTAAAATGCCTTTATTAGAAACCTTGGAAGAATAAATTATTGGTAATTCCTCTATAAACTAGAAGTCTCTGCCTTAATCCTATATTCACAATTATTTAATAAGCACGCTTAGCTAGTCACTGTGCTAATTTCTGGGTATTTACTAACAAAGAAAACAACAGATCATAATGTTTCTTATAGAGTTTATAATCTGTTATATGGGAATTGGTAACAAACAATAAACAAATTGATAAGTAACTTTATCAGTTGTCAACTTCTCTGGAATAAATGAATTTCTCATCATACCTTTTTGTTTAAGTGGTCTGGTCAAGGAACCTTACGCATTTTTTTTTTTTTTTTTTTTGTAGGATGTGTCAACTCTCATACAGTTGTACAATGCAATACCAGTAACTGTGGAATCAGTTAAGCTTAACACATAATAGCTAATGAAACCATTATCTCTAGTTCTGGTTCCTCAAACAAATGTACCTCCTCTAAAATTCTTCCAGAATATGAAAGGGTGTGGATAAACTCAACATCCTGCCAATCTTTGGTTCAAGCTTTAATAGTATTTGATCATTAGGGACTCTCATTTTAGCGCAGTTCATCTGTATCAAAATGCTGAGGAGAAATAGTATTAGTAGAAGGTAGTAGCAGATCTTAGAAAAAGATACTGTAGCAATAGAAATGAGGTTGTAACATTTGTCCAGGAGCAATTTGTCTGGAAAGGAGAAGGCAATGAATTCCAGGCCAAGAGTACGGCTTTTGATCTTCTCTGAAGAGTTTTGAGGAGAGTAGAAGTATTCATCAGGATTGAACTTCAGGGAGGTATATTTGCAGTATTCTATAGAATGAATCATCTCCTCAAGTACTCTATTTTATCTTTTAAAAAAGCAGTTAACAACCCAACGCTCTTATACTACTGTGTATTGATCTATCATCTGCCTCCTCACATTCTATATTAGTAGGACATATGTCTGGGCCAAGCCATGTGATTTCCACATGATCTCAATCTTATTTATTCTTGAAATCAATATTAATCAGTATAATTATAGACTCAGAATGGACAGGCACCATCTATTGGTGGGTTCATCCATTAATTTCGTCAACAGCTATTTATTTATTGACTCCCTAGTGTGTGTCATGCTACTGTTCTAGACCCCGGGGTGTAAAAGTGAACAAAGTAGGCTGAATCCCTGCCCTTACTGAGCATACATTCTCATGGGGAGAGAAAAATCAATGAACAAGATAGATGGGTAAATTATACAGTATACTGAAAACAATGATTAGTGTTACTTGGAAAAATTAAGTGGGGAAGCTGAATATGGAAGCCAGAGTAAGTAGTGAGATGGAGTTACCATTTTAAATGGGAAAGAGGGTATTTAGAAAAGTCCTCAATGAGAAGACGAAATACTTATGAATGGATTAAAATGGGGTTGTATTTAACGCTCCTACTACATATGCACATATACCTGAATATGATCACTTAACACTTCCAAATAGTTTGATGGAAACCACATACTCTACTCTCCTGCCATTAGGAATCAGAAAGGCAGATATTTTCTTCTTTCCAAATGACATCATTGCACTATCAAAAATCAGAATGCTTCTTAAGCAGCCAAACAAGTTGGATGTGATTCTCAGAGACTATCAATTCTGTGGCAGCTAGGCTAAAACTAAATTTGCATTTGGCATCATCTAATTACATGAGCCACAGTAAATAATTCTATCAAGAGTCCCTGAGGAGTATGTTTTGCAGCTCATGAACTCAAAAGGAAGCAGTACTACTCACAATCATATGTTCTAGAGAAGCCAGCTGAGATTTTACCTCTTCCAAAAGTGATCTCATCCAGAGCCTTCCCAAGCCGCATGGTACATTTCTCCGTGGGACTAAATCCTGGTTAGCAGATAAATAGCATGCTTACCCTCTTGTCCATGGCAGATTTTACTAATAAGTCATGACGGTTTTTGCCACAGAATACTGAAACTATCTAAAAATTCTTCTCAAGTTAGACTTCTGGGAAGTACCAGTTTATCTGCGATGGCTTTTAAGATAAAACAGAGACATGTCTTCAGTCGATAGAGAGTAAAAGCTCTTTTGAAACATTGATTCTACCCATAGGTCCCCTACTGTTTACTTCCATGTGGACAGGGGATGATCCTCCAAGTGGGCAAGAATATAATTCAACTCCTTAATTTCCATAACAGAATGTAACCTTGCTGCCAGACCATCTGGTATCTTTTCAATCATCAACATAGATATGTGTGTGCCAGGTACTTGCCTGAGAGCTCTATCTTGCAATAACTATTATTTAGCTGCAGGCAAAATATGGTTAGGCAAATGCTTCTCATCAATATTGATCTAAAAGACAGGGTACCAATTCATTTCTCTAGGTAGGATCAAGTTACGGCACTAGAAAACAATACAGTTGGGCTTACTTCTCCTTAGCAATGATCTGTTGCAATTGATTGTCTCGTCAGCTTTTCAATTTTACCAATATATAGTTGAACGATGACACTTTCTGCAGATATTAAAGACATAGTTAATATATTTTACATGTGATAAATTATTTCTAAGGTTATAAACAAGAAAATGTGTATTTTTCCTGAAAGCTAATTATTTTCTTTTAGGATGACAAGAAGCCATATTATTTCAGTTTGTTTCTTACATTGGCGGCCACAAATTTCAAACCTAAAAGTAAATCTGCAGCAAAAGCTCCTTCATATTTTATAATTTAGCTCTCATCTTTCCTGCTGGCTACTTGTCTAATTTGATTCTGACCTTTAAAAAATACTGTGTGAAGAATATAAGTTTTATTTCAGGCATCTTCAATATACATAGAAGTAGGTGCACGTGTATTTAAAATTTTAATATCCATTCAGACTTTGTTTTGTGGATATACTATTGTAATGGATACACATACTCCACGTCCTTTCTCTTGTCTGGGCTACTGTAGCCATCATCCAGCAGTTAAGAATATAGACCATTACCAGCTCACAGCTCTGTACTCACTGAGGATTGCCCTCAATGTCAGGGCAGGACCACCTCCAGGCTCTGTCCTTCCTATAGGAGGGCTCATGGTCAATCACAGGCTGCTGCCAGGATATTGTCCATGTTTACTACATAATATGTGTCTGCAAATGTCATGTAGCATTGTTTTTCATATTTTAAAGTTTTACACAAGTGCTTTCATATTGCAGGCATCATTATGCAACTTGTTTTTTTGCCTTTTAGTATTCTGTTTTTGGATTTATTCTTTTTAATTTATGTTTTATGTAATTTATGTAATACCTAGGACATTTAATTTAACTTCCTTTGTGTTCCATTGTATAAATATGGTACCACTTCTTTAATTCTCCTAGCATAATTTAGATTCTTTTTTGTTATTATTGTTTGAATGTGTGTTTAACAAATAAGATCATCCTTATATATGGTATATATGTCCAAAATTTTCTCTTGTAAATGTTCAACGTTTACCTAGAAGTGCAACTGTGAAAGATGATGCCAATTTCTTTGATAATACAAAATTAAAAACCAGGTTATTTTATATATTTACACACCCAAATTAAGATTAGAAAACTACTAGTTTCTCAACACTTATTTCTTTCAGGATCTCAAACCTACACACTTCATAGTCTTCTATTTCTTGTTTTTAAAGAATTTTTATTCCTCTTTCATGAATTTATCTTTCAATTATTATCATTATTGTATTTCTACGCATTAGTTTTCTTTGCTTTTTAATCGTTTATTTTCATTAAGTGACTCATCCTGACTGGGAAGTGTTCCTTGTCTGTCTCTTTTATCTCCCTCTCTGTCATCTCCTTCCATCATCTCCCCTCCCGCCTTACTGTCTCTGGTCTGTCATTCGCTCTAGATTCAGCCCTGTTTGTCTGTTCTGCAGTTACTTCCATTTCTACTTTTCAGGATTGTCAGTCAATAATCAGATTTTATAACACAACATTTTAAATCAACTATAGTTCAATTTAAAAAATAAAAGAATCAGATTTTATGTATCTCCTCAGAGATATCAGAGAATTCAGTCACCTACTAAAAGGATTGGCTCAATTCTCTCAACTTTATCCTTTCTGTCCTCCTACTCCCCAGACATGCTGCTTCATTTAATCTGAAAACCCAGGCAGCTGCTGGAAGATGTTTTTTTCTTTTTTTTCTTCCAGACTCCTTTTATAAGTGGGAGAACCTCACTCAGATCCTGGTCATGCAACCATCACAGGGCACTTATAGTCCCTTTACCTCAACATGAATGAGGACCCAGTAAACACACAGCTTCAGGCTTGTTCTCTGTTTGACATTTATGTTTTGGTACATGGAAATATTTCTCTTCTTTTGAGTCCAGTTATATCTTTTTAAATTTCTGTTTTTACAATTTACCTACAATTGCTAAAACTTGGAGTGGGAGGTGAAGGGGGAGGAAAATCCTACATTTACAATACTATCCAGAGTTCATATTATCTTGATACCTGCTTTTCAGTTTATATGTCATAAATACATACTTAATTCAATACACCTACAACTGTATTATTCTTTCGGTGACTCTGTAATAGACTTTCATATGGCCGTACCATACTTTATTTAACTAATGCACTGTAGATCAGGATTTATTTATTTCTACTTTTTTGTTACCATAAAAACACTTCAGTGAAGACCTTTTAATACCTATCTTTGATACATTTGCTCAATTTTTCTCTTAAGGTAAATTGCTACAGGTAGAATTTGTGGGTTAAAGATGTATATCTTTGAGACTGGAAAATGAAATGCAGAAAAAGTTTTCAAATACATTATTTTATCTTTAAAACTGGAAAATAAGATTTAGAAAAACTCAAACATGTAACTAAATCATTATTTGGAATTCAATCTCAGAGATTAAATTGATGATATCACAATTAATTAATAAGAAGTGGCAAGTGTTTATTCAGCACTGTATTATATATTATAGATATTATAAGAAACTAATTCTGAAACTTTTGGTTTCCCCAGAACTTCTTTACATTCTTAAAAATTATTGAGGACACCAAAGTGCTGTTTTAAATGTGGACAATATCTGTCAGTATTTATCATATTAAAATGAAAACTGAGAAGCTTTAAATTATTTATATGTTAATTCTTTAAAAATAACATTAATAATCTCATTGCATATTAATATAAATAACATTTTTTAAAAAGCAAAATACTCTTTTATAAAACAAAAACAGTTAACATTAAGAGTGGCTTTGCTTTACAATTATCCAACTCTCCTTAGTGTCTAACTTAATAGAAGATATCTGGCTTCTCATAACTGCTTCTTCATTCAATCTGTTGTGAAACATTTCTTTGGTTGAAACATGTAAAGGAATCCAGCTTGTCATATTATATAGTTGAAAAAGGAAAAGCTTTTGCAGATTAATCATGGATAGTCTTTATTATTACACCAAATTCAACCTGTGGTAGTTTCTTAAATGTAAACTGCATTTTGAAATCTGAAAAATTCTAAAAGAAATAATTTGTCATACTCTGTTTTGTTAAAGTCTATCATTATAGCTTCACTTTGAACAGATTTTGGGATATCATGCATTGCTTCTTTGGGGAAGATGGGTTCACTGGGTTATGTACATCTTCCAAATGTTGACAGATTCTATTATTTAACAACAACAACAAAAATCATATTTGTTACTGTCACACAAATCTCATCAGAAAAGTCTTTAGAATTGGAAAGCTGTCAAACTCACCTTGGTGAGTACAAGTGTTCCACAATTATAATTTTTACTCCTGATTTCAAATTTTATCATTGGAGAAAATGTGCTGTCCATTGTTTTTCTTAAAATGATGGGCACATACCACATTCAGTATTAGGTCACTACTAAATGCCTGTCATTTTTGATGCAAGCTCAAGTTTAGTTCAACTATATGTGTGTGCACTCTTTTGTCTACTTTGACTGAAGATGTAGATTCTGTGTTTGGTATAAGGATAGCTTGCACCTTAGCTAATAGGAAGCATAATTCTGCCTTGATGTGTGACAACTTAGTAATTTGTTTTTTGAAAGTTGCCCTCGGCTAACACTTAATATATGCCACCAGTTATTTAAGATGTGTTGAGTCAGATTTCCCCAGTGTTTGCATAATAATTAAGCAACTTCTGAAAATGTTTTGAGTTAAAATTTTAATATAGCTTTCAAAGATATCTAATTTAGGATTGGCTACTGGAAGAATCTGACTCAGTTTACTATATAATTGGTGGTGGAAGGGCATTATAAGCAATACCATGGTGTGAAAATGGAGCATTGGTTCATTCATTGGTTCATTCATTCATAAGAAAACAATAATGAAGCTGTAATAGACAGGTAATTCACCTATCTTGAAATGAAATAACCAATCAAAGTTAGATGTTTTGGATTCTCCATCATTCCCCCCAAATACCACAACAATCCATGCATAGTAGAAAATATCCAGACAGCTCACAAACATCATCCCTCCCTGACTTTCCTTCCTATGTTTTTCTAATATTTCCAGTAAACGTCACCTCTCTTCTATTTCAGCAACTGTGGCAATTAGGCCACTTTGGTTGAAAATACCAGAAACTCATCCTTTTATTTAACCTTAAAAAATTAATGGCATTGGAAAAACTGGACACTATGGACTAAAGAATCAATCTGGATGACTTTCTCACTCCATATACAAAAATAAACTCAAAATGGATTAAAGACTTAAATGTAAGACCTGAAACTATAAAATTCCTAGAAAAAAACATAGGCAGTATGTTCTGTGACAGTGGTCTTAGAGATATGTTTTTTTTGAATATGCCTCCTTAGGCAAGGGAAACAAAAGCAAAAATAAACAAATGGGACCTAATTAAACTAAAATGTTTTTGCACAGTGAAGGAAAGTATCAACAAAATTAAAAGGCCACCTACTGAATGAGAAAAGATATTTGCAAGCAACATATCTGATAAAGGGTTAATATCCAAAATATAAAAAGAGCTCAAGCAACTCAACATCAAAAAACAAACAACCCCATGGAAAACATGGGCAGACGACCTGAATAGACATTTTTCCAAAGAAGACATACAGATGGCCAACAGGCACATGAAAACATTCTCAACATCACTAGTCATCAGGGAAATGCAAATCAAAACCACAATGAGATATCACCTCACACCTGTTAGAAAGGATATCATCTAAAAGACCACAAATAGCAAGTGCTGGAAAGCATGTAGAGAAAAGGGAACCCTTATATACTGCTGGTGGGCATGTAAGTTGGTGCACCACTATGGAAAACAGTAGGGAGGTTCCTCAAAAAAATTAAAAATAGAACTACCATACAATCCAGCAATTCTACTCCTAGATAAATATTTATCTGAAGAAAACAAAAACACTAAATCAAAAAGATACATGCACACCTATGTTCATTACAGTATTATTTACAATAGCCGAGATATGGAAGCAACCTAAGTTCCCACTGATAGATGAATGGATAAAGAAGATGTGGTATCGATAGATAGACAGACATAAAGATAGATATAGTGGAATATTACTCAGCCATAAAAAGGAATGAAATCTTGCCATTTGTGACAACATGAATAGACCTAGAGGGTATTATGTTACGTGAAATAAGTCAGACAGAGAAAAGATAAATACCATATGATTTCACATATATGTGGAATCTAAAAGGCAAAACAAACATAAAATAGAAACAGAGTCATAGATACAGAGAACAAACAAGTGGTTGCCAGAGGGAAGGTGGGCAGGGGGATGAGAGAAATAGGTGAGGGGGATTAAGAGGTACACAGTTCCAGTTACCAAAAAAAAAAAAAAAAAAAAAAAGAGTCATGGGTAGGAAATGTACAGTGTGGGGAATATAGTCATTAAATATCTCTGGCAACAGATGGTACTTATCGTGGTGATCATTTTGTAATGTATGGAAATATTGAATCATTTACGTTGTGTGCCAGAAACTACCACAGTGTTGTAGGTCAATTATGCTACATAAACAAACAGACCAACAAACAAACTCATAGAAAATGACATCAGATTTGTGGTTACCACAGGAGGGGGCTGAGGGGAAGGGGAATTGGATGAAGGCAGTCAAAGGGTACAAACACCCAGTTATGAGAAAAATAAATACCAGAGATGTACTGTACAACATGATAAATATAATTAACACTGCTGCATGTTACCTATGAAAGTTGTTAAGACAGTAAATCCTAAGAGTTCACATCATAAGGAAGTATGTTTTCCTTTTTCTTTTCTTTTGTATCTATATGAGGTGATGGATGTTCATTAAATTTACTGTGGTGATTACTTCATTATGTAAGTCAAATCACTACACTGTACACCTTAAACTTTTGCAGTGCTGTATGTTAATTATATCTCAATGAAACCAGATAAAAAAATAATGAATTCATTGGAGAGATGTTTGCTAAAATAGAAAAAGGTAAATCTACTCTGAGGCTTACAAGATGTATATGACTTAGTTTGTCAAATTTCAGGTAATTTAAAATTCTATTCCTAATAAATAACATAGGAGATTAGATACAATTGTATCAATAGTCATCTGATCTGTGCCCATTATGGTAAACTATTCTGGGAGCATTCTACATTGTTATTTCTTTTGGGTAATAACAGCTAGAAGACACACTTTAAAAAAGGACTGACAAAACAAACAAGTTGATGACTGAACAAGTTGTCATTTCAACTATTGACAGTGCTTCATGATTCTGGCATGATGAAGTGTCCCACTATTTATAAGCTAGTCATTATCTCCACACTCTAAATAAAGATACAGAATTCAGTTTAATAAGCATTAATTGACTGTGTTCCTGGCCCAAGATACAGTGCCAGGAACTGAGGGTACATAGCTCCTGGCACAAAGGAGCTCTGAATTTTGTTAGGGAAAGAGTTGTACAAAGCAAACTCTAATGCCAGGCAGTCTGTGATAAATACTGTAATACAAATTTAAGGATGTTTGATGGGAGATCAGAAGAAAGAACTATCTTTGGCTGGGAAGAGAAGCTGACGTCTTCACATAGAAGCTGCACCTCAAATAAAGGCTGTATTTGAACAGCTGAGAATGGTGAGGTAAACATTTTGAGCACAAGACAAACTTAGTCTCCAATACCTGGTCATGTGGCCATATTATTAAAAAACACAGCAGTCTGGGGATACCCGGCAGGTGGTGCACAAAGGTACTGGGAAGGTGAGGAGAAGTATCAATAACAATAAAAAGGCAGGAGCACATTCAAGTGAATTCTGAAAATTCTGTTTCTTCCTGTGACTTTTTGCTTGGATTTTCAAATGCAAATAAGTTACTTTCTCCTCATAGATCCAAAATAGATTCTGGAGAGAGAAAATTGATTCGTCCATTCATACTATCTTTCTCATTGAAAAAGAGTGCAGTTGCTAAAAGGGAGAACAGGGCTGAATTTCTATTTTTAAAATTTATTCAACAAACATTGGTGATTTAGTATGAGCGAAAAAGTGAGCTGAGAGCTAAGGGTACAATGGTGGAGAGAATAGAAACAGTTCTACTCCATACAGAATATATGATTCATTTGGGGAAATGGACATTAAATAGCCATAGAAACATTTAATTATAAATGGTTATAATGCTCTGAAGGAAAGTTAAGAGTATGATTAAAGGTGATTTCAGATATTTCTGATTTATATCATAAGTCAGGTTGGTGTTTGTATTTCTCTCAGTGGTAGACATGGATTTTTACAGTAAATGATTATTTGTATATACAGTTTATCTTTCATAATAGCGATGTTCAGGAGTATGAACTTTGAAGTATGTATTTGGTTAAACTTCTGGCTCAGCTAATTATCACCTAGTTACTGTTATCTGATTCTGTTTTTCTGTAGAGACAATAATTACCACCTTATAAGGTTGTAAAAAATTAGAATAAGCATAAGCTTATAAGAATAAGCTTATTCTAATACAGATAAAATTTCTTAAATTAATTAATAATAGAATGATCAACACCACCATGGAATTTCAAGCTAACACAGGTTATCATTCAGAAAACACATCTCTTAACCTGTATCAGCTAAAATATTGACAAGCTAATAATAGATGGTTGACAGTGTTAGTTTTTAAAGTTGGTATTTAATTAAACACTCTCTCTCTTACCCCATCCCCATCCCCTGCAGTTAAGAACTAGTTGATAAACAGAAGAGTGTACCTCTAAATACCAGTTGTATTTCTGGAAATGCTGGAATGGAGAACATGACTGGAATCTAAAGCCAAATTGGTTACCAAACATTATCTGTACCCCGCCCCCCTCCCCCAGTCTAAACATTGAGGTGATTCATCTGAGGAAAAGTATGTCTACCTAAACAGAGGTAGATGAGGGTAATCATTCTGTCTTATCTTTGAAGTCTGATAGGAGGAGTCTCGTGAAAAAAATGTCTCTAAGACCTGCCTCTTAGAAGTTAGTCTGGCCTGACCAAAGTCTGCTCTACAGGTGGAAGCAGACACACAGCAGAAGGCACCTAGCGGTCCAGGGATGAAACTATTCTTAAAGAAGCACAGAGCGACACTGAGATGCTCACGTTCAGTTTCCTTCCCCCAAGTCAGGAATGTCACCATGGTACACATCCCCCAGGAAACACGATGACAGGTACATACAGCCATCACAGAGATCCATCAAGTGCAATGATAACGAGGGCAGTCTAGGCCAGGGATACATGGAATTACCTGCACAGAAAGGTGAATATGAAGTGGGGCATCAAGAACAGATTCCATCAACTTTACACTGTGGCCTAACACCACTTATCGCTGTGTTATTCTGAAATAAGTTTGCTCACCACCTTTGGCTAGTGGCCAGTTTGTCTCTACATCAAGGGCTTGCTTTTTCTTATCAAGCATATTCACACCATATTCCACTCGACCTATAAGGTTATATCTCTTTGTAAAATCATTTCCTAGGACTGTGATAGATTCATGTCATTAATTTGAAAAATTCTGAAAATAGTTTTCTTATACAAAAATCTCAGAAATAAATAAAACATAAATATGACAATTCTATAGTTGTTAGTTTAGTATTTTGATCTCTTGACATCTAAGCACAGGAAGATAGCTCTCAATGAGTACAGAAACTCTATTCATTTTTATTTTATTTGAATATTCATATATCCACTCATTTAATTAGAAATAGACATGCTGTGGGGTAGGAGGCAAATTGAGAGAAAAGGGAAGTGTGTGTGTGTGAAAAGGAGATGGATATTGAACAGATACTTTAGTTATGGGCAGCAAAATAGAATTGTTGAATGACAAACATTAGAAAGTATTGCTTTCAAGTCTTTTTTTTAAAGATGAGTGAACTGTGACCCAGAAAAAACAGTAGCATAGATTCTAGGCAACCTAACCCTTGATCCTGAGCTTTATCCATGTGACGACACACATTCCCACCTGTCTGCCCCCCACCATGTCCCATGATTTCCTGCCACAGAGCTTCAGATTACCTTGCTTAGAATTCCCCCTTTAAATTAGAACACTGAAATATCCTGTGGAAATCCGAAGGATAATAATGCTTTAGAACGATTTTATCAAATTATGTATCTGTATTCTCTGAGAAATGAAGTTAGGAGGGAATGGGTCCGAAGCACATCTCAGTGGTGTCAGAGTAACAGACTTAGGCACAAGGCTTGTCAGTCACAATGACAAGGCTGCCTTTCATTGTGAATGAAACGTATGAGAAGCACTGAGCCATATGAAGGGGATATGAAGGACTTCACTTACTTAACAATTTCGTTATAAAACCAGGCATACTCAGATTGAAGACTTAAGCTTTAGAGCCTGACCTATACCATCTTGATCCTGTAATCTACCATGTGTATCTTGCCTTTCCAACTAGTTTAGCAAGTGCACTGGAATAAGAACTGGTTTTCTACATCTGTAGCTGATGTGAAACTCAGCCCACAACTCAGGAGCACAAGAAATATTCATACCTTTTAAAATTTAGATTGGAGGTAAAATTGACTCTTCCTATGATCTCACCAAATTGGTAGCTATTTAATTTTGGAAAATTTTAGATCATTCTTTTTTCCTACATTCACACTAAATTCAGAAGTCCACTGGTGTTTAGGAAATGGATGAAAGGTCTCTAAATCACAAGGCCATTTTGTTCATCTCTCACCAAATGGTTTCTAAATCACCACTCTCTTCCAGGACCTGTCCACTGAGGGCTTGTTAATCTCAGGAAGTTGATCCCTTCACTAGCATTTAGTTTTCCTGAAAGACTGTCACCCCATCTTGTTGTGTTCTTTAAAGGGCTGGCCTTTACAAGTGTGTGGTCTCTTTAAAAACTTCAAAACTTAGGGAAGAAAAGAAAGCCCTATTGTCTTTAACAACTTTGGAATTCCATTTATGATACAATCCTTGAGTCAAGGAGGTGCCTGCTTGAGTTAAGAATAACAGCATCTGTGGAGACCATATCCAAAGTCTTTACCTGCATCATACACACATCAAATCCCACCCTTGTGTTATTTCTTGCTTTCAAGGCTACTTAGATATTTAATCTAAATTTTATCTTTATAAATATGATAGTGGTAGGAAAGAAAAACACAACACAACTTGCACTATGGCATTCTAAAGTGCAAAGCATAAAGCAGCCACATGTGAAAGCTGTTTTAGGCTTCCCAGTTCACAAAGAAGTTAGCCTGCACTTCTGACTAGAGTCCCTTGAGGTCTCAGGGATTTCTGACTGTCTTCCTTTTAAGGTACAAGACATGACTTGTACCATGCCACTAGTGTTTTCAAACCCCTTTTCTGCCAGGTGGTAGTATTTGTGTGTTAGTGTGTTGGTTCTAACCGTAGTGTTTTTGACACATCAAGTGATAAAGCAACATGATCCTTCACTATAAACCTCTGGTTCATTTTATCTCAATGACTAACTGTTTTTCCCATGCAGGCATCAATTTCCTTTTCCCCTCCCACCTCCGAAGGAACTGCCTGATTTAATTAGGCTTCTCTGCTCTTTCCAGCCTTGGTGAGCCCTACAGTCAGTAATAGGAACTAAACATTAATAGGAAGAGTAGGATATAATCTGTAATAGGGGTTCCCTTCATTATGAAACATCTCCTATTCATTATTTATATTAATGCATAATTAAGTAGCTGTCTCTTTAAAGCCTTTACTTATATCAAAGATGTATCTCCAGAACACCTCATTTTCCCTGAGAGAGAGTGAGAAAGAGTCCCTATAGTATTCGCTTTTTAATGTAACTATTAAAAATGCAACACAGGAATTGAAAATGTGGCTAAATCGTTTAGTAACCTCTTTTGACATTTTCATTACATCTCCTATTACTGGAACCAAAATGAGAATAAGATTATTTCAGAAGTTTAAAAGGAACCCTCCATGGCAGTCTATGCACTGTGGTATGCAGTGTAGAATTTCATATTGTTGAATTTATCGTATTTAATAAAAAACAGGAGAGAATACAGGCAACTTTTCTTTTTTCTTCCCTGGGGACCTCTCTCTTGAATATATTTGGGAACAGGCTTCTCACCAGTGGCTATGGGAGCTGAGTACCCTTCACTGAGGATGTTATAGTGAGGATTCAAATGTGCAGTGAGAGACTAGATTTATTATCATTAATAATAATTATTATCAATAATTCTAATATTCTGTGATTTACTATGGTTACACAACTAGCAGGTAGCCTTTTAGAGGGAGTTTTCCTCTTTGTCCTGTCCTTCTGAGACAGATGCATAACCACAAAATAAGTGTGAAGCGAGGACTTTTAAAATGTTCTGTGTTTTCTGCCACCAGCCAAATGATATTTTTCTCCCAGACGTTGGGAGAGTCTCACTGTTGTGGCCGTGAGCCTCTAGCATTAGTGTCCAACAGCCAAATAGTTCCTGTTTACAGAACTCTTATGTGCCAGACATGGTGTTTACTGTCCTACTTACATTATCTAAATTAAATTTCACTATAATCCTAGGATTTTAATACTATTAGTATCCTTTTGAGAAAAGCAAAAGCCTTACTTAAGTAGTCCTGTTTCTTACTAATGCCAGGGGACAGTGTGAAAGTCGTTGGGCTGGTGGAGGGTGCACAGTGTAAGCCAAAGATCTGACTTCTTACCGTGGCATCAGTGGGGAGGAGAGGCGGGCTATCTCCTCTTGCTTTGTGCGCAAAGGCATGCACCAGTAGTCTGTGTTCAGCTGGTGAGGCATTCCACCATTTATACTGTTATTCGTTCATGTATTCATCCATTCACCAATATTTATTCATTGTCTTCCAAGTGCTAAGCATTGTGCTCGTTGATAGAGATAACATAAAGAATAAGACAGACATGGATTGTGCCTGGTAAAGTGTAGAAGTAAATGAGAGACTGAGATCATCCTAGATTAATGGTAGGGAGTTGGGGTGCTAGGAGGAGGGAGTAGCTTTGGATAACCTAGTCAGGGACCATATCATAATAAATACTATTATATTTATTTGTCAGGAACTTCTCAGGGGTGATTTATCAAATAGTTGACGTCAGAAACACAGTCCTTGATGTTGTGGGGAAAATCTAATCCTCTCATGATGTGATTCCTCGGTCTTGCCCAAATCATCTGGCTAAGGCTCTCCTTTCGCCAGACATCACTATTGCTTAGGGAGTGGCTGAGAAGATACCTTTAGGCCAGCGGGCTACCTCTCTTCTCCATGTGTCAGTTTTGTAATGAAGCTGTCAGCCAAGGTGATTTATCTTTGTATCATGTGGTCCTTTAAGAATTTCTTTCTTGGATAATTGAATGTCACTCATCCAGGGAAGCTCCTACTTCCTGCATTAGGATGTCAGGGGCTGCATGGCGATCACGAGCCGGATGGCCACATATGGCAGCGCACCATACCTTACAGGAGTGCATTTGCAAGGCTGATTATCTTGCGGGGAGAAGCAGAGCAGCCTACCAGCTGGAGACCCCAGAGGACTGCAGAATGTGCAGAAAATGCCTTTACCTCACTAACTGTAAATGCAAAATTATAAAGTTAAATGTTGAGGCATGCCAGAAGAGTTACTTTTGCAGTATCCTTGCTGCCCTGACATGCCTTCACCTCAGTGGACTACAAACAAATAGAATGTTGAAAGGAATAAAGACCCTTCATTTGTATCATTGCACTGGTTTTTACTCCCATCTTGCTTGCCATACTTTGTTGTGTCCAGATACTTGAAGCATTCTCCAGAAATTAATTTTAGGTGATGCATGTAAGTCAGTATTTTATTCGATAGAAAAGGTCTGAGAGGAGAGTGAGTTAACAGTGATAACCTTTGGATGGTGGGATTATGATATATTTTACTGTTCTTTTTTGGCTTATCTGTAGTTTTAACTTTTTGCAAGTATGTATGAGTTACTTTTGTGACATAAACAAAATTAGTTTAAGTTTTTTAAGATTTGTCAATTGAGAAGTAAATTGAGAAGTAAATTGAGAAGAAAGTATGTTATCTAAATAAAATAAATAACCAGTTATCACAAATTCCCAAATGGGATCAATATTCTAACTATGGAATATATGATATTAATTAATATTACTTACATTTTGTTTGTCTTTAGACCACAAGTTGGAAAAAATGGGATGCTATATTGAAAGTAGCAGAAACTGATTTTTTAAAAACCTTACAGTTCTAAGTAATGAATTTTCCCCCTATTTTGGCATTTCCTTTTCTAAAATACCTCTGCTTGTTATCATATTCAAGTTTTTTTTTCATGAAATAAATTTGGTATGCAAGTTCTGGGGTGTCTATTCATTAACATCCTCCTGCTGTTCACATTTTATTGATGAAACAACCCCGTCACCCGCCTACCAGCAGACACTTAATTCCTTCCCAGAATCCATCTGCTTTTCATGGGCTTCAGAAGCCAAATTCCTTTGCAAAATCAACTCTAACAAAGGCTTAATTCCACGGGTCAATTAAATACCAAAGATAGTTAGCTATTTTGCAATATCAGAAGCTCTGAAAGTGTGTTTTTGCTGTGATTATTACTCACTTGATTGGTGGGGGGTGGTGATTAGGGAATCCAGGTGCTCCCTGTAAAACTAGCCATTCAAATTCTGAATACAGACCTGGCAAGTTTGGCTGCTTTCATCCATCAGTTTTGCTGTCCTTCCTTCTTTCTCTCTTTTTCTCTCCTTCCCTCTCTCCCTTCATTTCCTTCCTCTCCCCTTCCTTCCTTCCTCCCTGCCTCCCTCCCCCTTCTTTCCTTCCTTCTTCTTAATGATAAATGTAACAAACATCTTATTGGCCCATTTATAACTTACTTGTATCAATATCAGACAGCTCTTGTCAATCAAAGTTAATCCAAGTGATCTTCAAAGGAGGAACACTTATAGAAGTTACATGAAATGGAATGTTGCCGTGTTATTAATTTTGAGAATCCAGAGTTCTGAGAAAATTTAAACCTGTACTGAGGCGAAGTTCAAATGCATTTTAAACTTGTAGTCTTCTGTGTTATGTTATATATATACATATATATCAGCATTTTCTATATGTGTTAATATCAAAGTATTATAAACACAGTTTAGCTTCTGCTCTCTGATTGTTTTTTTACCTTTTCATATGTGACACATTACATTTATTATCTAGCAAATGAAAAAATGCTCAACTGTTGATCTAGCTTAGCCCTGGAACCCTTTCTTTTCCCTCTCCCCAGTTACTGCTTTATTTCATCTATCTAGCCTCATGCCTTTAGGTACTAATTGTACTTGGATCACACCAAATTTATATCTCCAGCGTAGATCTCTTCTCTGAACTCCAGACACATAAATCCAATTGCCAAACTGACATCTCCACTTAGATGTCAAATAGGCATCAAATTGAACAGGTACAAAGCTGTCTCTATCCATAATCTAATCTTCTTCTACTACAGCCTTGCCTTTTCAATTAATGGCAACTTTATCCTTCTGGTTATTCAGGTCAATATCCTTGATATCATGCTGGTTTTCTGTCTATTTTTACATCCCATAACTAACCACCAAGAAATTCTATTGGCCAGACTAAAAATATATCAGAATCCGGTTATTACATAATCTCCAACACTTTTTACCTCATCCAAGGAATGATAATCTCTCATCACCATTACTGCAAATCTTCAGACTGGTTTCCCCACTAGTGGTCCTGTTTTCCTACTGTCTATGGTCTGTTCTCAACAGAGTAACCACAGTGATTAAAATAGACTAAACATGTCCTTTCTGCTCAGATCTCTCTCCTGTTTCTCTATTTCCCTCAGAGTAAAAGTAAAATGTTTACGTGATCTAGTGCCTCACTACCTCTCAGACCTCACTCCTGTTACCCTTCCTTTGTCTGCATTCTACACCAGCCACACTGGACTCCAGACGGTTTTACAAACAAGTTAGGCCTTTATTTCTTACCTATGTCTAAAATACATTTCCTTCAAATACCTACATGGCTTGCTCTCCTGCTCCTTACATGTCTTTGTGACGTGAGAAGACAGGCTGAGTGAGTTAAAGGCAACGAGCCTGGAGCCCAGCGCCCGGCTACCTGTGTTAAGTCCCCTTCTGCCCCTTTCCAGCTTTATGAATCTTGGGCAAGTTGTTAACCTTTCTGTCCTTCCCTTTCATTTTCTATACTATGGGGTTAATAACAGTACCTCCTCCTCAAGAGTTGTCATGAGATTTAAGTGCGTTAATATTCAAAAAGCAGTTAGCCTGGAAGACGGTATTATACAAGTGTTTTTGTAAATAATACAGGAGGTCATTTACTTTTTTTTTTTTAACATCTTTATTGGAGTATAGTGCTTTACAATGGTGTGTTACTTTCTGCTGTATAACAAAGTGAATCAGCTATATGTGTACATATATCCACATATCCCCTCCCTGTTGACTCTCCTTCCCACCCTCCCTATCCCACTTCTCTAGGTGGTCACAAAGCACGGAGCTGAGCTCCCTGTGCTATGTGGCTGCTTCCCACTAGCTATCGATCTTATATTTGGTAGTGTATATATGTCAATGCTACTCTCTCACTTCGTCCCAGCTTACCCTTCCCCCTTGTCCTCAATCCATTCTCTACGTCTGCATCTTTATTCCTGTCCTGCCCCTAGGTTCTTCAGAACCATTTTTTAAATTCAGATTCCATATATATGTGTTACCATATGGTATTTGTTTTTCTCTTTCTGACTTACTTCACTCTGTATGACAGTCTCTAGGTCCATCCACCTCACTACAAATAACTCAGTTTTGTTTCTTTTTATGGCTGAGTACTATTCCATTGTATATATGTGCCACATCTTCCTTATCCATTCATTTGTTGGTGGACACTTAGGTTGTTTCCATGTCCTGGCTATTGTGAATAGAGCTGCAATGAACATTGTGGTACGTGACTCTTTCTGAATTATGGTTTTCTCAGGGTATATGCCCAGTAGTGGGATTGATGGGTTGTAGGGAAGTTCTATTTTTAGTTTTTTAAGGAACCTCCATACTGTTCTCCATAGTGGCTGTAACAATTTACATGCCTACCAACAGTGCATGAGGGTTCCCTTTTCTCCACACCCTTTCCAGCATTTATTGTTTGTAGATTTTTTGATGATGGCATTCTGACTGGTGTGAGGTTATACCTCATTGTGGTTTTGATTTGCATTTCTCTAATTGTTAGTGATGTTGAACATCCTTTCATGTGTTTGTTGTCAGTCTGTATATCTTCTTTGGAGAAATGTCTATTTAGGTCTTCTGCCCATTTTTGGATTGGGTTGTTAGTTTTTTTTGATATTGAGCTGCATGAGCTGCTTATATATTTTGGAGATTAATCCTATTTCAGTTGCTTTGTTTGTAAATATTTTCTCCCATTCTGAGGGTTGTCTTTTCATCTTGTTTGTGGTTTCCTTTGTGGTACAAAAGCTTTTAAGTTTCATTAGGTCCCATTTGTTTTTATTTCCATTTCTCTAGGAGGTGGGACAAAAAGGATCTTGCTGTGATTTATATCATAGAGGGTTCTGCCTATGCTTTCCTCTAAGAGTTTTATAGAGTCTGCCCTTACATTTGGGTATTTAACCCATTTTGAGTTTACTTCTGTGTATGGTGTTAGGAGTGTTCTAATTTTGTTCTTTTACATGTAGATGTCCAGTTTTCCCAGCACCACTTATTGAAAAGGTGGTCTTTTATCCATTGTATATTCTTGCCTCCTTTATCAAACATGAGGTGACCATATGTGTGTGGGTTTATCTCTGGGCTTTCTATCCTGTTCCATTGATTTATGTTTCTGGTTTTGTGCCAGTACCATACTATCTTGATTACTGTAGCTTTGTAATATACTCTGAAGTCAGGAGCCTGATTCCTCCAGCTCCATTTTCTTTCTCAAGTTTGCTTTGGCTATTTGGCATCTTTGTGTTTCCATAAAAATTGTGAAATTTTTTGTTCTACTTCTGTGAAAAATTCCATTGGTAGTTTGATAGCGATTGCATTGAATCTGTAGGTTGCTTTTGGTAGCACAGTCATTTTCACAATGTTGATTCTTCCAATCCAAGAATATGGTGTATCTTTCCATCTGTTTGTATCATCTTTAATTTCTTTCATCAGTGTCTTATAGTTTTCTGCATACAGGTCTTTTGTCTCCTTAGGTAGGTTTATTCCTATGTGTTATACTCTTTTTGTTGCAGTGGTAAATGGGAGTGTTTCCTTAATTTCTCCTTCTGATTTTTCATCATTAGTGTATAGGAATGCAAGAGATTTCTGTGCATTAATTTTGTATCCTGCAACTTACCAGATTCATTGAATACTTCTAGTAGTTTTCTGGTAGCATCTTTAAGATTCTCTATGTATAGTATCATGTCATCTGCAAACAGTGACAGTTTTACTTCTTCTTTTCTGATTTGGATTCCTTTAATTTCTTTTTTCTTCTGATTCCTGTAGCTAAAAATTCCAAAACTATGTTGAATAATAGTGGTGAGAGTGGGCAACCTTGTCTTATTCTTGATCTTAGTGGAAATGGTTTTAGTTTTTCACCGTTGTGAATGAAGTTGGCTGTGGATTTGTCATATATGGCCTTTATTATATTGAGGAAAGTTCCCTCTATGCTTACTTTCTGAGGGAGTTTTATCATAAATGGGTGTTGAATTTTGTCAAAAGCTTTTTCTGCATCTATTGAGATGATCATATGGTTTCACTCCTTCAGTATGTTAATATGGTGTATCACATTGATTGATTTGCGTATATTGAAGAATCCTTGCATTCCTGGGATAAACCCCACTTGATCATGATGTATGATCCTTTTAATGTGCTGTTGGACTCTGTTTGCTAGTATTTTTTTTTTTTTTTGAGGATTTTTGCATCTATGTTCAACGATATTGGCCTGTAGTTTTCTTTTTTTGTGACATCATGGTCTGGTTTTGGTATCAGGGTGATGGTGGCTTCTTAGAATGCGTTTGGGAGTGTTCCTCCCTCTGCTATATTTTGGAAGAGTTTGAGAACAATAGGTATTAGCTCGTCTCTGAATATTTGATAGAATTTGTCTGTGAAGCCATCTGGTCATGGGCTTTTGTTTCTTGGAAGAATTTTAATAACAATTCCAATTTCAGTGCTTGTGATTGGTCTGTTTATATTTTCTATTTCTTCCTGGTTCAGTCTTGGAAGGTTGTGCTTTTCTAAGAATTTGTCCATTTCTTCCAGGTTGTCCAAGTTATTGGCATATAGTTGCTTGTAGTAATTTCTCATGATCCTTTGCATTTCTGCAATGTCAGTTGTTACTTCTCTGTTTTCATTTTTAATTCTATTGATTTGAGTCTTCTCCCTGTTTTTCTTGATGAGTCTGGCTAATGATTTATCAATTGTGTTTTCCTTCTCAAAGAACCAGCTTTTAGTTTTATTGATTTTGCTATTGTTTCCTTCATTTCTTTTCCAATTATTTCTGATCTGACCTTTATGATTTCTTTTCTTCCACTTTCTGGGGGTTTTTTGTTCTTCTTTCTCTAATTCCTTTAGGTACAAAGTTAGCTTGTTTATTTGAGATTTTTTTGTTTTTTGAGGTAGGATTGTATTGTTCTAAACTTCCCTCTTACAACAGCTTTGGCTGCATCCCATAGGTTTTGGGTTGTCGTGTATTCATTGTCATTTGTTTCTAGGTATTTTTTGATTTCCTCTTTGTTTTCTTCAGTGATCTCTTTGTTATTTAGTAGTGTATTGGTTAGCCTTCATGTGTTTGTATTTTTTGCAGATTTTTTCCTGTAATTTATATCTAGTCTCGCAGTGTTTTGGTCAGAAAAGATACTTGATAAGATTTCAATTTTCATAAATTTACCAAGGCTTGATGTGTGACCCAGGATATGATCTATCCTGGAGAATGTTCCATGAGCACTTGAGAAGAAAGTGTATTCTGTTTTTTTTTTGGATGGAATGTCATATAAATATCAATTAATTCCATCTTGTTGAATGTATGGTTTAAAGCTTGTGTTACCTTATTTATTTTCCTTTGGATGATCTGTCTATTGGTGAAAGTGGGGTGTTAAAATGCCCTACTATTATTGTGTTATTGTTGATTTTCCATTTTATGGCTGTTAGCATTTGCCTTATGTATTGTGCATAAACATTTACAAGTGTTATATCTTCTTCATGGATTGATCCCAATGATCCCTTGATCATTATATAGTGCCCTTCTTTGTCTCTTCTAATAGTCTTTATTTTAAAGTCTATTTTGTCTGATATGAGAATTGCTACTCCAGCTTCCTTTTGATTTGCATTTGCATGGAATATATTTTTCCATCCCCTCAATTTCCATCTGCATGTGTCCCTAGGTCTGAAGTGGGTGTGTTGTAGACAGCATACATATACAGGTCTTGTTGTATCCATTCTGCCAGTGTATGTCTTTTGGTTGGAGCATTTTATCCATTTACATTTAAGGTAGTTTTTAATATGTATGTTCCTATTACCATGATCTTAATTGTTTTGTGTTTGTTATTGTAGGTCTTTTCCTTCTCTTCTTTTTCCCACCTAGAGAAGTTCCTTTAGTACTTGTTGTAAAACTGGTTTGGTGTTGCTGAATTCTCTTAGCTTTTGCTTGTTTGTAAAGGTTTTAGTTTCTCCGTTGAATCTGAATGAGATCCTTGCTGGGTAGAGTAATCTTGGTTGTAGGCTTTTCTCTTTCATCACTTTAAATATGTCCTGCCACACCCTTCTGAATCGCACAGTTTCTGCTGAGAAATCAGCTGTTAACCTTATGGGGATTCCCTTGCATGTTATATGTTACTTTTCCCTTTCTGCTTTTGATATTTTTTCTTTGTATTTAATTTTCGATAGTTTGAATAATAGGTGTCTTGGCGTGTTTCTTCTTGGATTTATCCTGTATGGGACTCTCTACACTCCCTGGACTTGATTATTTCCTTTCCCATCCTAGGGAAGTTTTCAGCTATTTAACCTCTTCAAATATTTTCTCAGTCCCTTTTTTTCTCTTCTTCTTGGACCCCTCTAATCCAAATATTGGTGCATTTAATGTTGCCCCAGAGGTCTCTGAGAGTCTCCTCAATTCTTTTCATTCATTTTTCTTTATTCTGCTCTGTGGTAGTTATTTCCACTATTTTATCTTCCAGGTCACTTATCCTTTCTTCTGCCTCAGTTATTCTGTTTTTGTTTCCTTCTAGAGAATTTTTAATTTGATTTATTGTGTTGTTCATCATTGTTTGTTTGCTCTGTATTTCTTCTAGGTCCTTGTTAAACATTTCTTGTATTTTCTCCATTCAATTTCCAAGATTTTGGATCATCTTTAGTATCATTACTTTGAATTCTTTTTCAGGTAGACTGCCTATTTCCTCTTCATTTGTTTGGTCTGGTGGGTTTTTATCTTGCTCCTTCATCTGCTGTTTGTATTTCTTTATCTTCTCATTTTGCTTAACTTACTGTGTTTGGGGTCTCCTTTTCACAGGCTGCAGTCTTGTAGTTCCCGTTGTTTTCGGTTCGGTGTCTGCCCCCAGTGGCTCTCGTTGTTTCAGTTGGTTGTGTAGGCTTCCTGGTGGAGGGGGCTGGTGCCTGTGTTCTGATGGATGAGGCTGGATCTTGTCTTTCTGGTGAGCATGACCACGTCCGGTGGTGTGTTTTTGGTTGTGTGTGAGCTTATTATGATTTTAGGCATCCTCTCTGCTAATAGGTGGGATTGTGTTCCTGTCTTACTAGTTGTTTGGTATGGGGTGTCCTGCACTGTAGCTTGCTGTTCGTTGAGTGGAGCTGGGTCTTAGCATTGAGATGGAGATCTCGGGGAGAGCTTTCATTGTTTGATATTATGTGGGTCCGGCCGGTCTCTGGTGGTCCAGTATCCTGAACTAGGCTCTCCCACCTAAGAGGCTCAGGGTTGACACCTGGCCAGAGCACAAAGACCCTTCAGCCACACTGCTCAGAAGAAAAGGGAGAAAAAAAATAAAATGAAGTTATTAAAATAAAATAAAAAACTTTTAAATTATGAAAAATTAAAAAATAGAAAGGTAATAAAAAATAAAACTTAAAAAAATAGAAAAACGAAAGAAGCGAGCAACCAAACCAGTAAACAAATCCACCAATGATAATAAATAGTATAAACTATACTAAAAAAAAAAAAATGAAAAAAACCAGACAGAACCCTAGGACAAATGGTAAAGACAAAGCTATACAGAGAAAATCACACAAAGATGCATACACATACACACTCATAAAAAGAAAAAGGAAAAAACAGATATATATGAAAAAAATGAAGAGAGCAACCAAATCAATAAATCTACCAATGATAATAAGCTCTAAATACTAAACTAAGTTAAACATAAAACCAGAAACAAATTAGATGCAGAAAGCAAATGCCAAGTCTACAGCTGCTCCCAAATTTTGCCTGAATTTTGGGATGATTCTTTGTCTATTCAGGTGTTCCACAGATGCAGGGTACATCATGTTGATTGTGGAGATTTAATCTGCTGATGCTGAGGCTGCTGGGAGAGATTTCCCTTTCTCTTCTTTGTTCTCACAGATCCCAGGGGCTCAGCTTTGGATTTGGCCCCGCCTCTGCGTGTAGGTCACCTGAGGGCGTCTGTTCCCTGCCCAGACAGGACGGGGTTAAAGGAGCAGCTGATTAGGGGGCTCTGGCTCACTCAGGCTGGGGGAATGGAGGGGTATGGAATGCAGGGCAAGCCTGCGGCAGCAGAGGCCAGTATGACATTGCAACAACCTGAGGTGCGCCAGGTGTTCTCCCGGGGAAGTTGTCCCGGGATCATGGGACCCTGGCAGTGGCCGGCTGCACAGGTTCCCGGGAAGGGAGTTGTGGATAGTGACCTGTGCTTGCACACAGGCTTCTTGGTGGCTGTAGCAGCAGCCTTAGCAGTTCATGCCCGTCTCTGGTATCCAAGCTGATAGCTGCGGCTTACACCCATCTCTGGAGCTCGTTTAGGTGGTGCTCTGAATCTCCTCTCCTCGCACACTATGACACAATGGTCTCTTTCCTCTTTGGCAGTTCCAGACTTTTTCCCCGCCTCCTTCCCGGCTAGCTCTGGGGCACTAGCCCCCTTCAGGCTGTGTTCACACAGCCAACCCCAGTCCTCTCCCTGGGACCCGACCTCCGAAGCCTGAGCCTCAGCTCCCAGCACCCACCCACCCTGGCGGGTGAGCAGACAAGCCTCTTGGGCTGGTGAGGGCTGGTCGGCACTGATACTCTGTGGGGGAATCTCTCTGCTTTGCCCTCTGCACTGCTGTTGCTTCGCTCTCCTCTGTGGCTCCAAAGCTTCCCCCCCACCCACTCCCCATCTCCACTAGTGAAGGGGCTCCTAGTGTGTGGAAACTTTTCCTCCTTCACAGCTCCCTCCCAGAGGTGCAGGTCCCATCTCTATTCTTTTGTCTCTGTTTTTTCTTTTTTCTTTTGCCCTACCCAGGTATGTGGGAAGTTTCTTGCCTTTTGGGAGGTCTGAGGTCTTCTGCCAGCATTCAGTTGGTGTTCTGTAGGAGTTGTTCCACATGTAGGTGTATTTCTGATGTATTTGTGGGGAGGAAGGTGATCTCTGCATCTTACTCCTCTGCCATCTTGAGGGTCCTCTCCCAGAATGTCATTTTCTTAATCAGGTCTTCCCTGACCCTGTATTGAAAATTTTAAACCATCTCTCACTCCACCATTCTGCAACTCTTTCCTGTTTCTTTCTCTCCATTTTTGTACTTACTTCTAACAATTTGCTCATTTATTTTATTTCTTACTACTCTTAATAGACTCTAAGCTCTATGTAAACAGTGATATTTTACTGTTAATTAACTAAAACAGTGTCTGGAATATAGTAGATTATCAATAGTTATTTGTCAAAAAATATATGAAATTAGTGATAATGCCATATTTAAATGAACCTTGAAAATAAATTAAAGACCTTAGACGCATGAATCCTGCTTAGGAATCTTATACTTTGGATTCCATTCTGAGAGTTCTTTAGGGTACAACATGGTGTAATTTGAAATATAACCACTTACATTGTTTAGGCTTTTATTCTGTAAGAACAGGGTCACTGGCTCTCTACAGAGTGACATTTTGGGTTATGTCACCTTAACTATGAAACCCTGCTTGAGATAAATTTCCAATATAACTCGGAGGCAGAGAAGTCAGATTAATGCTATTTGGCTGCATTCTAAATGTCATTGTTTTTATTTCAAAAGGCCAGGAAATAACATTTTAAATACCTGTAGCACCACTATTCACCATCAACGCATTCAGCAAAAAAGGCAGAATCTGAACTATCTCTATTCAGTTTTTACCATTTTAGAAATAGAGGCTTTCTAGAAATGAAATATCTCTTGACACATAGTAGACATGGGTTTAAAATATTTAGTGAAAAAGAACACATTGATTAAATCTTGTGACTTTATGAAAGCCCACCTTCCCCACAAGAGAAAGGAGAATCAACATGATGCTTAAGCACTGTAACTGTTGATAAATAAATAAATATAAGTTTAAATAATATATATATGTATTGTTACCTTTTCATGTCTCCCTGAAGGTGGATTAACAATTACTACCCACTTAGGAATTATGAATAATAATAAATTCTTTTAATTTTTGAATTTTATTTATTTTTTATACAGCAGGTTCTTATAAGTCATCAATTTTATATACATCAGTGTATACATGTCAATCCCAATCACCCAGTTCATCACACCACCATCCCCAAATAATACATTATAATATTAATTTCCTCTCTATCAAAAAGTCATCTAGATGGTGTGTTTGATTATAAACAATGGTAAATAATTTTTTCCTAAATTTAATTTCAATATTTTGTTGGCATTGGTGTTGGGCTGGAAATGAAACACTTTGAATCATTCAAGGAAGCACACTAGGAACTGGCAGCATCTCTTCCAGAAAACTCATTCAATAAATATTTAATCTGATATGTTTCAAAGAGCATTTGATGACGATTATATTTCACATGTTTATTTAAGAAGAAGCATTTACCTGTAGGGGGATTTGGGATATTTGGATACTAGAACCATTAGCATAAGTGATGAATAATGTAAGTTACAATAGAGAGAAGCATTGTTATTATTCCTATATAATAAATAGTTTGTTGTTAAATTGATATTATAGGCTTTTTAGTTATAAAATGTTAAAAAAACTTCTGGCCAGAAATTTATAATTAAAAGGTTAATACTTTAAGAGAATGAAAAAACAAGACTATAGAAAATGTTTGCAAATCATATGTCTGATAAAGAACATTCAGAATATAGAATATATAAAGAACTTTCAAAATTCAATAATAAAACAACAAACAACCCACTGAAAAATCTGGCAATCAATTTAAATAGACACTTTTTCAAAAAGATTCATAGATGGCAAATAAGTACATGGAAACAGTTCTCAGCATCATTAGTCATTAGAGAAATGTAAAATGAAATCACAGCTACTGCCTCACACATATTAGAATGTGTAAAATTAAAAAGGTTGACTATATCAAGTGTTGCAAATATTTGAAGCAACTGGAACTCTAATAAACTGCTGGTTTGTATGTAAAATATTCCACTTTTGAAAATAGTTTTGCAGTTTCTTACAAAGTTAAACATACACCTATCACATGCTCAGTTATTTCACTGAGTATTTATCAAAGAGAAATGAAAGCTTATTTTCATAAAAAGAATTTTACATGGGTGTTCACAGTAGATTTATTTGTAATATTCTCAAACTGAAAACAACCCAAAGTCCATCTAGATAATCAAATTATATGTATCTACACCTTGCATTCTTACTTAGAAATAGGAAGAATGAACTACTAATACATCTAAAAACATGGATGAATTTCACTGAATGATGCCAGTAAAAGAAGCTCAGCAACAAACAGTATACAGTGTATGATTCCATATACACAAAATTCTACAAAATGGAAACTAATCTCTAGAGACAGAAAGCAAATGAGTTGTTGCTTGGGAGATGAGACAGCAGGGAAAGGACAGAATGAGGAATTATAAAGGGGCACAGGAAAATTTGGTTGGAGATGAATATTTGCTATCTTGACTGTGTTGACTGCTTTACAGGTATATGCAAATGTCAGAACTTATCAAATTGTATACTTTAAATACACGTTGTATGCCAATTATATACCATACAGCTGTTTGAGAAAACACACTCACTGAAAAGAAGTAAATGTTTCATTTATATGATCATCATGGATAAATCTATGCCTCAAAGAATCTATATCACCACCTCTGTAATCAGAACTGTGGGAGATCAGCAAGAGGCAGGAAGCTCAGACCCTGCTGTGAAGAAGTGCATGATCTAGAGGAGAAGGGTTTCATTTGTGGACCAATTAAAGGAAGCTGTGGTGCCTACAGACCAGAGTAGGCCATCCTAGCCCCAAGGCTAATTCTCCCACCAGTTGCCCATTTTTATTTTGGAAAATTTTGATTCTGCTAAGAGTTTAAAGGCCAGTAAAATAATTACTTATATACTCATCGAAAAATAATAACTTAAGTGTTTAATTATTTGTACTTCAATAAGGCTTAGTATTTTGATATACCCATCCATCAAACCATTAAGTACAGAGGAAAGAAGAAGAAAGTCCACTTTTTACAGCATTTATTCAATTGAATTCAACTTTACAACTGACAAAGATCATTAAAATTTTTAAATGTAGAGGTGAATATACATAAAATGTAGAAGCCAACTCATTTTATAAACATTTAGTAATAGGAACTGACTGACTGATAAGAAGTTGCAAAACAGCCGTAAAGACTTTTAAGTATTGATTATCAATTATCTTGGTTTATGCAGTGAAAAAACAGTTATTTTTTCCATATCACTTCTTCTATACCAGTATATGCATCATAATAAAAAAGCCTAATCACAATATTTATAGACCAATCTTTTTGGTAATCTACAAGGTATAGCAATAGAGATAATTATAATTTTATTAGCCTCTCCTAGTTCTGAAGCTATGATATTAGATGAAAAATATGCCAGATATTTTAATGTATAATTACAGTTAAGAAAACCACAAAGCATAATATGCTATATGCTCTGACTATAAATGAAAAGAGTCAAATCTAAATATACTTGTGTCTTTATTCAAGGTTTGAATTTTATTTATAAATTTAAACAAAGAAACGAAGACATAATTTTTGATAAGTAGAGGAAAATAAAAACCATCAATATGTATAACTATTACAAAAATACACTTAGCAAATACTTAAATTTGCTGCATGTAGACTAGTGTGAGAATGTGAAATTCCTGGGGTCTGTAGTCTTAGAAGGACCTCAAAACTTCCATGGGTTTTTACCTCCAGAAATACCACCAGGTTCTCATGGTGACTATCCAAAAAAAGATCCCCTCATGGCTCTGACAGTAAGAAGGGGAGAGTAATCATTGCAAAATATTCCTAGAAAGTTCTCCACAACCCATTTCTGTTCTCCAGGGGAACAGACTTCGTCAGAGACTTATCCTAGCTGGGGTAAAGGCATTCTACCCCCTCCAGATCTCTCTGACGTCCTGTCTCACCTAAAGGGTGAAAAAATAATATAACCACTGGAGAAAAGCTTGTGAAAGTTACAAACCGGAGACACAAGCCCATTATTTAAAGACTGAGACTTAAAGAGAACCTTAAGATATTAGAAGGCTTCCTATCCTCTACACATTACTTCTATATCAACAGGGCTCCAGTATGACAGCAGTGGGTTTTACCTGAAACAGTTACAAGAAACAGGCTCTCCATAAGAAGTACTTAAACCCAAGGTCAAGAGAAGAGTCAAAATAAGAACACTAAAGGAATACAAATACAAAGTGTCTGGAACCTAGTTAAGGCAAACATTAAACACAGCCCGACTCCCAGCCAGATTAACATAAATACTCACAATAAAACCCTATTTACCTCATTTGCTATTAGTGAATACAGGTCCAGTTTTCAATAAAAATATTACAAGACATGTTGCAAAACAAGATAAAACAGTCTGAAGAGATAAAGTAGTCATCAGAATTAGACTCAGGTATGTCACAGATGATGGAATTAGAAGGTAGGCAATTTAAAACAATGATTAATAAGTTAAAGGCTTTAATGGAAAAAATAGACAACATGCAATAATACATGGATAATGTAAGTAGAAAGATGGAAGTGTTCAAGAGAAAATTCTATAAATCAAAAACACTGTACTAGAAATGGATAATGCCTTTAATGGGCTCATTAGTAGAGAAGGCACAGCTGAGGAAAAAAATCAGTGAGCTGATGAAAAGTCAATAGAAACTTTGAAAACTGAAATGCAAAGGGAAAAAAATAATTAAAAATCAAAGCTGAGCATTCAAGAACTGTGGGAGAATTTTGAAAATCTGTAACATACACATAATTAGAAGACCAGATGGAGAAGAAAGAGAAGATAGAAAATAATTATCTGATGTAATAATAAGTGAGAAATTTCCAAAAGTAATGACAGATACCAAACCACAGGTCAAGGAAGCTCAGAATAAATACCAAAAAACGACATCTGGACATATCATATTCAAATTGTGGAAAACCAAAGAAAAGTAGAAAATCTTGAAAGAAGCCAGGGAAGTGGGGGGAGGGGTGGTATAGAGACCTTACCTATATAGGAATAAGGAAAAGTATTACAGAAACCTTTGTATTGGAAAACATGCAAGCAAGGAGAAAATGGAGTGAAATGTTTAAGGTGTTGAAAGAAAAAAAACACAACCAACCGAGAATTGTAAATTCAACATAGAATTACACTTCAAAGTGAAGGACATGACCAGTTTCCAGTTCCACATGTAAGGAAGGTGCAAGTCATCACTTTATCTTAACAACAAGTAAAAAGCTGAGCAGACTGAAATATCAACAACTCTTCTTGGATTCCTAAGAGAGGCTGTGTCCCCAACAAGAGAGAGACAGGTGAATACAGAGAGTCATGGTTTACCTGAGCAGGGATTCATGAGTGGAAATCTCCAGGGGAACCAATGCTGGAGTAGGAGAACCTGAACTATAATTGACAAATTGCCGGAAGCTCAATGTGGACAACTCTAAGAGTTAAAAACTCCAGGGTGAATCCAGCCACTGGAGAGTCACTGCAACTTTGTGAGATTTACCTCTAGAGCTCGGCCAGGTTCTCACAGTAAATAGTGGAGAAATATCCCTTTGGGCTTCCTACAGGAGGAGTGGAAAAGGAACAATTTTGAAATATGCCAGAGGACTCTCACAGTGCCTATCCTTAGGAAAAACAAGTTCACCAGAGGCTAACCTAGTGCAGTATTGTCAGAGCCTAACTGACCTAGGGAAAGGAAGTATCCAACTCTAGTCAGCTCTAGCCTTGCAAGTGGGAGAAAGGAAATACTCAATTCTAGCCCAATCCAAATAACCTCTCTCACCAAAGGAGGGAGAAAAAAACTGAGAAACACATGTGTCAGGTTCAAAGTCCAGAGGCATACACTCACTAAAGAATTGAGAATGAAGTAATGTTGGATTATATCCCAATGTATAAAACAAATATACATGAACTTATGCAGATACAAATAAATAAATAGGGGAGAATATACAAACCTGTGCAGAAGAATTCCAAATAAATTATATAGATACTCTGCCCTCAATTAGGTGAAGCACAACTCCTCACTTTTAACAGATTTTAACAGGAAATCTGCTAAAATGACTTTGGTTAGATGAATAGTTCACATTTTTCAATGGTGAAAAAAATGGTAATAACAATAAACACGGGATCACAAATTAGCAGAAATCTTTGAGTTCCTAAGCTATTTCCTAATATTACTCAGCCATAAAAAGAAACTAAATTGACTTATTTGTAGTGAGGTGGATGGACCTAGAGTCTGTCATACAGAGTGAAGTAAGTCAGAAAGAGAAAAATAAATACCGTATGCTAACACATATATATGGAATCTAAAAAATAAAAAAAAAAGGTTCTGAAGAACCTAGGGGCAGGGCAGGAATAAAGACACAGGTGTAGAGAATGGACTTGAGGACATGGGGAGGGGGAAGGGTAAACTGAGACGAAGTGAGAGAGTGGCATGGACATATATACACTACTAAATGTAAAATAGCTAGTGGGAAGCAGCCGCATAGCACAGGGAGATCAGCTTGGTGCTTTGTGTCCACCTAGAGGGGTGGGATAGGGAGTGTGGGAGGGAGACACAAGAGGGAGGAGATATAGGGATATATGTATATGTGCAGCTGATTCAATTTGTTATACAGCAGAAACTAACACACCATTGTAAAGCAATTATACCTCAATAAAGATGTTAAAAAAATGAAATATTATATTTTATGCATTTGAAGGTTCCTAAGGATTTTACTGTATTTTAGTATCTGATATGAACAGGAAGATAAATTAACTATTCCCATAACAATATATGTAAATGTGTTAATGGATTATTCTCTAATAGAGTTTTAAGATTTCTCATTCCCAGGTAATTATTTTTAAAATTTGCTTTTAAACCTAATTTTAGTATAGGATGTCAGGTAGCATTACCTACAGGAAGAGCAACACAGTATGAGCAAAGTTACACCATTTGCCAAGGTGAATATAAAATTTGTTATCTATATTATTCATTTCATGAGGTAAATGGGAAGGTAGTATCCACAGGAAATAGCTAACTACTATGTTTCATAAATAAATGGAAACAAAAGTATTTTTCTATTTCCTTTGAAATTTAGAGCAATAGACATATTAAAAGAATGCCTTTGGTCCTTTATATTTTATTCAACTAATTTACACTAAGTCAATACATACAAACTAAGTTTATACTTTTTAATCTTTAATTGCTTATTTGATTGTGAATTACATATAGTGAATCTGGATGAATGTTTAAAAACATTTTCTCTTTCCTAGAATAAATTTGCTTATATATTAATAATGATACATTAATAAAATAACAACCATGCCATGACAAAGGCTATTCTGAATTAGTAGTTCAATCTCATCTCCTGATTGACAAAAGTGCCAAATGGGAATAACTGGGTACCACTCAAAGATTTTCTTCAATAAATGAACTAAACAGAAGTTTCTCACCTTGATAACTGGACCCCAGTGACCCACATTTAGGCATTTCCAGTATCTGTGATTGTTGAAATTTCTTTCATTTGTTCTCAAATCTCTCACATATTCACTCTTGTGGACATGGCCAAGCATTCATGAGAGGGCTGGCAGCTGGAAACAGAGGGAAGCTCTTTAGGTCTGAACTGAATAGAAGTTAAGGAAAGCTCAGTTGAATTTGTATATTTATCCTCCAAAGCCCTGAAACAGCTCAATTTTAAATATCAAATAAATACCCTTACTTTATATTTCCCACGCGCTTGAAGGTTGAAAATAGTGCTTCGCATCAGGAGTCTGAGTTCCATGTCACCCTGTCAAATAGTTGTTGCCTTCGGCTATAAAAGTGCTGCCGTCTTGGGAGTGCCATGCCCAAGTTTAACTGACTTCAAAGAACATCCATTCAGTGAAGTGAAGCCTTGCGTTGGAAGGAGATTGTCCCAAGGCAAATCAATAAGGTCATTTTAGGGGCTCTAACTTTGAGAGGAAGTTTCTTCTAGTATATTCTCTCATGCATCCAAAAGCTTTTCACTTTTTTTGTGAAAAGTCTAAGTCCATATTATTCCTTTCTTGCTTTGTGTAACTATAATTTAGGTGGTTAATTTAAGTGCACTGTGTGGCTCACTTTAAATGAGAACCACTGAAATCCACTTTAAGGAAGAATTTCTTTAAAATGATTGATCTCCAAAATGTTTATTGTTGTGATAAGAGTAATGTTTATTTTCAATAAGTTTGGAGTAAGTCATTATAAAATACAGATTTGTTTTCCCCAATAGTAGGCTATAGTTTCCCAAGAAATACATCTCATATTAATACGATACTTTCAGTTTTCATCATGACAAAAATCTCTTATGATGGATTTCTGGTTCTGATGGATCTCTAAATATTCACAGCATTGTATACAAATCAGTGGCTCAAACTATTTGGATGCAAAAAGACTTGTAAATTTTAAGTAAAAGGTTATTTAGATATGAAGTTTTCTTTTTTTTTTTTGCGGTACGCGGGCCTCTCACTGTTGTGGCCTCTCCTGTTCTCTCCCGTTGCGGAGCACAGGCTCGGGACGCACAGGCTCGGGACGCGCAGGCTCGGGATGCGCAGGCTCAGCAGCCATGGCTCACGGGCCCAGCCGCTCCGTGGCATGTGGGATCTTCCCGGACCGGGGCACGAACCCGTGTCCCCTGCATTGGCAGGCGGACTCTCAACCACTGCGCCACCAGGGAAGCCCTATGTAGTGATTTTGATAATACAAAGTTTAGCAATTGTGAGAGACTCATTAGGAGCTATTAAATGCTAATACTGATTACTCTCCATATATAGCCTATATTCATGTTGGAGATTTTGATTAACATATACTATTTCAACAAGAAGTCTTATCATCACATATATTTATAAGACATTTAAGGAAAGAAAACCTTTAAGTAATTCCCAAACGTCCTTGCAGTTCTTCAAAGCCAAATTATTTTTCTGAGATAGTAGACTTCTTTAAAGGAACACATTACAATGAAATGCTCCTCGCAATGAAAGTAGTACTTTCTACTTAGGATGTAGTGTTTTGCCCTTAAAGCATAGGTCTTAGTTATAAAATAAGGACAAGCTTGGCAGTGAGGATACCAGTTTACAGTGCAACTGAGCTTTCCCCTGCTTTGTTGTCATATTTGATTTCTTCAAACAAATGAATTACTGGTAAACACATTGTATTAAACACATGTCAATTGATGTGGTCCCTAGTGACTTACAAAGCTCATAGGATTTTGAATAATTTGACTGCTGGCTTTGTGAAGAAGCCATCCTCATTGCCTATGGGGCTGGGTATCAGAAACACTTGTAGCAATCACATCAAATTTGGTTTTGTTTTCTAAAGATAACAAACAATTCCAATAATTACTAGATTTTAATGCTATATTTAAAACTGTCATATCTAAAGAGGAAGTCATCTCTATCACTCCTCAGAGATGCCCATCATCACTGAGGTGGGACTATTCTCTTCTGATAAGGGAAGTTATGGTCTTTGTTTCAACCATTTGTTTTCCACACGCTGATAGCCTTGCCCAGGGCATGAAACTTCTAAGTTCTGTGCACTGAGTCTCCTATTTCTTCATCCTTGTGAGCTGATTCTTGCATGGGTCTAGTCAGTCCAGATGGCAACTGTCTCCCTTACTGGGACAATGACTGGTCTGTGCATAGAGAGGGTATTAGTTGCTTGGGCTGTCATAACAAACTGTATGTACCACAAACTGGATGGCTTAAAACAACAAAAATTTAGTGTCTCACAGTGCTGGAGGCTAGAAGTCTGAACTCAAGGTGCTGGCAGAGCTTAGCTCCCTCTGAAACTCAGGACAGAATCTTTCCTTACTTCCTAACTTCTGATACTGGCTGACAGTCCTTGGCATTCCTGGGCTTGTAGTTATATCCATCCAGTCTTTGCTTCTGCTATCACATGGCCATCTTTACACCATCTTCTCTCTGTGTGGGTCTGTTTAAATTTCCCTTTTTCATAAGGACATGAGTCATAGTGGATTAGGATCCACCTTAATTGCCCTATCTTAGCTTGATTAAATCTGCAAAGACTATATTTCCAGATAAGGACACATTTTGAGTTATCGCGGGTTAGGACTTCAACATATCTTCTTTTGAAGAAGAGTACAATTCAAAACATACCAGAGGGCTTCCCTGGTGGCGCAGTGGTTGAAAGTCCACCTGCCAATGCGGGGGGACACGGGTTCCTGCCCCGGTCTGGGAGGATTCCGCATGCTGTGGAGCGGCTGGGTCCAGCGAGCCATGGCCGCTGAGCCTGCGCGTCCGGAGCCTGTGCTCCACAACGGGAGAGGCCACAACAGTGAGAGGCCCGCATACCGCAAAAAACCAAACAAACAAAAAAAACATACCAGAGAACATAGTTTGCTTATTTAAAAAAAATTATTTTCAGAGGTAAGGAATGTATTCCTAGACATAAAGAGCAGAAAGAAGAAATTTTGGTTTGTTGTTTATATGTTTTGTTTGGTTAGGAGACTTTAGTGTCTTTAGTTTGCACTGTTTACATTCATTTAAGTCTACATTGTTTGGTATATGGTTTGGCAAATAATAATAATTCTAGTCATTATCATAAGACACACCATTGATTATTGAATTCCCATCATAATATATGTCATGAAATCAACAAAGCACCTGCTACTGGCTAGATCCCTGGGGACATTTAAATAGGACAGGTAGTCAACAGTCAGGCTTTAAGATTTCTTTCCCTATCATTTTCTTTATATATATATCTCAAACATTCAGTCTTTAAAGTATGTTTCTTCCTTACTCATTTCACCTCTGCCTTCTGTGCTTCCTTTTACCAAGTCCCAGAGTTTTGAACTGTGTTGATTTTTCCAGGAAACAACAGAAAAACATTTTACTTTACAATAGCATCTGTCAAAGAATGGATGTGTTGTTTTTGCCTTCCATTGGGCCATCTCTGCTTCACTGATATCTGAACATATTTTGCTGTTACCAAACAGTACCTGCACACAGAGTAATGTTTTCAGGTACCAGAAAGTGTCACTGATTTACTTGTGGCAATATAGGATTCCTTGATTAAGAGTTTGACAAATCCCCATTGAAGCTGCATAATAAATCAATCTTTTACTGGAAAAGCCTGAGAGGAGGGTAAGTGAAGATGCTATACATTAATACCTGGGGGAGAGTTACTAACCTCTGTTCTCTGGTGATCAATCACCTCGGCTGGGTTGCACTGACAATGTCTGGAGGTCATCTGGTTAATGAGATAGCACTGGGAGAGTCCTTTCCAGTATTCCATTGTATCAGTCCATCATTAACACCCATTTTAGACACCAAGATCCATTTGCTACTTTTAAAAGAAAATCCTGTGAAATATAACCAGAGCAGATTAATAATTATAAATGGATTACATAAAAAACAATTAAGAAAAATATGCCATTGCTCTTAGAGTGCCTTCATTGGGAAGAATTATAACAAAGTTGGTTTGAGGTTTTATTTGTTTTTTTCCCCAGAATCTCTCTTGAATACACGATTTTATTATGCCATAGGATAGAAAAATAACAAAAATGGATCAATAGTGGAGATATCAACATTTGATTGAGATTGTAGACATTGTTGCTAAAATGTTGATATCCAGAACATGGCTGTTTGGAAATTATCTCAGGAATATGTGTACTTCAGAAACATGGAAAAATGAACTTCAAAAGAGAAAAAGGAAAATATTTCTCCTGCACAGTTATTTTCCTTCTTTCAGGAACCTTTGGCTATTAGCTGCAGTTATGGATTAAAATGTGTACCTTTCATTTTTCTTCTGAGAAAACAAAAGTGGAGAAGGAGTTGGGCCCAATGCTCATTTAGATTTTGTTCTTAATCTCTGATAAATGAAGCAAATCACTTCATTTCTGTCATATAAATAGGAGACATCATTCATCTTTATATCCTCAGCAACTAGTAAGTAGATGCTCAAAAACTGTTTCTAAATAGTTTTTTCATTGTTTTCTTCATTACTATTTAAAATGATTCAAATCTCATACAAAATTGATATTCAGTATTAGTCTTTCTAAAGAAGAAAAAATCTTTAATTTTTACCCAATATCATCCATTTTTTCTGTGATAATGAAGTATAAGTACATATCCTATATAAATGTACATTTATATATAACTGACAGGCTAATAAAAAATACTGAAGACTCTTATAGCTATTAATATATGCATTTTTGTCACAGTTTTCTGCTAATTTTCATTTTTTCCTTCTTTTCAAAGTACTCAGATAACATATTTTAAAATGCCTGGTTCTATATTATATTTATCTGTTTATAAATCTACCCCTCCAACATAATTTAAGTTTCCAGAGATCACTGATGCTATCATGCTCATTTAAATAGAAGTGATTTGGAACTAATCATAATTCATACATGATAACATTTTTTGCACATCAAAATGGTTTATAAAAGCTAGCTTAATTCATAGTTTTAGCAGCTTTTACCGCACTTAAAATATTTTTACAGAGGCTTCTGTTTTAGAGATATCATTTACTTATAAGAAGTCATGAATGAACCTTAAGTTTTATAACTTTGAGTTCTTAAGAGAAGCCTTCTGGGGACTTCCCTGGTGGTCCAATGGTTAAGAATCCATCTTCTAATGCAGGGGACGTGGGTTCGATCCCTGGTTGGGTAACTAAGATCCCACAAGCCACGGGGCAACTAAGCCCACATGCCACAACTAGAGAGAAACCCACATGCTGCAATGAAGAGCCCACGTGCCACAATGAAATATCCGGCGTGTGGCAACTAAGACCCAAAGCAGCCAAAAATAAATTAATAAATATTTTTTTTAAAAAAAGAGAAGCCTTCTGAAAATGTTTTCTACTTGTAGATAAGGAGTAAATTGTTTTTTTTAAATTTATTAAGCTTGTTATTTTTGTGTATGCACTTTAAATTTCTGTATACATTGCTTAACCTAAAACTGACCTAATAATCCTATAAGTCACATGATCCCAGTAGCAGGATCAGTTTGTCCAAAAGTGGCTGTACCAATATCAACAATCACACAGGTCCTTTTGCCATGTGACTCTGCCACTCCCCCATCAAGTGGTAAACTCAAATCACCTTCCCCTTGCATCTGGTATGGCTTTCCTAACTCAGTTATAGCAGTAGAAAGTGGTGAAAAAAGTGATGCAGCATGCTTTCCAAGGCTACGTAAGAGGAAGTCTTGCAGTCCTGCTTCAGTCTTTTGGAATCCTCATTTTTCCTTTTGGGGATGCTTCCTCTCAGAATTCCCCCAGCTGCTTTGAAAAACCTCAGTCACATGGAGGAAGGGGGAGGTATTACAGTCAACAGTCTCATCTGAGCCCACCTCCATGTTACGGCAGCACAGGCATCAGACATGTTAGTGAAAGAGCCTCCAGATGACACAGATCTCCAGTTATCTGAGACACCAGACATCCCCAGATGTTTCAGTTTGCAGCTAAGGTCCCAAACATTGTAGAGCAGAGATAAGCCAACCCACTGAGTCTTTGCTGAACTCCTGACTCACAGAATGTATTTTTGTGTGATACTGCTATATTTGGGTGATTTATTACACATTATTTGAGAATTGGAATACTCTTGATAAATAATTGATATTCTCAAATACCTACTTCTGTAAAATATTAAATATAATTTAATGGACTATTTTTACAATCATGTGTGAGATTTCTCAATATATTAAAAACAAAATGTTGGCTACATACTATCATAGATCATATGTAAAAAATAACTTAAAGTGGGAAATACAGTGCCATCTCATTATGACCATATTAAACAAATCATAATTAGATAAATGAATTCCCGGGACATATGACATGGCTTTTTATGAAAAATAATACTAAATATATAATCTGAACTCAAGTCATTTAAAATCTTAAACCCTCATAGCTAATTAAAATAATGAGTAGCATATTATGATAAAAATAACAGCTTTATATTTATTAAAGCATGCTTTCTTTTGATTTTCTATATTATCTAGTTTATTTACTCAGTTATATAAAGACTGGTATACTTAATGCACTATTGAGGTTTTCTCAAGAAATTAAAGCTTCTCTCCCTACTATATTTCAGTTGTGTTTCCTTTAATTCAGAGAGGTCCAGAGTAATTTTTATTCTTAAATATGATGCTATAGATTGATTGTGAGAAGTCTGATCACATAACTGTTTTTATTCAAAATACATATGAATCTTGGCAGAAAGCAATAACAACAGTAAATATTTAAATAGTGTAGCTTATTAGCTAGGCATCTTTCCAAGTGTTTAGAGATCTTTACAAGATCCCTATAATAATAGGGATACCATAATACGCTACTCTTTTTATCCTTATTTTTTACAGAGGAGGAAAGTGAGGTGTATAGTTTACCTCAGTTCACTCAACTAGTAAGTGTTGGAGCTGGGATTTAAATCCAAACCGTCCTGCTCCAGAGACTGAGCTCTTAAGCTCTACACTCTATTGACTCTGTAGAGGTAAAAAAGTAAAGTAAGAAATGAGTTGGTTAGAATTTAATGGACACCTCAGTTAAAATGCTGTTAGAATGTTTATAGATTCTCTTGCAATCATTTTAGCTTTGATGTTATGCTATACCTTAAAAATTCAACAACTGAGCTGATTTAAGGTAAAAAGAAATTGAAGCCAGTGGGCGTCTTGTTTATATAAAAGAAAACTGAAATTTCATTTTGTTTTTATGACTTTATACAAATCCTACTTAATATAGTGAAGAACAGAATTAATGTTACATTGCAAGGGACAAAGCAAACCAGGAGACAGAGGCATCCGGTTCAGCATCCAAATGAGAGGCAGCTGTGCTTTGGAAACATATGCATGTAGCACCATGACCTGCCTGATACACAATTCAAGGCCTGATAACGTGCACACCTGTAATTTCTTTCTAACTGGTCCACTCCACATGCACTTCACCTTGTACACACAGCTTCAATAATTACTGCTTTGTCAACATGTGAAATCTTCATGAAAAGGTTTAAAATAATTGCAATCTGTTAATAGGACTCCTCTTTATCTTTTCATTGCCTGTGCCAGTGTCATTTCTTTATAGTTAATCTTATATCTTTAATGGACAGTATAAAATGCTATATTCAGAAAAAAGACCACTTTTACTATTCACTTTTTTTTAAAAAATTTAAATTTGTAGCTGATTCCCGCAACTTCAGAAGAAAGGAAATGACTAATGCTATTAAATCAGAGCTCTATCTTTAAAGCTAATTATGTGAGGCCAAGGTATGAATATCATTATTAACATCATAATTCTGATTGAATATTTTTACAAATTTATTTGATGATTACAGATTTCTCTCTCTACATCTCTCAGCCCTCCCCCAATTCTGCAGTTTAATCTATCCTCCTCCCATACCACCAACCCCTAATTTACTGTAAAACTCTCTTTGAAGGAAAGAAAAATCAGTAAGACTTGATTAGATCATTTGAGGAATGCTTTGGTTTCCAGAAGTCAGAATTGACTTGTGAATTTATTAACCACATCAAACCTCCAGAAATGGACAGCATGGCCAGCAGGGTAGTATTTGATACAAGCTTAGTTAAGTAGATGATTCCCCCTCTAACTCCTTCTTTTCCTTTTCTTTTTTACTGAGTGCTCTGAGGCATAAAATTAGTTAACTTGAACTCCCTACAACTCTTCCAGATCCTGGTGACTGTTCTTGGAATATCACCTGCACAAACTTCAACCAATTATAATAAACTTAAAGATCTTTATTTTCTTCTTAACTTTCCACGAGTCCCTTCTGACATTGTTATTTTAAAGCAGTTTGCGCTGAAACAGATATGGCACTTGATAGATGCTTGAGGAAGATAATGACTCTACATCATTGACAACTGGACAGACCTATATTTGTTAGCAGAGATGCTGTGGGATAAGATTATGATAAATAAGGTCATCTAAGGCTTGGACATGAGAACACTCAATCTGGAAATGCACTTAGAGAATGAGATTTATGGTGAGAGTGGAGTTGGAATGGGGCAGAAAGAGAAGCATTTAGATAGAACAGTGAGCACTGGAGTTGGAGTTATCACTGTACTTCTTGGTAATTTAAGATGGGAAAATTTATAAATTACACTCACAGTTCAGAATTACATATTATCCTCAACTATTTATACCAATAAATATTGTATGTCTTTGAAGGAAAAATCACTCATTGTTTATGTGCTAAAAGGATGAAAGGAATAGGTGATTATATCTTATTGGTAAAACTCTGTGATTTGCTAATTTATTTTCAGCTTATTTTGGAAAGAATTTGAAGAAATTGAAGCTCAAAAATATATATAATTGGAAGGCTAAAAATAATCGAAGAATAATGTATTATAATAATAAAGGAAAGATAAACACACTGAAATTAATATCATTAAGATATCTCATGTGCTATCAAATAACAAAACAATTCGGCTTTAAATTTCCAAAATGTCAAAGGACAGCAAGAAACATAGTCAATGTAACATTCTTAGTTTTTTACATAAATAACTGTTTGGGTTTTTTTTGCTGATAAGATATGAGCACAATTTCTCCCATGGAGTGAAAGCATTTTGAGGACATCTATGACATTGTGAATAATATCCTCAAGACAGACACATTATCAAAGTTCAAGGTACACTTCAGTAAACAGATGCAGGGAATCTTTGTGTATTATTTCTGCAATGGATTTTTAAATGTTTGTGTCTCTAATAGCCCTAAGCCAACTGCAGGAGT